>NC_133537.1:5800882-6112724 GCF_048544455.1 Silene latifolia | reverse complement strand
TCTCCTCGAGGGGGTCAACAGTAGGCAAACGGGCGCAAGGAAGAAGCATGTATGACTCACCGCGGACCCTCCAGTAATGGTCCGTCCCATTCTTAATATCAATATAGGAAATATCATAGCGAAGGTGGTCATCATCAACAAGCGGCTCATAGTCAGCCATGGGCTCATATGGGTCATCACCCTCAAAGTCACAGATAGCCCTAGCAATTTTGGTGACAAGAGCACCACAAATCAAGGTTCCGTGCGACCAATCGCCCTATCAAATGCTGAGCAGACAAGAGCAGGGGGAGAGAATTGGAATGTCTCCTCCCTATAAGGATTTAAGTAACTAGCAAGTATTAAGACCTCAATAGTGGAGGTCTTGCTCTTATCACTCCGACCATACAACAAGTAACTCAGATACCTCAAAAACATACGAAGGCAAATGTGTTGGACATCTAACAAAGCCATAGCACTGACATCCGCATCCATGTAACCAGTAAACAATGGAAAATAACGAATGGCAGACAACCCACCAACACCATACAAGTCCCCTTCAGTATGCTTATCCAACTCCAAGATTTCAGAAATACGGCCAAAGGTTAAAGACCGTTCAACATTAAGCAAACGAAATCTGATTAGGTGATCACTGGGGAAATAAGTATAAGAGCTCAGAAATTCAAGAGTAAGGGCAGGGTAAGATAACTCGTGGAGCGTGAAAAGACCCTGCAACCCGATTTCATTAAACATGCCAAACATAATGTCGTCTATCTTCAAAGTGCGCAAAATTTTCCTATCAACACAGCGAGTCGCACTCATAGACTTGGATAACAGATACACAAACCTGTCCTTCTGCACTTTGTCACGAAATTCGATAAATGGATAATCGTCTAAGGGAGACAACTCATCCTCCGAAGACACAATCTCCTCCGGAATGACTTCGGGTTGTTGAACCGGTGCATTCCTTGGTCTAGTCCGCTTATTTCCTTGCCGGGAAGTCGACATTATCTACATAAGAACAAGTAGAAAATTAAACTCCAACAATGTCACAAAAACAGTCCCGGTTTTGGCACTTATGGGTCCGAAAAATCAATTTTTAAGACTCCAAATGACAATGAAAGCATCCAAAAACTTAGGGGAACATGAGTATATATCAATTATTGAAGATCCCAAGCAATAGAATACAATTCTAACCAATTTAATGCAAAATTTCTACCCGGATTTTGAAGAACCCTAATTCCCAAATTAGCAAATTAGGCATGAATTTCAACAAGTAAGGGGCTAGAAAGCAAGGAAATAGCAATTGTATACTAGCAATGGAAGATTTGATGCAATAAACTCAAGATTTAAGCAAGGAAAATCCAAATTTTCGAGACATTGAAAGGCCAAATCGTGACTTACCTTGGCAATTTAAACAATAGAATGGAGAAAATAAGCACAAGAGAATGATTCAATCAAGTAATAAGCAAGAAAGCACAAAGTTTAAGTGAGTTTTGATGATGATTGTTGATGAATAAGAGGAGAATGAGTAGAAAAGGAGGTAGTATGCAGGAAAAATAACATGGAAAGAAGAAGAAAGTGAAAAGGAATTAGAGTAACAAATGCATAAAACCCGTGAAAATAAAACGCGGAACCCGGTCTAAATTGGATCCTCGATCGAGTCGCATGTGACTCGGTCGAGCTGATAGGTTCCTCGATCGAGTCGCATGTGACTCGGTCGAGGAACCAATTTCAGGAATACCCAACTCTCGTTTTAAACTTTTTGAAATTCAGCACAGGTTCCTCGATCGAGTCGCATGTGACTCGATCGAGTCGATAGGTTCCTCGATCGAGTCGCCATTGACTCGATCGAGGAAGCAAGCTTGGGCTCCTTTCTTCGTTGTTTGTTACTCATAGCTTCAAATCCCGTCAAAATTCCTGCAAAAGACACTTGAAAGCATATCAAGTACCCTCTCCTCGCCTCTCAAAGTTCAAAGAAACATAAAAACAAAAGCAATATGCGAATTTAAATCCTAATTACAAACTAATGATTTACAAAATCCGAGCTGCCTCTCGGTAGCGCTGGTTTTTGCGGTCCCGCACGACCGTAATTCTTCATCAGTGAGAAGAATCAATGGGGAAGAGGTCAAGAGCCTCTATGATCCCCACGAAAGCACCTTCATAATAAGTCTTCAAGCGTTGCCCATTCACTTTGAAGGTCTCTCCTGTGTCAGAATGCAGTGTAACTGACCCAAATTTGTTCACATCGAGAATAAAGAACGGTCCAGACCATCTACTCTTCAATTTACCTGGAAACAAGCGCAAACGAGAGTTAAACAAGAGAACTTTCTCACCAACATGAAATTCTCTTTGCAATATATGCTTGTCATGCCACTTCTTCGTTCGCTCCTTGTAAACTTGAGCACTATCATAGGCATGCAGTCGAAATTCATCTAGCTCATTCAACTGCATCAGTCGTTTCTCACCCGCCAGTGAGGGATCCATATTCAGCTCCTTAATGGCCCACATAGCCCTATACTCAAGCTCCACAGGTAAATGACAGGACTTGCCATAGACAAGTCGGTAAGGTGAGGTGCCAATCGGTGTTTTGAAGGCAGTACGGTAAGCCCACAAAGTATCATCGAGCTTCCGACTCCAATCCTTTCTATTCTTGCTTACCACCTTTTCCAAGATCTGTTTCAGCTCTCTGTTGGAAACTTCCACTTGGCCACTGGTTTGAGGATGATAAGCCAATCCTCTGCGGTGTGTAACGCCATATTTCTTCATGAGAGAATTGAGATGACGCTCATTGAAATGCGTGCCGCCATCGCTAATCACCGCGCGAGGCACTCCAAACCGTGGAAAGATAGTCTTCTGAAACAACTTAACAACAGATTTAGCATCACAAGTGGGGGTGGCAATTGCCTCCACCCATTTAGAAACATAATCTACAGCTACTAATATGTATTGGTTCCCAAAAGATGTAGGGAACGGCCCTTGGTAATCAATGCCCCAAACATCAAAAATCTCTACTTCGGAGATTCCAGTTTGAGGCATCTCATGCCTTTGCGAGATATTGCCAGTTCTTTGACAAGCATCACAAGAACGGACAAAGTTAGTAGCATCCTTCAGGATAGTAGGCCAATAAAAACCCGATTGCATTACCTTGGCAAATGTCCTAGAAGGACCATGATGACCACCATATGAAGAAGAGTGACAATGAGAAAGGGATGGCACGTACCTCACCCTCTCGGGATACATCGTCAGAGATACCATCGGCACACTCTCGGAACAGATAGGGATCGTCCCAAAGTACCTCTTCACGTCATGCATGAACCTCTTCTTCTGGCGATAAGATAAGTCAAGAGGAAGTGTACCTCCTACCAAATAATTGGCATAATCTGCAAACCATGGGGTATTTGCGGCTACGACTAGAAGATGGTCGTCCGGAAAAGAATCATCGATGGGCAAAATCTCTCTCCCGAGAATCTCAATCTGGACAGATGATCTCGCAACAACATTTTCAAAGACTGGACTTATCACGGATTTCCAAATCAAATTCTTGCAGTAATAAAATCCATCTAATAAGTCTAGGTTTAGCTTCTTGTTTGGTTAAAAGATACTTTAAAGCTGCATGGTCAGTGTGTACAATAACTTTAGAACCAACAAGATAAGCTCTAAATTTGTCTAAAGAATAGACAACTTCAAGAAGCTCCTTCTCTGTAGTAGCATAGTTGATTTGTGCATCGTCGAGAGTCTTGCTTGCATAATAAATGGCATGTAACACCTTGTCCTTTCGCTGTCCTAAAACAGCTCCAACTGCAAAGTCACTGGCATCGCACATAATCTCAAAAGGAAGGCTCCAATCCGGAGAACGGATAATAGGAGCTGAGATAAGTGCTTGTTTGATCCTGTCAAAGGCTTGAACACACTTGTCAGTAAACACAAAAGGAGCATCTTTATGAAGAAGCTGAGTTAGAGGTTGAGCAATTTTAGAAAAATCCTTTATAAAGCGGCGATAGAACCCTGCATGACCAAGAAAACTACGCACACTTTTGACATTAACCGGACGGAGTTGCTCAATTACCTCAACCTTAGCTCTATCCACTTGAATGCCCTTACCTGACACCAAATGACCGAGTACCACCCCTTCAGTAACCATGAAGTGGCACTTTTCCCAGTTGAGAACAAGGTTGCTCTCCTCACAGCGCTGCAAAACTTTAGTCAAGTTTCTCAAGCAAATATCAAAATCAGTACCATATACACTGAAATCATCCATAAAGACCTCCATGATAGACTCTATGTAATCAGAAAATATGGCCATCATACAACGCTGAAAGGTAGCAGGAGCATTACATAAGCCAAAGGGCATCCTCCTATAAGCAAATACACCATATGGACAAGTGAAAGTGGTCTTTTCCTGATCCTCAGGATGAATGGGTATCTGAAAGAAACCGGAGTAGCCATCTAGGTAATGTAAAATAACTATGACATGCTAATCTCTCTAACATTTGGTCAATGTAAGGAAGTGGGAAATGGTCCTTTTTAGTGGCCGTGTTCAACTTCCTATAGTCAATGCACATCCTCCATCCCGTGACAAGTCTAGTAGCAATCAATTCATTTTTATCATTCTTTACTACTGTAGTACCTCCCTTCTTAGGTACAACTTGAACAGATCCACCCATTTAGAATCGAAATAGAGAAAATAATACCAAAGATCAAGTAATTTCTGCACCTCTTTTCTTACCACCTCCTGCATTGGAGGATTTAATCGTCTCTGACCTTGTGCATTAGGCTTGTGGCCTTCTTCCAAGTGAATTCTATGCATACAAAAGTCAGGACTAATACCTTTGAGATCGTCAATGCTATACCCAATTGCCTTTTTATGAGTTCTCAAAACAGTCAACAAAGCGATAGTTGACCTTCGATTAGGTTAGCATTGACAATCACCGGTTCATTTCACGGTCATCAAGAAATTCATATTTGAGATGAGAGGAAGGGTTTCAATTCAGGTTTCTTTACCTCGGTTACCTTAGGTGTGACACCCAAATCGTATACCTTCCGATGGGGGCATTCCTCTCCAGTTAGAAGCTTCTCAATTCGATGAACTTCTGGACTCCATGAACCCGTCGATCACCGGATCGAAAACCGGGCAATCTCCGGAGGATCCTGTCAAAACACATAGGAAGACACTCATCAATAGTAAAATCAACAATATCTATACTATGACAAGTTTCTTCTATCATGGGGTTTTTCAATGCTTTTTCTAAGTTGAAAATAATCGTATCATCCCCATGACTAAGGTCAATCTCCCTTGCCTAACATCTATAACCGCCCCCGCAGTATGTAAGAACGGTCTGCCCAAGATGATAGGGATTTGGTTGTCTTCAGCCATGTCCATGACAACAAAATCAACGGGGATATAAAATTTCCCAATTCGAACGGGAACATCCTCTAACACCCCCGTGGGTGCTTAACGATTCTATCGGCCATCTGCGGTGTCATATTAGTAATCACAACGGACCCATATTTAATTTCTTACAAACAGAATACGGCATAACGCTGACGCTAGCTCCTAGATCGCAAAGAGCTTTACTAATAAATAGATGACCAATGTGACAAGGGATAGAAAAACTTCCTGGATCCTTTAATTTCGGTGGTGAGTTAATTGGCAACATGGCACTGCACTTCTGAGTGTAAGCGATAGTTTCCACCGCGTCGAAGGATCTCTTCCTTGTCAAAATCTCCTTCATGAACTTTGCATAAGCCGGCACTTGAGTAATCAATTCAGTAAAAGGAACACTTACCTGTAGATTCTTCACGACCTCCATAAACTTACCGAACTGCTTATCCAGCTTGGATTTTTGTTGTCGATGAGGAAAAGGTAGTGAAATAGTTATGGGCTCGGCTTGCTTCTCCTTAGAAACAACTTTTGAAACACCGTCGGCTGGCAATACTGGATCCTCGATCGAGTCAGGGGTGACTCGATCGAGCTGACTGGATCCTCGATCGAGTCGCCTGTGACTCGGTCGAGGAACCTTGGCAGGTTCAGCTTTTTCGTCTTTTTTACTTTTATCGTCAGCTCGTGTTTCAACTTCGTCAGACTCTTTCTCATCATCACTAAGCTCCAAATTACCCAATCCTTTGGGATGCATGTAAGGGACTTCATCAACAGTAGTGGGCACTTCATTCTCAATACTTTGCAGGTCGGGATTCGTATAAGAAGTACCGCTCCTCAGCTGAATAACATTAGCTTGCTCATGAGCTTGCTTGCCTTGAGGAGGAAGACCTCCGGCCTGTTTTGATGGGTTTTGAAGTGCCATCTGAGCCACTTGATTATCTAACATCTTGTTATGGGCAATCAGCTCAGAAATTTGAGCCGTCTGCTTCTGCTGCATGGTCAAAGTTTGTTGCAAAAGGTTTCGCAACTCAGCCATGTCATTGTTTGGAGCTTGTTGGGGAATTTGTTGAGGAGTTTGCTGAGGAGGCTGTTGATATTGGTTGTTAAACTGCTGGCCTCCTTGATTTTGCCTTTGATATCCTCCTTGTGACTGATTACCACGATTGTTGGGAGGGATATAAACATTCTTCTGCGGTTGTGACTGCTGCGGGTTTTGCACATTCTGACTAGACCATTGAAGGAAAGGATGTTCCTTCGTTCTTTCATTGTAGAAGTTGGAGAAAGGTGTACCTTGTGCACCTTGTCTGTAAGCCTGAAAGGCAGCAACCTGCTCAAATATGCTCATACAATCACCTGCACCATGACCATCTAAACCGCATCTAGCACAAGTCTCCTCTACTTGCTGACTCATAGCATGAACTCTCTCTTGACCACCCAATGATTGGGTAGTTTTTATCTCAGCAATCTGAGCTGAAATAGTCTCCAGCTGTGCCGCCAGAGCACTATCAACTCCAGTACCTCGCGTGCTTCCCCTAGGATTTCCATACCTTGCGGTATGGGTAGCAATCTGATCAATCAACTTCCACGCGTCACCATCATTGGTGTTATCTTGAAACCTCCCATTCGCAGATGAATCCAAAAGGGCACGATGATCGTCAAACAACCCGTTATAAAACTGGTTGCAAAGGAACCACTTTGGGAAACCATGATGGGGAACTGATCGAACTAAACGCTTGAAGCGAGTCCAAGCTTCATTCAAATCTTCAGTGGCTGCTTGCTTGAAACTAGTAATTTGATTTCTCAAAGCATTAGTCTTCTGAGGTGGGAAGTACCTCTTGTAGAAAGCAAGAGCCAAGGAATTCCAGTCTGTAACTCCTTCAGTATCCATATCCATATCCCTCAACCACTCAGCAGCTCCATCTTTCAGAGAGAAAGGAAAGAGCACTTGCTTCACCTGATCTTGTGTCACTCCAGCTGTTAATGGAATAGAACAGCAGTAAGTGACAAATTTCTCCATGTGCGTTGCAGGGTCCTCAGCAGCTGTCCCTCCAAACATGTTTCGTTCCACCAAATTGATATAAGATGGCCGAATCTCGAATGTTCCATTGGTAGTAGTGGGCAGCTTAAACCCTTGTGGAATAGAGTCTAAGGTCGGCTCAGAGTGACTGGCTAAGGTAGGCATGATGGGGGCTTTAGGACTTTCAGTGATAACTGGAATTTCAGGAATAGGAATATCAGGAATAGGAATTTCTTCCTCCTCCTCTTCGTAAGATCGACCGGCTGACTCTGTGGAGCTCGCCGTTTCGACGTCAAGTATACTCAAGTCTTCTACTTGACCCACTTCTTGATTAAATTTCCGTCTGTAGCGAAAAGTCTTCTCAGGTTCAGGATCAAACGGAATAATCTCGGACCTATTAGACCTGGGCATAAACAGAACTAACAAGAAAGTGTAAGAACGGTCTCAAGGAACTGGGTTCCCTGAGACAAAAAGACAAAATAAACACAAAAAGACTAAACAATTGTTGCCTCCCCGGCAACGGCGCCAAATTTGATGTGGCTAAAGTCGTATTACCAAATCAAAGTAAAACTATCTCAGGACTAACAAGAATAGCTAGTGATAAGACAGGTATCGAATCCACAGGGAGGCGGTGAAAGCTAGTCTAAGAGTATTTAAACTGTCTAGAAGTAACCAATTTCGGGGGTTTTGTTTTGAGTTGATTCTAACAAACTAATTGCAATGTAAATAAATGATGAATAACAATAATATTAAAAGTCTAGGAATTAGGTTCACTAGATCAATCAGTCGGGGATTATCAATCAATTACTAAATCTATCGAGTTGTTTAAGGTCATAAGATCGGTCGACTCCATTATGCCCTTTAGATCGATTCTAATATGCGGTCGCTATGATTAGATACTCTCTATTTGATTGTCGCAGCCTATATCAATTCTAACCCGGTCGGCGATAGGATCGATTCGCTACACTAATTAATAACTCAGGCCTCAAGTGATTAACTAGAAGAATTACAACAATCAAACAACAACTTTAATGATATCAATAGCAATTAATTGACTTTCCCTTTTAATTAACCTAGATCCCCTTCATCCTAGATGAGGGGATTAGCTACTCATGACTATAATAGCAACAACAAATATGATTAAAGATGAAGACATGATCGCAAATATAAAACAATAATTGAAGAACATAAAAACAATGATTAAATTAATGGGGAAAGATTAGTACCATACAAAAGGAAGATTAGGGTTCTTAAGAGTGTTTTCCAGCAATACTTAGCAAAATAAAACGTAATCCCACAATAAAACACGAGTTTCGAATTTATAATAAAAGATAAGTGTTTTAGGAAATTCCGGAAATAAATCTGCCAGAAAGGATCCTCGATCGAGTCAGAGGTGACTCGATCGAGTCAGAGGTGCTCGATCGAGTCAGCAGTGACTCGATCGAGGAACTAGCTCACAGGTTCCTTCTTCTCTTCTTTGACTTCCAGTCTTCATGATTCCTCGTTTCCCGTGCCATGCTTCGTGTATTCTTCTATGCCGTCTTCGCCATGCTAATCAGCCCTTGATCATACTCATAACGAGTCATTTCTGCATCAAAACATAAAATAGCGGCAGTATCGACAATTCATTGAAATAAAGCATATAAATGATATAATAGGCACGAAACGGTATGAAATACGATGTAAAGGGAGCTATAAAAGTATATATGAAAGTGATACATCAAACAACATTCTAGCTCACACCAAGATGTTGGAAACACAATTGACCCAACTAGCATCCTCAAACTCACAAAGGCAAAAGGGGCAATTACCATCTCAAGGTAACCCCCCTAGACATGAAACGGTTAGTGCCATTCACTTGAGAAGCGGTACAACGTATGAAGCACCGAAGGAGCAAGTTGAGAATGAAGTTGTGAGAGCTAGTGAGAAGGAAGGTCCCAAGGAAGGGGAATCATCGAAAGAAGAAAGTTCAAAGAAAAATGAAGACAAAGCCAAAGAGAAGGAGCCCATTGTGGTTAGACTTCCTTTTCCAAGTCGTCAAGCCAAGCCCAAATTTGATGATCAACTTGGAAAATTCATGGAAATTGTGAAGAATTTAGAGGTCTCAATTCCTTTCACGGAATTAATCAATCACGTTCCGGCCTATGCAAAGTACATGAAAGATATCCTCACAAAGAAGAAGTCAATCCGGAAACTTGAGACTATCGCCTTCACTAAGGTGAGTAGTGCAATTCTTCAAGGGAGTTCGCCTCCAAAGTTAAAGGATCCGGGAAGCTTCTCAATACCGTGTACCATTGGCGACACAACGATCAACAAAGCCTTGTGTGATCTAGGGGCTAGTGTGAGTGTCATGCCGTACTCGGTAAGTAAAAGGTTGGGAATGGGAGAGCTCAAATGTACCAACATCACTCTTCAAATGGCCGATAGATCGACGAAGACACCATTAGGGATATGGGAAGATGTCCCGGTGCGAATTGGGAAGTTTTTCATCCCGGTGGACTTTGTCATTGTTGATATGGAAGAAGATTCCAACATTCCAATCATCTTAGGAAGACCTTTCCTACACACCGCGGGTGCGGTGATTGATGTGAAACATGGAGAGCTCACTCTAGAAGTGGGAGATGAAAGCATAACTTTTAATCTTGACAAAACCATGAGAGCTCCTCGTTTGCATGAGCCATGTTTCATGATTGATCATTATAGCCGAAAAGATGAAAGGAAGAAATCGGAACTCCAATGGAGGAAGAAAATTGAAGATGCTCCATTCAAAGAGCAAGTGAATTGTGGCAAGGAGAGCTTGAAAAGCTCATCAAAATCAACCAAGGAAGAAGATGATGGCCTCATTAGCCAAGAGAAGAGATTGGGAGAGTTGTCTCCATCCAAGCAAGAGATTTTCAATGATCAACTCAATGAAGTTTGTGGTCTTTGGGACGACGAATTTGAAGGGATCTTTAATCCCTACATTGGGCATGCCATCGATCATGATCAACAACAAGGGCCACGGTCTATTGAGGACCTCTACCACAACAATGAACAAGCTTTTAATTACTTCTTCGAGGTGTTGAGCAACATCAACAACACCTTGAACATGCCCCCTTGACATCTCATCAAGAATGAGAGTTTGGTGGAGTCCTCCCTAAACCACCACTTGTAAATATTTCTAACTCCCTAACTTACACTTTAATTTTTGTATTGCATTTTTTGTCATTTTTGGATTTTATTTACTTTGATCAAAATAATTGTCATGAAAAGAGAGAAGTGAGGGAGGGACTAATGATTTTAATTGATGTGTAGTGCTTTACCTTAGTGTGGGGATAGCAATTGCCTAGGCTATTCATGCCTTAGTAGTGCCCCCGCAATGAAGAACACAAGATTAGAAAGAATGAAAGAAAAGAATGATAAAGGAAATCCGGGAGCAAAGGACTAGGATCCGAGCGGATTCCGACAATCCGCCCGTCCGCAGTGGATCCGAGCGTCCTGCTGAGAAGACGCCCGTCTTGGGCTGAGCTGAAAACTGCAAATTCTTGTCTGTCGAAGAATCCGAGCGTCCTGCTGAAAAGACGCCCGTCTTTCAGAATCCGTCCGTCTCATGGACAATCCGCCCGTCTTGAAGCTGAAGAAAAACAAAGAAAAATCTCTGGACAAGAATCCGTCCGTCTTGCACGAAATCCGCCCGTCTCATCCAAAAAGAATCCGAGCGGATTCTCCAGAAGCCGCCCGTCTCTAGGCGGGATTTTTGAAAATTTGAAGCTGAAGAATCCGAGCGGATTGCGCCTAATCCGCACGGATTGTCCCTGCAATTCGAAAATGTCGAATTCTTTAAATACCCACCCCCATCTCCATTCATTCATTCATTCACTCATAAACACTACCCATAACATCAAAACCCTCATCCTCTCCATCTCAAAAACAAAAAACCCTCAACAAAACTCACCAAAATCAAATCAAACCATCTTTCAAATAACAAATTAATCACTCCATCTTCATCAAAAACCAAAACCAAACACAAAATCTTCACCTTTGAATTGATTTTTGTTCTCATAAAGGCAAGGCCTTTCACCTTCAAAATCAATTTGGGCATTCTACAAATTGAAGATTTTTGACTCTTTACTTGGTTAGCTCATCAAATGGCAAGAACAAAGGGAGCAACAAAAGCAAAAGCAAAGGCACCAAAGACTACAACTCTCTCTCAAAGGCAAAAAGCTCTACAAATGAAGAAAGCTTTGACAATGGTGGTAGCAACACCAAGCTTGGAAGTGCAACCACCTCAACAAATTTCTATGGAAGCATCACCCTCTACTCCGGTAATTAATCAACTCTTGCATTACCCGGAGGTAACATTCATTTCCGATTCTCATAGAAATACATTTGTCAAGTTTGCCATGAAACAAATTCAATCCACCAAATTCATATGTCAAGATGCTTTAGAGAAGTTGGGTATTCTTGAACAAACAAGAGTCTTTTTCAATGCCATGGGTTTAAAGAAATTGTTTGAAATGAAGGAAGTGACATACCCCTCCCTTGTCTTGGAATTCTTAAGTTCCTTGAAAGTGACAAAAGTTGAGAATAGGGAAAATATTGAGTTTCGTCTAGCTAACACTAGTAGACGCATTTCCTTTCCTAATTGGGTAAAATATTGGGTCTTAGTGATGAACATAAATTTTATAAGCAATATGGGAAGTATGATCCCGAGCCTCTTTGGGAGGCAATCTCCGGGAAGAAATTTGAAGATTTTAAAGCTTGTCGTGCTCTTTTGGTCCATCATCCGGGCATAAGAATATGGCACAAAGTTGTGGGAAATACCATAATTGCTAGAAAAGACACCAATCATTTTACGGGACTTGATTTTATCCTCCTTGAATCAACTTTGAATGTTGGAAGAATTCACACCAAGCCTTACAATTCTTTGAGGCTATTGGTTGATAGATGGCTCCATATAGATAGTGGGAAGAAGGGTCAAACCGTAATTGTTAATGGCGGCCTTGTCACGGTCCTAGCCAAGCACTTTGATCCTAATTTCAATAAGGATAGCAAGTACAAGGCTAAGGATGGTGGCCATCTTATTGATATGTCTACCTTGATTAACAAGTTTAAGTGGGTTGCTCACAATCCCCTTGATACCAAGTATGGGTGGCTTACAAGTGAGGCTCGATCATTCACTTTACCCGCAAAGATTTGCCGTCTTAGTGTCCACCGGACCAACTATTTACTTCCCCTATCCAAGGACGCCGAGTACATCATTCAACAACAAAAGGGTGATCATGAAACTCCCTCCTCTTCCATTGTTATACCACCTTACCCCTATGAATATGAAGAGTTCAAACCTCAAGGAATTGAAATTGGAAAAGATTATGTAACTCTCCTAATGCAAGCCATGCACAAGCAAGCTTATGAAGATCGGAAGAATGCTTATTTGGCTCAATATCCTCCCCTCTTACATCTAGCTAGGCAAGGACTCCTTGATCCATCTTGTCCTTTGCCTAGTTGGGCAGATAAAGAAGCCTTATTTCCGGGTGCATCTAGGGACGTGGTGGAAAACAATGAGGTTGTTGGAAATGGTGAAGAATTTGATGATAACATTGAGGAAGAAGCAAGTGGAGATGAAGAAGGAGATGAAGAAGATGATGATGAAGAAAGCAATGAAGAAAGTGCCAAGGAAAGTGGCAATATGACCACTTCTCATGAGGGAAGTGATGACGATAGTAGCATGATGGAAGACTAGCCTTGGAGATTCCTACTCTCACATGGTTTGTCTATATCTCTTTGTATTTTATTTTCATTTTGATCATTGTTGGTTTAGTCCTAGCAACATCAAAGGACTCACACCTCGGTTCCATTGAGGTGTTCTTTATTGTTCCCATTTTTGAAAATCCAAAATGACAATCTAGTCTCATGCATAGCATAGTGTGTGCATGAACTATACCCGTGCTTTGACATTAGCAATAGTGTCTTATTTGGTTTGGGGAAGTTAATGCATACACAACGGGAGGTAATCTAAATTATCCTCTCCGTCATAACAAAAACCATGCATCATGTAGTATAGCTTAGTGTAGAATTGCATTTAGTATAGAAAATCATGCATCATTTTGCATAATTTCCATCATTTTGGCCATTGAGGACAATGCCCATATTAGTGTGGGGATGGGAATTCTAACACTTAACTTTTATCCAAAAACCATAAAAATTGAAAAATTTCAAAAATCATAAAAATTTGAAAAATTGAAAAACCAAAAACAAGTTCATTTCCTTTGTATATATAGTCTTGTATATATTGTGTTTGTTCATCCTTGTTCACATTGATCGACTACGCCACATCCGAGACATGAGGATATTGAAGACCGCATGGTATGATCTTTCCAATCTCCTTTTTCCTCTTTATGTTAATGACTATGTGGCTTTATTTTGATTGATGCGGTATAAACAATGTGAATTTAGGACTTGCATTTAGATTATTTGGCATACTAGTTGGTAGAATCATTTGCATTAGGATGTGTATATGCTAGTTGCATCATGGCATGTAGTTGCATGTTAGAAAAATTTTGCGAAACCGTCTACTTGGGAAGCTTGACAAGTGTATATAGGCCCTAGTAGATGCTTTTTATTCTTAAGACTTTGCTTGTTAGAATGCTTGTAAAACACCCTAGGATGTGTCATGCTAGTATCCTTTGACCCATGAATTAAGGCCTAGTCAAGAGTACCTTGTGGTGTGATAACTCCTTGGCTACCGTTTATTCCAAGGTGACCCTTGAAACCATGCATACTTCTATCATTCATCCATGTTCTACCATACATTTTGTCAACAAAAGGGAATGGGCACAAAAACAAAAAGAAATCAATTTGAGTTCAAATGAAAAGTGAAAGAAAGTTTGCAAAAATGCATCAAATGAAAAGAGGAGCAAAAATAGAACTCCTAAAGCTTCAAATACAAGGCACCCTCGTTACTAATTGGGGTGACTTTGAAAATGTTCAAAAGAAATGCAAAAAGTTGTCAAGTATTGAAATGCCAAAAATCAAAAGAAATGGCAAAGAAAGTGTTCTCAAATGTCAAATGCCAAAGAAATTGGGGGGAAAACAAAAATGAAAGCAAACTCCCAAAATGAAACTCAAATACTATCAATCCCTTTTCCATCTTATCCATTTTTGTGCATGGTAGAGAGGGGACGACCCTTCTTCTTGTCTAGGCAAGAGGGGGAATTCCGCGATCCTCCAGTGTTTCTAACACCATAGGGAGTCTACTCTTGACAAAAGCATTTAACGATTGAGGACAAAGGTACCCTAGCTTGACACCTTTTGGAGGTGATTTATTGGTATCCTTCTAGGCTTAGTAGTTTGAACAAATTGCATCTATGAAGGATTGTGTACCCTTGAATTGCTTCCCTTGTAGATAATTTCCGCCACTTAGATGAGGAAAGTGGCTATTCTTTTGTAGATACATCCATTATTTGATTTTGTGTGCTTAATGTTTGGATGTGTCGCCATTTTGGCAAGACCCACCTTGCCTTGCAAGAAGGCATCCTACCTCATGGTTGTCTTGTTGTGAGTTGAAGGGGCGGAGTGAGACCCGCTAATTGTCTCATATCGGCTATTATTATTAGGTTAGGTTAGTATTGGTCCTAGTCTTTGTCACCTCTTTACTCGGGACGAGCAAAGGTTCGGTTTGGGGATATTTGATGTGACCATAATTAGCGCATATTTAGCCCCCGAATTGCCATTGTTTCCATGCTTTTTAGTGCCTATTTGGGTCATTTCTTACCTTTAGTTCTTTGTTTTGCATATTCTTTGAGATTTTGATCCCTTGGTAGGAAAGGAGTAAGAATCTTGCATTTTCATGGCAAAACGAGGCTAAATTGATCGTATTCAATGACCAAGCATCAAGGAGAGACAAGACTAGAAGGCCTTTGTACATAGCATAGTAGAAGAGCATTGTTGAGAAAAGGATCCTTGAGTCCCCAAGGAAATCCCCAAGGAATTCGTGAAGAAAAGGGAAGAAAAAGAAGAAGAAAAAAGTTCTTTGGACTACAATCCGAACGGATTGCAGAGAATCCGTCCGTCCTCCCCAGTCCGAGCGTCCTCGCCAGGAATCCGCTCGGATCCACCATGACCAGTCCGAGCGTCTTGTTCCTCGATCCGCTCGGATCGTCCACCCCAAATCCGGCCGTCCCGACTTCCAGCCGCACGGATCACAGCACAGCATAGTTTCGTTCTTCAAGCTACGAAATGGAGAAGCCCTTCTCTCGGACAATCCCGGAGGCTCCTTGCTCAACTTAAAAAGTGTAATTACTAGTTTAGCCCTTAGTTAACCCTAATGCATCCTCCCTAATTTTCACTATAAATACCCCATTAGTCTAATTAGAGGAGCATTTTCTTCTTATCAATATTTAGAGTAGTTAATATCAATCAAATCTCTCTTCAATATTGTAATCAAATATTAATCTAGTTTTAATCCAAGTTTTAGTTCTTGAATCTCTCTCTTGTTCTTCATTTATTTTGGGTAATTAGAAGATTATTGGGTTTATTGGGAGATTGACAACCTTCCATCAATCATCAAGTTCTTCTATTATTCTTTGCATCTTTATTATTGGAATCATTAGTAGGTATAATCTCTTAATCCCTTTTTAATTATTGTTAATTACTTTCATTTATTCATCATGTTTCATTATGTTAGTATGATTGACAACCTTTCTAGCATGATCAACATGATAATGAGTGAGTAGTCTCTTAGCTAGGGTTTAATGGGTGATTAGGGGAAACCAACATGGGGAATGATTCATGCTTAAATTAATATGCTTTCATATCTTATTTGCTTGCTTGTTTTGATCTTAATACATGCACATGTTATATTTGATGAAATGCTAAGCCTATGAATCCTTGCATTTACTATCATCTTCTATCCTTTCAACTTGACTTGTAAGACATAACCCAACTCGAGTCTTGTTAGACCATGCATGTGTTGAGTAGGGAAGATTAAGTCGACTTGTAGGTGTTGTACAATCCAAGAGATTCGGCTCCGGGACCCAAACTTTCCTAGGATTGTAAGATATAACCCAACTCGATCCATCACAACAATAATTGCTTGCTTATAGTTTGAGAACATGTTTGTATGATCACATCCCATGATTCCCCTATGAACCCATGACACCCTAGTGCTTTTAATCAATTGTTTACACCCTTTATTTCATTTATCTTGCTAGTTTATTTTCATTGTTATTTTAGTTTAGTAACCTTCTACATCAACCTAATTTGTGACACCCCTAGACACCGCTAGTTACAATAGAATCTTCATTTCAATACCCGTCCCTTGGGATCCGACCTTTACTTGCCTCTTTACTAATTGTAGAGTTGTTTGTGAAGTATAAATTGTGTTTTGTATCGACCATTGACCAACGACCACATACGTTTAATTGTGAACACCAAATGGCTCCGATCAATATTTTCAATGTATATAACATTTTTAGTGTTAAAATAGGCGGGCTTACATTTTACAGATACAAAGCCTTACATTTTGACAAGTGGGTTCATTTTACAAATGCAAAACCTTACACTTTGTATAAGCAACCTTAAAAACAGAACACTATTTAGTTAGCCGTGCATCGCACGGGCACAAAATTTAGTAATATATATATATATATATATATATATATATATATAGATTTGGGATCCTATGAGAACCACTAGTATAATGAGAACCATGAGAACCACTAATAATAATAATAATACAGACCACATTAGACTTTATTTTGTTTGAAACCTACGTGTAACCCCAAACCCTTCAATCTCATTCATTTTTACGTTTTCACTTTCTCACTCATCTCTCCTTCTCTGTCTTCGACCATCGTCCTCTCCGGCGTCCTTTCCGATCGTCCTCTCCGATTATCGTTAACCAAATCATATTTTCGTCCATCTAATTCGATTCAACTGCCATTACTGAGTTTCATTCCTACAAATTAAGGTAATACACTTCTCAAATTCATGGCGATTCACTTCAATTTGTTTATCATGTAATTTTCCTTGATATTCATCAATTTATCTATAGCTATTACCCCCTATTTTCGAGTAATTTCCCTAATTAAGTTAATTGATTGTTCTTATATGAAGAACTCTTAGATTTGTAGTCTTAGTATCATAATATTTTTTGTCTGTTCGACTCTCATTTTCTCTCATTGATAGTTATATTGAGGTTATTAACTGCCTGAGATTTCCGCACTTCATAATAGGAATAGGATTTCGGTGTAATTGTTTGGATTCCCAAGGAAGTGGATGTTTACCTTTGACGGTTGTTGCCTGCTGTTTTGATCATTGATTTATAATTTCCCCTCTAAGAATCATGCTCTCAGTCATGATGTGCCTATGATACAATCACATGCTCCACAGATATCTCAACAGAAAGTAGAGGTGGTCAGAGAGGATAAGAATCATAGTTCAAGTGTTGGGTTACAGACAATTCAATCGAGAAGTCTACCTCCAGAGGCATCCAAAAGTAAGTGTCAACTTTCAAGGCGGATTGGCTACGTTATTTTTTAAGCTTTTTTTAACTTACTATTGAACCACACTGAGCCTCTGACTTAGCACCTATATTTTTCTCCTGTATTTTTTCTTAGGAATTGATACTTCCGTAGCAATGGAGAGGCATGAAGATACGGAAAACTGGCGTGAAGGAATTCACCAGAAGGTAATTCCTTAAAGCTTATAAACACTCTTATCTCATTGTGTGTTTGCTCCATTGTTACTCTGTTATTGGTTTGATGATGATTCAAATGCCAGGGATGTTTTTTTTCCTGCGTAAAATGAATTGTTGGAAGTGTCCTCCATTGTTGTTGCTTTTTTTTTTTTTTTCAGAATGCTCAACAATTTTATTTTATTTTTCTTTTTTCTTTCTTACAGATAATAGCTATGAAGAATGAGTATCTGGCTGACATTGTGGAATGGAACGCCAGGATAAATGAAAAACTTAAGCTGGTAACTTGCTCTACTTTTGTACACTAATATTTCAGTCTCATACATATCTTCTTTGAATCTTTTCTCGGTTACTTCCATGGGTGATGTTATGGACTCCGCTACACCGTGGTGATCGGCCCCAACAGGAA
This sequence comes from Silene latifolia, assembly GCF_048544455.1. Classification (NCBI taxonomy): domain Eukaryota; kingdom Viridiplantae; phylum Streptophyta; class Magnoliopsida; order Caryophyllales; family Caryophyllaceae; genus Silene; species Silene latifolia. The sequence goes on along the minus strand of NC_133537.1, from coordinate 6,094,264 downwards.
GATTGTACTATGAAGGAAGATTGTACTATACTTGTTGGCTGTTGTAATGAGTTAATTTGTTTAACCCCAAGACATGGTCACTACTTCATTATATAGAACCCAACAATCCGCAAAACGCACAAATATGAATTAAATAAGTGCTTACCTTCTTTCGATGCAAGTGGCTTTGGTTATGCATCTTCTATTGATGACTAAATATGTTCGAATTTCGACAATACAGGATGATATTATTGTTCTTATTTTCTCACTCATGGAAAATAAGTGGAGGAAACTTTATTTGTGTATTATTATCATTTGTTTGTGTAGAAATATATGATACTCTGATGTCTTTTCATCATACTGATGTAGTGATATGGTTACTTGACTACTTAACTTATTTATAGCGTATTGTAAAGGTTATTAGCTCAATGGTAGAGCGATGTGCTTATTTTGCACAAAGGTATGGGTTCGAATCCCATATAACCTAATAAATAAAAAATCCCGTGATTTTAGGATAGGTGTCAGGTGTACATGCATGAAATAAGTGTTATATGTGCATGAAATAAGGTTATATGTGCATGAAAAAGTTCTTATTATGATACTAATTACTGTTGGTTAAGGACATTAATTTTACATGGCCGTGAAATAAGATTATAAGTGCATGAAATAAGGTTCTATATGCATGAAATAAGGTTTTATGTGCATTAAAAAGTTCTTAAGTTGCACTAGTTGGTTATATTATGTTACTAATTATTGTTGGTTAAGGACATTAATTTTCATTATATGTGCATGAAATAAGGTTCTATGTGCATGAAATAAGGTTATATGTGCATGAAAAAGTTCTTATTATGATACTAATTACAATTGGTTAGGGACATTAATTTAATGGGTATGAAATAAGATTATAAATATATGAAATAAGGTTCTATATGCATGAAATAAGGTTCTATGTGCATTAAAAAGTTCTTCAGTTGCACCAGTTGGTTATATTATATTACTAATTACTGTTGGGTAAGGACATTAATTTTGATTATATGTGCATGAAATAAGGTTCTATGTGCATGAAATAAGGTTCTATGTGCATGAAACAAGGAAAATGTCTGTGAAGGAGATTTAATATATTTATCGGCCTTTTCAAGGCATTTTAGGCTTATGCATAGAAACTACCAGTCCTTGGCAATTACAATGTAAAAGAATGTAAAAGAAACACCGGTATTTGCTAGCCAATGTGGGAATTGAACCCACATCTTGTGCACTGCACAATGCTCTCCCGTTTGAGCTAATTGGCTCTCGAAATAAGTAAAATGTGCATCCTGTTTTGCAGCCTAGTAACTTCATAATGTGCATTGATATACAAACAAATATTAAAACAGGCAAATTGGTAAAACCTTACAACTAACTATAGCCCAATACCAAGTTTTGTAGCTGAAAGAATATATATACCTGTTGACCCAAAAGTTTCAATAGCATAAAATTCACCCTCTTCCATCTTAGTCTGTACACCTCCCTTCACAATGACCGATTAGAAATTGAGGCATCAACCAACGAATTTGATGAATGTAGAGTATCGACAGCAAAACTGAGCAAACATTCTCACACTGACATAGCAATGTGTTTTGATGTGGTCCATCCAGAAACTAGTGACAGTTCCTGTTTTGCCCAAAAGCTCCTGGGCAGCTTTCAGGGTGAAAGGGCGGAGAAAGTGATCAATCCTGAGGGAGTTTGTAGCAGGTTTTGCAGATGGTGGCACTGCAAAATAATTCAGCTTATAAGTTATGCAACAATGACATTGTTTACAGACTGATCAAGCCAAAACTGATTTACAGGTTGATAAGTAATATTTCCTCCATTCCATTTTAATTGTCCCATTTACTTTTAGTGGTCAAACGATGTCGAGCATCAAGTCCATGCCCGACATTTTCTCATGATTTACAATATTTATAACCTTTTTAATAAACTCATATAATAATGATATAAAACTAACTTGTAGCAATTTTGATAAATAAAGCATGGAAAATTTTATTTACTTTAACATATGTTTGAAGTCATTAACAGTCAAATGGAAGCAATTAAGCATTTGACCATAAAATTTGAATGGGGACGATTATTGCAGATAGCTGATAAGACATATTTATAAACATTGTCAGGGAAATGGTAGACAAATCCTGGAAAAAACAAACATGAACAAGAAGGAACATTACAATATTCTTGAAGCCATTTCGGATAATTCCCATCTTGGGCTCCATGGGTATTCTGACAATGGAGCTGACTTTATTGGAAGTCCTTGTGCGTTGAGAAATGCTTTAAACGTATCAAATTTATCGGTACAGAATTCGCTCTCTCGTTGTAGTGCAAGACCCAAATTCGCACACCATGGATGAATTAGACAGTGACATAGTGGTTATATGGGATAAATTACAATGACTGATTAGAAAAATGCCACATACACACAAAACCGAAAACCAAAAGGTAGAGATACTCGATGGATGTAGTTAAGACGCTTTTAAAAACGGGAAATATCATTCAAGCTGCTATACCTGCGAGCTTTGTAATATCAAAGTTGGTTGTTGCCGAGGGAAATGAACAGGAATAAGGAAGTGCACCTGTAACACGAACAATAACAGTTTGCTACATAAACATCAAAACAATTAAAGCGCTGTAATATAAAAATCGAACCTTCACGTTCCTGGGAGGGTCATTACTGACCATAGAATCAGACCGAGATAAGCTCCGTCTAAAAGCGACAGATTGTGACACATCTGGGACAGAAGCAGGAGGAGGAATCAGGGAGGCTTGAGACTCGTGACAGCGTCGTCGTGAAAAGCTCTGGTGATGACATCGCATATAGCAATCGCTCCCTCATTAGTATTCTCAAGATACGCATACCGGCTAACAATGCCTTCATCGACATTAGTAATTCCAGGGACAAGTTTGAATTAACCATCTATGATTTCGGCTTTGGGAGATTGTACTAATTATGAACCCTAATTTACTGTTATTCCAATCAAACTAATTCAACATTACATCAATTTGGCATCAAAATCTACTCAGATAAGGCCTGCAATTTTCGCCCAATAATCGACTCAATTCGCTCCCACAAAATGAGAGTAACATCCTCTAGAAGTCGACCATAACTTGAACTAATTGAACCCAACGAACGAATTTCTGAAACCCTAATTTCAAAAATTCAACAAATTGATGCAATTAAAGCAATTAGGGATTAGAAGACACCTGAAATTGGAGATAGGATGCCAATTTAACCCTCCTTGAATCAATTACTACACTCGCACACTCGGATTTGAACCAATAGCTGCATAGAAATCAATTCGAAGCAGCAAATCGACACCGAACTTGTGACAACAAATAAGATTGATATGGATTGGGTTTGTCGCCATGGTCGCCACAACAGGAGACGACGGAGGTGGAGGTTAGGATGGCGGTCATCGCAGCAGTAAGCGATGGAGCTCGGACATGCGGTGCTGGTAGAGGTGTGAGTGGCAGCAGGGATGATGGTCGAAGAGAGAGAGAAAGAAATATGAGAGAGATGGAAAATTGGGAAATGAATTATGTTTGGACGGGTTGGTGGATGCGCGACAATTTTCGGGGATGGTATTACTAAAGATACAAGGGGTTATGAATGGTTCTCACAGTTCTCATTATACTAATGGTTCTCACCGGATCTCGACCCTATATATATATATATATATATATATATATATATATATATATATATATATATATATATATATATATATATATATATATATATATAGAGGCAAGATCTAATGAGTCCACCACTTCCATTGAGTCCATAAGTCCCTCTAAGGGCCATTGGATGGACTAAATGGAAGGTTGAGATGAATTTGATTAAAGGCCTTTAAAAAGAAAAGGAAAAAAATGTGGATGGTTGGATTGAGATGGATGGTTGAGATTAAAAATTACCAAAAAAATTTACCACTAATCAAATTTCTACACACTAATTAATTTTTCTTTCTCTCTCTAGCCCCTAATTAATCAGTTTTGACTTTTAGATTTCAGAAGTGTAAATGTAATGTTGTATGAGTTTTACAAGTGTAAATGTGACGGAAATTTTGAATTTATATAATTTTAACACTTTACAAGTGTAAATGTGAAGTTTTACGAGTGTAAATGTAACATTTAAAGAGTGTAAAATTTATTTTTTGTGACGGAAATTTTGAATTTATATAATTTTAACACTTTACAAGTGTAAATGTGAAGTTTTACGAGTGTAAATGTAACATTTAAAGAGTGTAAAATTTATTTTTTGTGACGGAAACTTTGAATTTATATAATTTTAACACTTTACAAGTGTAAATGTGAAGTTTTACGAGTGTAAATGTAACATTTTTAGAGTGTAAATTTAATTTTTTGTGACGGAAATTTTGAATTTATATAATTTTAACACTTTACAAGTGTAAATGTGAAGTTTTACGAGTGTGAATGTAACATTTTTAGAGTGTAAATTTAATTTTTTGTGACGGAAATTTTGAATTTATATAATTTTAACATTTTACAAGTGTAAATGTGAAGTTTTATGAGTGTAAATGTAACATTTTTAGAGTGTAAATTTAAGTTTTTGGTGACGGAAATTTTGAATTTATATAATTTTAACATTTTACAAGTGTAAATGTGAAGTTTTACGAGTGTAAATGTAACATTTTAAGAGTGTAAATTTGATTTTTTTGTGACGGAAATTTGAATTTATATAATTTTAACATTTTACAAGTGTAAATGTGACGTTTTACGAGTGTAAATGTAACATTTTAAGAGTGTAAATTTGAATTTTTGTGACGGAAATTTTGAATTTATATAGTTTTAACATTTTACAAGTGTAAATGTGAAGTTTTACGAGTGTAAATGTAACATTTTAAGAGTGTAAATTTGATTTTTTAGTCAATTTGAAGGTTTTAGAGTGTAAATTTTGTCCTTTGAGTGTGAATTTGGACCTTTATAAGTGTAACTTTGTCCTTTACGAGTAAAACTTTAGTCCGACTAACAAAAAATGTCACCATCAACTTTGTCCTTTACGAGTAAAACTTTAGTCCGACTACCAAAAAATGCCACCATCATCATCCTTCCCCACCAACTCATATCCACAAAAAATATGAGTGCAAATTTATATAATTTTAACGAGTGTAAATGTAAAGAAATATAAGTGTAAATGTAAAGAAATACAAGTGTAAATGTAAAGAAATACGAGTGTAAATGTTAAGAAATACGACTGTAAATGTTAAGAAATATGAGTGTAAATTTAAAGAAATACGAGTGTAAATGTGAGGAGATACAAGTGTAAATATAAGAGAAATACGAGTGTAAATGTGAGGAGATACAAGTGTAAATTTAAATAAAAACGAGTGTAAATGTGAGGAAATACAAGTGTAAATGTAAAAATTATGAGTGTAAATGTAAAGAAATACGAGTGTAATTGTAAAGACATATGAGTGTAAATGTAAAGAAATATGAGTATAATAAATATATTTATTAGATCTAGAATAAAAATCATGATAAAACATCAACAACACTAGATCTAATAAAGAAATATTGAAAAAAAAACATCTAACAAAAATATAACATTAAATCTAATAATAATAACAATAATAACAAACATAACACTTTATTGTTGAAAAAAAAAAAAAAAAAAAAACAAACAAAAACGACAACAAACACAACAACCACCACCATTTATTTACACAACTACTCAACTACTGTCAATCTACACAACAAAACAAAGCACAAATACACACCTACACAAACTACTCTCAAATCTTTAAAAAAAAAAAAAAAAAATGAAAACGAGAAACAGAGAAAGAGGCGGCGTGAAAGACAACAAACACACACAAAACACAAACTCAAGGAAAAGAAATGAAAACAAAGATCTGAACAAATAGGACGATAAACTCCGCCGATTCGTGTATATTTGAACAAATCTAAACAAAAGACAACGACGGTGAAGCCGTCGCCTGAACTACGGCCAGAACTCCGGCTAGGTTCGTTTTTTTTTGGTTAGTTATTCTCAGATCTCGTTTTGTATAAGGTAATGATGTTGTCGGCGGTGGTGGTGCGGCAGAGGTGGGGTGGAAGGTGTTGTTGTTGACGGGGTTGGTGGTTGTGTCGTGGGTTGGTAAGTGAGGAAGAGGATGATGGTGTTGGAGCGTTAGTGGCGGCGCAATGCTGATGGTTGGTGGCTGTGAATGTGGGCGTCCGTGATGGTTGGTGGTCAGGTGGATGTGGGAGTGCGTGGTGGTTGGCGTATTTTAAGATCTGGCTTTTTTTTTTTTTTTTGGCGATGGCGGGATGCTGGTGGTTGGTGGCTGTGGATGTGGGGCCACGACGGACAGTAGGGGTGGTCGTGGGTGAATGTGGGCGTGCGTGGTGGTGGCTGTGGGGTGGGTGATGGTGTCGGGGTAGGGTTGGTTGAAGGTGTATTGTTGTTGGTGGTAGTTGTGGTGGCCGGCAGGAGAGGTGCCTCGTGGTGGTAGTGGCGGGTGGTGTATGGTGATGACGGATGAGGATAATGGGGGGAAAATTTTTTTTGATTTTTTTTGAATTATTTGGTTTTTGATTTTTGAGGGATTGTTGAGAGGAATTGAGTTGTTTTGATTTTTAGAGAGATGAGAGGAATGATAATTGTGTGAGATGAGAGAGAAGTGACTGAAAAATAAATGATATATAGTAAAATTAGTGGTTGATTAGTGAAGGTAGTGAGGGAAAGTATTTAATTAGCATTGATTACCTAATTTTTGCTCTAATCCCTCCCTTTTCCCCTTCAATCTCAACCCTCCATCCAATCTTTTCAATGGCCCTTATGAGAACTCATGGACTCAATGAAGGAAGGAGGACTCACTTGATCCTTCCTCTATATATATATATATATATATATATATATATATATATATATATATATATATATATATATATATATATATATATATATATATATATATATAATTTAAAATTTTATTACTTATAAATAAATTACTTATAAATTAAATAGATTCACCTTTCTCTAATCATATTCTTTAAGGTTCAACTTCAATTTTTTTTTAAAAAATAAAATACCTAGTGTTTGGATGTAGAAGCTAGATATGCAAAATCAATGTATTATAAAGGGTTTTTTTTTTGTCAAACACAACCTTTAAATTTTTTTTTTTCAAACACCACCTTTAAAAAAAAGTTTGTAAAACACAACCTTTAATAATAATTTTTCTGTCAAACACGACATTTTGGCCGGAGTTTGATCACTTGCGTGCAATGGGGTGACTTTCAGTCAATATTTGGGATAGCAAACGAAGTCGGTATAAGGTGTTCTTAGACTCGTTGGAAAGGTGGGAGTACAAACTTTCTAGGGGTTATCAAGACGGTGGTGATAGGTGCCCTTATGTGGGCTATATTAGTGTGTAAAGTAAGTCTTGTCAGAGAGGGTTGCTCTAAATCTGGGTTCACAGCGGGTGGTCAGGGGGTTTCTTGTGGGTCTTTTAATGGGGTTATGATACTTTATTTGGTCTGAAATTGGGTATGTAGGTAGAGGGGAGTGCAAGATAGATCGTGGTTATGTTGTTTTTTGTGGTTGTTGGTTGCAAGTAGTGGTTCAAGAAGAGTGAATTTGAGGTAAAAACAAATCAGAAAAGAGTCAAAGTAGGACTTTTTCGTGGGTCAATTTACTCCCCTCGAATTACCACTTTATTTAAATGTGTCATAATATATTTGAGTTGAATCAATAATTCATACAAACAACTTTAAAATAAACATTTTCATTCTTCATTTTTGGGTTAATAGGGCTATAAAACTTAGTTTATTTATTATATCACCAATTGATTTTAGGATATAATTTTTTCGGGTTATGGAGCGGACTCTTTTTTTTTAAAGTACTATTGAAAGGTAGGATCTGAGTAATTGAAGTTGTAAAATCGGGTCTGTAAATAAGTTACCACCTCCCTCTGTATGCTCAGTTAGTAAGGTCGTGTACTCATTGGCTGAGTTCGAACCCCATCACTCTTTTTTTTTTTTTGGCAGCTGTAAATAAAGATATACCTAACTAGAGTTTATACAGATGGCATTTGACTCATTTGGTCAAATGCACTTATTTTAGTAAGACCACCATAAGCTAAAACAACAAAGTAGCTACATCCGTTAACAGAAGAGTGTTGATGGCGTACGGCTGACTGCACACAAAGATTATCTTCAACATCCCCATCATTCATGAAGGGGCAGCTAGAGCTGGCCAAATGGTCGATCATACCTTTACTCATCTTAACAGACAAAGTTTCGGAGAAATACCTGCAACAAGACACAAAAATGTGTCTCGGAGATTCATCCCCTTGGCTATGAAAAAGGGCATCTGAAGACCAATGAGAAGCTTGAACCATCAAGAAAGCACAAAGTGCACTTACGCCACTAGGACGTAGAAGGAAGAGGACGTAGAAGAAAGAAGCGTAAAGCAGACCAAAGTCTGTCTCCAAAGGAGCAAAAACTCCTGCACTTTAGAGGACAACCTAATAGACAAGAAACTCGTAGCCTGGAAAAGTGAGAAAGTATGTAACCAGCGATAAAGTAAGCAACTTGCACAGTCTCCGAACCAAAATCATCTCAAAAAGTCGGAAAGAGATGGACACAACACCAGCCGGATGCAAAATTACATTTGTTGTTATTGACTTCCTAATAAGGTGACACATTATCCCCCGAATGGCTAAGGGACAGGACACCCTCAGCCAAGAGAAGGTTATTATTTGAATAAATAAAAGACACAGACATTGATTTAACATTAGAAAAAAGTGAACCACCGCAACCGACACAACCACCATCACCACCAGACCCTAGCTTCCCCTACCAGTCCCAACAAAAACAGTGCAACCCGCACAATCAGACCTCACTCCAAACGAAAACGGTGGCGGAGACAACCGTGACTTCACAAAAACGCAGCAGCCCAAACCAAAGACACCCATTTCACCTAACGAAACCTCCCAGGACCACCACCTTACATGCAACAGGACCAAAACAAAGTCGACCATGACCAACACAACAGACAGAAAAAGGGACGAAGACAAGCCCCATCAAAACCAAATCGACCGACAACAACAAAAACGAAAAGACCCGACCCACGGATGGGGGGATCACCCATGGGTTAAAACAGACCGAAAACAGCAAACACTAAAAGACACGAACCAGGTGTGGGGGAAATGGGGGGATCACACTTGGTTTGCATGCAATCAAAAACAGTGACGGGACAAGGATCCGGAGGGACAGATCGTTTGTCGACTGACACAACCCGAACATGAACACGGGTCCCAAAAACTTACAAAAGCTGAAGCGAGCCTGCCCGGAGAAAACCATCTGATTGTCAATGGAACCCACAGCAAGGGCCACGGGCTGATCCGCTCAATAAACCGACGAGGGAGTAAGATCTAACAGGGGGAGCATTAACCGAGGGACGAGAAGAGATTAATCGCCGGAAATAGGCCATGAGGAGGACCCATCTCCGGCGATTAGGTAGAGGAAGAAGGGTTGGCGATGTGGGGAAGGTGATGGCGGCGGAGCAAAAGATTGATTTTTTAGGGTTTTTTTGGGAGGTTAGAGAGAGAGAGCGCGGAGCAAAAATGCCCAATTTAATAAGTTAATGTGCAACGTCGAACCCCATCACTCTATAACATTAAAATCGTTAGGGATATTCTACATGTTACCCTTTAATTTTTTGACTTTCTACATGGTACCCCCACACTTTTTAAAACATACATGGTACCCCTAATTGTTGTCATTATCACTAAGTGTACCCCTAAACTTTATTTTCCGTCAATTAAACTCAGTTTTAGGCGTTAAGTGATTACTTGGACGCGTAACCAAGCTTGTCATTTATCATCCCATGACATAAGGACTCTATTAGGCTCAATATCTATCTTTGGACGTGATAATTTTGCAAGGAATCAATAAATTTTCCGTCAAATTTTTTTTTGCTCATATATATCAATAAATATTAGGATCGAGATGGATATTGAGCCTAATAGAGTTCTTATGTCATGAGATAATAAATGACAAGTTTGGTTACGCGCCCAAGTCATTACCTAACGCCTAAAACTGAGTTTAATTGATGAAAAATAAAGTTTAGAGGTACACTTAATGATAATGACAACAATTATACCATGTATGTTTTAAAAAGTATAAGAGTACCATGTAAAAAGTCAAAAAATTTAGGAGTACCATGTAAAATATCACAAATAGTTATTATAGGTCCTTTACTCCAAAAACCTCTAATACTCCGTCAGTTGACTCACGACTAATCCACTGACCTCCTACATCTTTCTTTTCATACTGGACATGTGAACATAAGAGTGCGAGTGTGGAACTTTATACTTTTTAACAATTTAACATAGTTAAAGCTTACAAGCAAACATCTTCATTGTCTCCTTACTCATTTTAGAGACTTTGATATATGGCGGAAGGCAAAAACTAAGTAGACCTAACAAGTAACAAGTGAGTCAAGTAGGTCGGGTCCGTTGGGGTTTACAAGAATTCGGTTTAGGTCATGTCAAGTTGAGTCATTTCGGGTTCAGATATTTTATTTTCAAGCTATTTAGGATAATGACCCGTTTGCAACAGTATACATTCGGGTCATCAGTCATATAGAATCAGAGTAATTCGAGTTCGGATCAAATTCAGGTCCTCAGTTTAGGTATCTTGTCAGGCGCGGATCGAATTAATTTTGCCATGTCTAAATTAAAGGAAGTATAATAATTAGGTCACTAAAGTGAGTATTGCCTAACATTACAATAATGCATATAGCCGTATAGGAGTATGGAATGCCATGACCTATAGTGGAAATTAAGCCCTAATATCCAAAGACAATGATCACGGATCTTCTAAGTTCTAACACCTTATCCTACCTCGTCTCATCACTACCATTTGCTTTGCATTTTTATATCACAAATAAAATGTAAATTATGAGAAATTTTTATATCAATCAGTCTAATATGTAATTGTACACTTTGACCAATAAGAAAATTAGAATTAACGTTTTCTATAAATAACCAAGTATATATATAATCAAATTAAAACAAATAAAGGGTATTTGATTGATCAAGGTGTACAATACATACATAATACACCTCACGTACCATAACATTTTTCATAAATAATAGCAATCTATTGCACGATCCGAATAAATACTCCCGTAAAAACATACGTTCAATAATTGTACCTTTTTTCTTCACTTTTTATACTTGAAATTTCATCATATTTTCATACACATGTGTTGCACGCAGGACCATCTCTTAGGTTTTATGAAAAGCTCAGCCACTGGCTATTGTTTTTTTCTTTTTACAAGAAACACGAAACACGTCCTGTAATCATAAATGGTCACTTCTTTTCTATGATCTTTATGTTAAAAACAATGACAGACAACGGGAGTAATTGTTTAAGTTAATCCATGAGTATTTTCTTACCCCATTGGACTAAAATTACGAGAAGCGCGGTAACAACGGTCCGTGGTTCGTCATTCGTGTTACACGCAAATACTCGTTTTTTTTTTCACAATGCATTAGTAGTTAGTACGTACGATTAGTTCATATCCGAGGTCATCAGAACGTGACGTTTTACGTGTGAACATCAATATAATACTACTTGAATATCATAATAAAACAACGTAAATATTTTCATTCTTTGTTTACGAGTACTCCATGCAATAATATACCATGGACATCACCACCGGTGGCGGTGGAGAGATGTGGCACCTTGGTACCGGCATCGGTAATTATATAATCGATTTCTACGTCCAATGATACAACTATGCAAGTACTCCGATCCATGCAATAATATGCCATGATTTGAGAAAAACGTTAGGTCATCGGTTGAATCACTAAATCGTGAGGTGTCTACATCTAATACGGAGTACCATATTATTGGTCTCATCATATTTAAAAAACCCACCACTTCATATTTAAATCAGACATTTGGAGTCCTTTAATTGGTGCATTTTTTTTTTTACCGTGTTCTCATGTAAACAACGCCACTTCCAAAGCACGTAACCTTCGTTTGCCTATGTACAATGTTAAAGGTAAACATAAACAAATCACCGGAAACTGCACAAAGAAGAAGCTAAACAAATTGAGAAATTCTTCCGTCCTCTTGGAGGACGTCCTCCTTACTCACACATAAGGAGGATACAGTATTTAATTCCCATTTTTCTCCTCCTTATATGTGAGTAGGGAGGACGTCCTCCGGGAGGACGGAATGGAGAGAGTAGTACTTTATCCGTCTCAATCAAAGCGTGCATGCATGAGGCTCCAACAAAAGAAGAGAACGGAAAAGATGTATTTCGTACAACAAGTGAATGATGCATGATCATTATCTTTCTGAAACCCTAGACTTTATGCATCACGTTGATCACAGTACAATCATGCTTTTCTTCATTATGCACTGATTGATTTAACGGTACAAATTAGGTTAATGTTAAATGGGGTCCTTTAATTTATTAAGGGCAATTTCTGTGATAGTATAAAATTACAGTTTTAACGTGGTTTGTTAATTTTCATGCAAAAGCTAATTTTGAGTTAGGTAGCTCATTAATGGTGAGTAGTACAATTGTCCATACATAAGAGGAAAACACAAATTTTTTTTACTCATACGCATTTTAATCAAAAATAAAGAAATGATTGAAACATAGATCATTTATTCATTTATAAGAGTTTTCATGCAAGAATCAAGATATCGTGGGTGTCAATGTTTTTGTGAGAGATGTTGCACCTTGATACCAATAACAGAAATTCTCTTGGAATCAATTATTTTTTATTTTTTATACTCTTATATTTTAATCTGAGCTGAAAAAATTAGAGTCGGAAGGAATACAATAAGCATAGCCAAAGAAAAATGGATGTATGAGGCCCTAAAGACCCTTTGGATTAGTATGAAAAGTTCTAGGATCTTACATTTTAAAATCCAAAATATTTAGACATACATGTATATAAGAATATGTAGTATGTAGTATTTAGACATGATAAAATTGACCTGACATGATTGATCCATCCCAAATAACCCAATTTGTACCCGACTTGACGCATGAACTCAAGATCCGAGCTTGACCTGAACCCGATCCGAATCACTACAACCCGACTCAAATGACTATTGTTGCAAACTGATTATTATCCATGGATAACTTGATAATAGCTGGCCTGAAAATGACTCGTATCCAAAATAGCCCGAAGCCAATAAGCCCGAAATTGACTTGCTTGACCCGAACTGACCCGATCAAAACCCAACCCAATTGACCAGAAATATCCAAGATAATGATCACTAATCTATGTTCTAACACCTTACCCCTATCTCGGCTCATCTACTACCATATGCTTTGCCTTTTTTTTTTTTTGACAGGTGGAATTAAACCATACTTATTGTTTTGCCCTTTTTGCTAGCATATGGGCTACAGCATTACATGAACGATTAATATAAGAAACAGACAGACAATGAAAAGATTTAGCTAGTTCTAAAATATCAGCAACTAAGGTCTTCGTGAGTTGGTTGGATGATCTTCCTTCAACAAGTTGTGTGAGAATCGTAACACAATCCGAAGCAATATGGACATGAAGATACTTCATGTACATTGCCCATTTGAGGACCTCCAGAATACCCCTCCCTTCAGCCTGCTCTGGACTTTGTGAGAAAGTTGAGACACAGAATTCAGATTTTAAGAGGGTTATATATTTATATAAATATATTACATATATGCATTAAATCAAATCGAAAGAATTATGCAATATTATATATTATGGAATCTAACTTGAAATATTTATAACCTACTTATATTATATTTTTGTATGTTAAATAATTAACATCTCTATACATCTAATAAACTATAAATTTATGATGATAATAATTAGTACCATAAGTGTGCATGTTTATACTAATTAATTATTGCCTTTTGATATCACAAATTTAAATCATTATGAGACATTTATATATCGACTTGGATGTAATATGTAATCGTACACTTTAATCAATAAATAAGAAAATATTGGATTTGTGCTTTGAATAATAAAGGTCGGTGATGGGGCATATTCTGCACCGCTGACCAAGTCAACATATCGAGTAAGGTCAAAGATATCCACAGTAAGTCAACGACTCATGCAGCCTAGCCGATGCAGCCCATCGGCCTGTCAGCCTGGGTCTCGGCATGGCAACTTGCCAGCCGGGACACATACCCACGTACTCACATCCAAGACCCCTCGGCGGTGAGTCAACAGGGCCCGCCGGCCTGCCATAGGTCCCTCGGCCGAGGGGTAGATCAGTCTTTCCACCTGCTAGCCACTTGGCCACTACGTGACAAAAGGTGAAAGCCTATAAATACTCCTCAACCTTCATTGAGGAAAGGATCCCAACATATACACAACTAAGCCTAAATACACTATTCATCTGGTAATATCTTCCTTATCTCTCTACATTATACATTCAGCCAAGCAACAACTTATCCTTTAAGTTTACTGACTTGAGCGTCGGAGTGAGTACGCTTGGCACAAAGCCAAGCCCTCGCCTTCGTTCATTGTTGCAGGAGAGACCGAGAGGAACGATTAAGACCAAAGGAGAATCCAACTCAAGACATCATTCAACAAGCCACGGGTGGTAACTATACCTGCTCTGGAATTACACCCGGAACAATTGGCGCCGTCTGTGGGGACGACACTAGAAGCTAGTCACATTCATTCCCAAACAAAAAAAAAAACAACAAAAACCCACCCAAAAAGCTAAGATGTCCAAACAACAAGACGCAGTCGTGACCGACGAAACCGCGTTCTACCACGATGATACTTTCAACAATTCTGGAGTCGTGCAGCCCTCCACCGGCGGAGTAATCCAACCGGAGTTCGGGATGCCGATAATGCCGGACACGTCGCCGCCCGATTGACCAACCAGGTCACCATCATGGGACACGTGGTTGACATAGCAAAAACCGAAAATGGTCCTGGACCTAATTGGTAATCGCCCGCTCACACCGTCACGCCGACAAGAGCGGCGGAAAACGCCAGAGACCAGGGGCCCAAAACGTAACTCCGAGAAATTTGAACGGAGCACTGGAGAAGCGACCCACCAAGTCGCCGGGAGCCCAAAGTGGGCGTGGTAGACCTAAGTCCTTCCCGCACTCATGGGAGGACAGCGTCCCCGCAACACGAACGAGGCTTACCCCAAAGGAACCCGAGGAGTCCGACTCGGCGAGTTGGAGAAGGAGTCCGAGTCGAAGAAGGAGTCCTTCCCGCTACGAGGGGAGGAGCCGGATTAGGAATGCAAGGAGCCGATCGCCGCGTGTCGTTCGACACGTGGTCGACGACCCCTCAACGCCTACGTCCTAGAAGTCCAAGTGCCAACTAAGCTCAAGTTGCCACCCCTATCATACAAAGGAGATAGTGATCCGGTACCACGCCGAGGCTTTCGAGTCTTACATGTCGGTATGGGAGCAGCCCGATGAGGTCTGGTGCCGAGTCTTCCCAACAACTTTGCATGGGATGGCTCAAAGTTGGTACAAAGGGCTTCCCGACGGCTCGGTATACTACTACGCCGACCTAAGGGACGCCTTTCTAGCCCAGTACTCTTGCAACAAGAGAAGGGCCGTGGAGACATCGGACCTCCTAACTATCAAACAGAGGGGGCGAGTCTCTCTACGAAGCTATGTGAAGAGGTTCGACGGAAAGGTCCAAAGAGATTCGGAAATTAATCCCGAATTGGCGGCCTTCGCGCTGATGAAAGGCCTCCCAAGGGGAGACTTGAAAAATGAGCTCATCAAGTGCGGAGGCCTGAACTTGGACGTCGCTAGGAAGATGGCCGACCAGGCCATCAAGGTAGAGGACTATCACAAGACATGGGTAGGCCCCAGCGAAGCCGAGCCCTCCGAAAAGAAGAGTCGCCGGGAGGACAACCCGGATGAGAGGCGCCGTGACAACAACGGGTCACGGTCCGATGAAAGACGCCGTGAGAACAATAGGTCACGGTCGGACAAACCCGCCAGAGACAGACTCGACAGCGCCGGGTGGAGTTCGGAACGTACCACCGGGCGGTATAGTGATAAAACCCCTCTCGTCGTATCGGCCGCCGAGGTCTTTGCCCGAGCAAAAGCGAGGGCCGAAGTGGGAGAGACCCCCAAGCCAAAAAGTGACGGTGACACGAGCCAAGATCTTGTGAGTACCACGGCCACACCGGCCATTTAACCAACGACTGCCGGCATCTAAAGAATGCCATTGAAGAGCTGATCCGGAAGGGGAGCCTCGGCAAGTACGTTGCCAAAGGCCAAAAGACTGACGCCGACAGCTCAGGTAAGAAATCCGTCTTCGAACGGATAGGAGTGATCCATGTTGTCATCGGGGGCAACGAGAACGGAGGGTCCGCTCATGGGCACAAACGGCACCTGAACGAGCTATATCAGGCCATCAACTTTGTGCCCAACACAGCGATCCCCGCTTCCAACATCCCCGATATAACCATCGGAAGGAAGGACTACGAAGGAGTCATCACTCCTCACAAATGACCCACTTGTAGTCAATTTGGACATATCCAACCACCTGGTCAAGAGGTGCCCGATTGACACAGGCGTACACGAACATCATGTTCGGGAGTGCTTCCTCGGCCTCGGCACGAAAGTCAAGGACTTAAGCCCCCGCACCAACCCACTATACGACTTCTGCGGGGCCGGCCTGTACCACTGGGATCAATCGGACTCCCGGTGACGTTCGGCGAAAAGAATGCGGCTAAAAATGTCCTAGCCGAGTTCGTGGTCATCGACGGCTCGTCCGCCTACAACGTTCTCATAGGCCGAGTCACCCGAGCGAGGCCGACGCAGTGATGTCCATCCGGCCCTAACACCGATGTATGTCTCGGACCGGGGGAAAGCGCATAAGCTCGTCTCCAAAGACGAGAATGACGAGGTGGTCAACGTCCGGATAGCCGCGGAGGATGCAACATGCAATCCCTCAAAGTGGCAAAGAAATCGAGAGAAAGGAAAGGTCTATCCTTACAACAGGAGGGCGACCTCATGGATGTAACTAGCGGCTGACTAGGACGTTGCGCCTTTGACAGGCCATTAGGACGCTGGTAATCTCGGGAATAATCTATGTAGCGGCGGAGGTGTCCAAAACAGCTGTGGGCACCCCGACGCATGTTTTTACCTAAATGAAAAATCATCCAAGTCTTCCATCAAAATGTTCACTCTTCCCATAGTCACTAGGAAGCGTGAGACGCCGACTCACACCGTCATACCGACAAGAGCGGCGTCTTTATCGATAGCGATGTCGGCTCACACTGTCATACCGACAAGAGCGGCGATCTCATGAAGAAATAGGCGTCGTCGCATCACCCCAAGTAGTAGACGCCACGGCGATCACCCCAAGAGGTTGGACGCCGTCGCAGTCACTCAAGTGGTAGACGCCACGGCGATCTCCTTGAAGAAGCGGCGCCGTCGCAGTCACCCCAAGTAGTAGACGCCACGGCAATCACCCCAAGAGGTTGGACGCCGTCGCAGTCACTCCAAGTGGTAGACGCCACGCAGCTTCATGAAGAAATAGGCGCCGTCGCGATCACCCCAAGTAGTAGACGCCACTAGCGATCACCCCAAGAGGTTTGACGCCGTCGCAGCCACTCCAAGTGGTAGACGCCACGGCGCCTCATGAAGAAATAGGCGCCGTCGCAGTCACCCCCAAGTAGTAGACGCCACGCGATCACCCCAAGAGGTTGGACGCCGTCGCAGTCACTCCAAGTGGTAGACGCCGCGGCAGACTCATTAAGAAGCGATCTTTGCTCTCACACCGTCACACCGACAAGAGCGGCAATCACGACCATCGCAGATTGATACTGCAAAGCAATCAAAATGCCTTAGAAGCGTTAACACGATTGAGATACGCGCTCTAGACTGCCTCGGCCAAGCCGAGGCGGAAACAAAAGAGACGCTCAATTAATAACGTAAGGAGACAACCCAGGCGAAGACGAGACGCTAAAAGTACAGTTGAGGCTCAAATACTAGCGCAAGAAAAAGAGGTAAGGTAAAAACCTCGGCCGGGCGGAGAGCGAAGAAACGAGCTCTTATTAAAAAATGTTCAACGAATTACAAGAAATTACAAGGACAAACCAAAAGACAAAAGGCTACGGATATCATCTCCCTATGTCCCGTTGCTGCGCCATCGGCGGTGGCAAGACCTTCTTCAAGGGGCAACCCAAGAGCTCCCTTAGCGGCCTCGGCTTGGAAATTTCCGCCCTTAGCCTTAGCGGCCTCAATTAATCGCGCCCTTGCCCAATCGGCTTCCGCCTTGGCCGCTTTAGCCTTCTCGGCGATAGTCGCCGCCTCCTCGGCCGCTTTTTGCTCTATCTTCACTCTCGCCGCCTCCTTGACCCTCTCCTCCACGGCTTTCTCCTTAGCTTCGAGCTTATCGTCAAACAGCTCGTCATATCATCCCACGGAAAGGAACCTTCAAGAGGAAAAAGCTCCTCAATTACTTCCCTGGCAAATGCTTGGCGGCGGATCCCGAATCGGAACACGGGTCGGGGAGCATTTTGGTTTGGAGCATCTCAATGTCATCCTCCTTTTGCCTCGATGATGGCCTCCTTGCTCCGGATCACCTTCCCCCGAATCTGAAATTTGCCCCTAAATTCATTCCTTTGTGGAGATAAAGGTCGGCATGCCTCGAACAAGGTCACACTTCTCCAAAGAACTTTGCAACTTCGGCCGCAGCAGCCTCAGCCTTGGCTCTCTCGGCAAGGACCTCCTTTTCAGCGTCCTCCCTAAGCTTTCTCTCAGCCAAGAGCGCTTTCTCGACATCTCCCCTAAGCCTTTGCTCATTAAGGAGATCCAGCCTCGCCTTCGCGGCCACCTTCTTAGTGGCATCAAGCTCAAGAGCGGATCCGAGCCACGACCTTCTCTTGCTCTATAATGCGAGCACCGGCCAGCTCGTTCCACCTCGCCAACTCCTCGACCAGCCTCGCACCTCCCGCCACGAGCCGGGAGGGGCAAACCTTCAGGATGAGGAGTCGCGATGACGTTTCGATCGCTAGTCTGCGGTCGGGAAAGGGAAACCTTCGGATGAGGAAACAGTGGTGACATTTTGATCACCTACCAGAAGGTGGGAGAAGGAAGCCTTCTGGGACAAAAGGTTCACGGTGACGTCTTGATCACCAGCCTGCACAGAATTCCCCACCACTTGCTGCCCAACAAGAGCGGCGGACGACTGCGGAAAATCTACAAAATTTAAAGAAAGCATCAGTATCAACATACATCGACATGCCGAAGAGCCTGTCATCGGCAGCGCCTAATGAACCGGCTAAATCTGAGCCACCGGATAGATCAGTACCGTGCTTAGCCTTCTTGGCCGAAGGGCGCATCTCCTCGTCGCCAGCAGGCTAAGCAACGGCGCGGTAAAAGCCGTCTGCTTTCTCTTACGGACAAGGGGAGACCCCTCCTCCTCGTCAGAGTCATCTCCATTAGAGATGTAAACGATCTCCACTGTCTCCTTCTGAACAGGGGGGATGGATGGTGGAGCCGATGTCGACGCCATCACCACCGGAGGCTTCGTTTCAGTATGGCGCGGCATGTTACTAACAACCTTCGCCCGAGCCTCCACCGCATTCAAGCTTTTCAAGCCGGTCCATAAGATCAGTCGGCGACGTCCTGCGGTCGTGGGTCAGAGCCTTGGGGTGCAAGTTAGCAACGGTTTTGTCTTTGTGCAGCCCCATTCTCCGGAGGATATCCTCAGACAAGTCCCGTCCAAAGTGGTCTGCGAAGAAAATAAAAGCAAGAATTAAGTAGAAGAAATAAACCAAAGTTCGAAAAACAGGAACATTAAGAGCGGTGATGGGCCTCACACCGACCCCACTCACCCTGTGCTAGGGCCGGTATGAGGCCGACATGGCAAAGCGGCTCATCCTGAAGAATGATCTGCGTTGGGGGAATCCATTTTTTCGACACCCCACCCTTGTCCGCCTCAAAAAGCCTCATCGCCAGCTTCTCATCCTCTGAAAGAAGGACCTTGCTGGCATCCATCTTAAGCTTCTTCCGGTGACCCATCCGTCATGCTCCGCCTTAGTCTCACACCGCAAATTCACTTGGTCTTTGAAAGGAGAGGGGCGGATAGTCATCCCAAGACCTTAACATACACCCACCGGTTTCTCCAGTCTTTGCAAGAAGTAAGTTTGTCAACAGAGACATAACCTTTCTCCGTGTGCACACTGTACCAACCGACGCGGCCAGAGATTGACGGCTGGAGATAATGAAGCCGGCGGAATAAATTTACCGTCGGGGCCTCCCCCTTGAAGAGACAAAGCCACACAAAGCCGACTATCGTCCTCATGGCCAACGGATGCAGTTGGGCCACAGCGACATTCATAGCTTTAATGATGGCAACGACGTACTCATTCAGCGGAGACCGGAGCCCGTACTCCAAATGTCGCATGTATACGCCGGTATGGCCCGGCGGAGGGCAACAGACGGCCTGGCCCTCCTCAGGGATAACAATCTTGTATCCCCTGCCAAAGAAGAAGTAACCCTCGAAAAATTTCTCACCAGAACAACTGGCAAACTTATGTGTCCAAGCTCGGTCAACGCGTAACTTGCAGACCTCGCCGTGATCCATAACGTACCGCCTCACCTCTTTGGGACGAGCCTCTTCACAGATCATCGCCAAAATCGTCGCGTCATCATCGACATCAGAGTCATCCTCCCATTCCTCCAAAATTCGAGGATCGACTTGGAGAAGGAGACCAGGGCCCCCAGCCTTATCGGAGGGCGTCCAACTTCTCCCCCTCATCAAGACGCGACGGAAACCCCGGCGCCGGCCTACTCGGACCGGCATCGCGAAAGACATGTTTACCATAAAGACTTACAAAATTAAGAAATGGGAAAGTTTGTTTGTTTACCTTAAAGAAAACACTCGCCGGAGTAACAACTCTGAGAATTAGAAGACAAAGAAAACCCTTGAAAGTTTAGAGGAAAATTTTAGAGAATGAAATTGGTGGCCAATTTCACGGATAAACGCCTATTTATAGGAAAAGTCCATGAAGAAGGACCAATCGAGAGAACGACCCATAAAGCGTCAACCAATCGGCGTGCGGTGCGTGTCGGACATGCAACCACGGGATGTCAATCGTTGCAACAGTTAGACGTCAATCAATGCAAATGCTGACCAAGCGTCTTCAACACGCCTATTCATATCTCCTTGCCTATTCACCTTCCTCAACAAATTCCCAAGCATCCGCTCTCCGCCGGCCGGGGCAATCAAAAACAACCGCACACTTACTCCTGGTCTCGGCCAGCGTCACTTTCTTTTCCACATCGGATGCCCTTTACACATCCATGTGGAGGGGGGATATGGTACGGCCTAAGAAAGACCTGGCCGAGGTAAAAGAGGCCGACGCAGAAGAAGCCGATGCAGGAAATTTCCCGCAAATTATTTACGCAGAATATACGCTTAAACGAACATCGGAGCCCATACCACGGCATAGACTACGCTGGGGCAAATTGATGGGGCATATTCTGCACCGACCGACCCAAGTCAACATATCGAGCAAGGTCAAAGATATCCACAAAGAAGTCAACGACTCATGCGGCTAGCCGATGCGGCCCATCGGCTGTCGGCTGGGTCTCGGATGGCAACTTGCCAAATGTAGGGACACATACCCGCGTACTCACATCCAAGACCCCTCGGCGGTGAGTCAACGGGGCCCGCCGGCCTGCCATAGGTCCCTCGGCCGAGGGGTAGATCGCCTTTCCACCGCTAGCCACTTGGCTACTACGTGACAAAAGGTGAAAGCCTATAAATACTCCTCAACCTTCATTGAGGAAAGGATCCCAACATATACACAACTAAGCCTAAATACACTATTCATCCTAATATCTTCCTTATCTCTCTACATTATACATTCACCAAGCAACAACTTATCCTTTAAGTTTACCGACTTGAGCGTCGGAGTGAGTACGCTTGGCACAAAGCCAAGCCCCCGCCTTCGTTCATTGTTGCAGGAGAGACCGAGAGGAACGATTAAGACCAAAGGAGAATCCAACTCAAGACATCATTCAACAAGCCACGGGTGGTAACTATACCTGCTCTGGAATTACACCCGGAACAGTCGGATCTGACCATAGAGAACCCGGCCCGCCCCTGGCCAGCCCGGCCCGAGTACAGGTCTAGGTGTGTGCGATAATATTGGATTTGTGCTTTGAATCTGTTGTTATGACGGGGTTTGTCTTGGGACTTTCTAGGTTCATTCTGTATTAGGTCTTAGAAAATACTATATAAACTCTCTAAGCCTCATCCTATAGTTATGCATATCATAGCAGTTTGTATCTAAATTCGAAATCTATAAACTCCTCAATATCAACAAAATTCTCATCCCTTCTGCCATGTGAACGTAGTTAACACAACGTTAGTGAGCCACGTAAATCTGTGTATTTTTATTTTATTTATCATTTTTTTGTCTTTCTCGTACCTGTTATAACAAATAATATGATACACACTTCGTACTTTAAATTTTTTCGTAAATAAACATATCCGTAATTCCAATGACAAACCTTTATTGTACAACCATGTGAGTTCATTTTCAACAACGGTACCTTTTTTTCCACTTTTCATACTTGAACTTTCATCGTATCTTTAATTCTTTATACAGATGTGTTACACGACAAATCCTTAGCTCCTTTGGAAATTTGAGCCACTGGTTACAGTTTTTTCATTTACCAGAAACTTAGGTTAATGATAGTGATCGATCGGTTTTATTTGCATTACATGTCGTCTAACGATAAGGTTTATATTTCGCTTTATTTCTTTATTTTGTTTCGTTATTTATTTTTTTTTTTTTTTTTTTTTTTTTTTTGGTGTACGAAGGACCGGCATTTTTAAAGTCCCCGGTGGACCGATAACCGCATGATTTGCGCAGCCTAGGGTTCGAACACGGGACCTCTCAACTCCTGCCCATTGGCAAGCTTTGAAGGTTAAACCCGATGCCACTAGACTCGCATCACTTGGTTATAAAACCGCAAAAGTAGTAAAAGATGAGCGTTATTTGTCCTATTATATCTCAATCAACAAAATTTGTGAAACGTGAACAATTTATTGAAGTTAGAATTAATTATTCTTATTTTGGATAGCGATACGGCGCCACCCGGTGGTACTGAAACTCGGCGTCACCCTAATTAGAAAAAACTAAAAAAAAATATTATAGTTTCGATTTGCGCCAACCCTTTAGGGGTAGAAATGTAAAATTAAAGTAAGATCTTCACCCTACCTAAATCACCAATCACCTAATACAATAATCAAGAAATTTTGCAGGAAAAAGCATAAAATTTTGGATATTTTTCATGATAGAAACTACTGCAAAATGTTTTAGATTGAAGGATGTAAATTACGATTTGCACGACATTATGATGATGACATCCCAAGTTTGTTTATCCATCATCAACGTTATATTCTAAAGATTTTCATCGTTTGCTATATCAACAAATTTCTAGCACCGTACGAGTTACGACGTTAATATCGAATTTTACAAAAGAAATTGGTTTTAGAACTAATGTGCAAAAAACTACAAATTCGTTGGAGTCGATTTGAGTTTGTGATTAGTTTTAGATTATTGTATTTGCAACTCAGATTCCAATTCACGATTTCAACTCGAGTTATTTTGCTACGCACCTAACTCCTAGTCGAATTATAGCTAGACCACTCGGCTTAGTTTAAATAGTTTCCTTCTATCGTTGTGCTACTTTTTTTCTACTAATCACAATGGTGAGCACTAACAACTATTGAGCATCATTTTAATGGTGTTTCGGTAGAACAAGGCACCTACAAATCACACAGCTATTCATAATATTGTTGGAGAAAATCGAGGAAATTAGAATATTGGAATAACAAGACTAAAAGAGAACAGCACATTCCAAAATTGCCCTTTCAGTCTCAAATTCAAAATTTGGCTGAGGGAAACAAAAATGCTTACTAATTTACCATTATACCCCCGGTGGTACCGAAATTCAGTGCCACCGGGTGGCGCCATCTCATTATTCTTATTTTTTAGAGGCAAATATGATCAAATTTTTTTATTCATCAATTAAGTTGCTTACTAGATGTACCATGTCCAAGTGTTAGAAGAATAGTAGTAATATATGACACAAAATGAGCAATTTAGTAGCTGTTTTTCTAAAATGGAATATGTGATAGCCTTATTTGATGGTAATGAATTTCAAAACCACAATAATCATATTAATTTATTTTATTAATTATTAACACATATGTTTATGTTATTTGAGTTTCGTAATTATGGATGATTGAAACTCGGTATTACCTAGTGGTATTGTCACATTTTCATTTGAAAATTGACGGATTTTTAAGTTAAGATTAAATAAGGTAAGCATGTAACTTGCTATACAAAGTTGTTATACAAGGTACTCCGGCCCAATAATTTGTTTATCTTTTGACTAAAATACTACTCACAAATAATAAAAGCGGTAAATAAATGACTTAAACGGATGAAGTAATATAAGTTTCAACTTTTAGAAAAAGGCATTAAGTCTAGAAGAAAAGTAATTTAAAAGGGTGTTCCAATTTTCAAGTCCATTATCTACCAGTAAGTGGATTATACATCTGATATAGTATATCAGATGATATAATTTTTGAGCATTAAGATAAAGTTTTTGAGTTTTAATTTAAAAATTTTGGATTTTATTATAAAGTTTTTGAGTTCATTTACTTAAACATTAATCTCAAAAAGTTACATTATAACTCAAAAAAGTTACATATAAGCTTAAAAAAAATTTGATTTTTGACGTCATAAAACTAAATGTAATTTTTAAACTCTATAGAACTCAAAAAAAAAAATACACAAAAACTTAAAAGCTCATTAAGTGTGAGGTAGTACATCTGATGTACAATCCTTTTTCTCATTATTTACCAATCCGTCCCATTGTAGACGGACACTATCTGTCTAAAGCTGTAGACGGATAGTGGCCCTCTAAAAAAACAGTAGGTCTTCTGAGAGACGGTCTCTTAATAAGGTTTATTGAGAGACCATTGTACAATTTTAAGAAAAAGTGGTACTAAAGGTAATAAATTAGGTACAAATCATGATTAATGATAAAATGGGTACATTTATTATGTAAATAGGTACGAAATTACTGTATTACGATCAAAAACAAAAGGGGTACGAAATACAAATAAAAGGGTACGAAAGATTGGTCTCTCAATAACTTAGTGAGAGACCGTCTCTCCCAAGTTTTAAGTGGAAAAAAAAATGCAATGGGATGGTAAGTGGGGATATCCATACATTTCCCAGCCACTTGCACTATCCTCTTATTTTGAAAAAGAGACCCTATCCGTCTACAGCTTTAGATGGATAATGTCCGTCTAAAATAAGAATTTGTGATTATCTACCTACATTTCGAATTTCGATACATCTCTAGACAAGTATTGCAACCCCTATATAAAGGCCACCATAGGAAACATAGTTTAGCAACAAAACAAGCAAGTTTGTTCAAAACACATACTACAAACATACATACATCAAAACAATTAGGTTGAACATTAGCTAATGGCACACCCTCCAAACCACCAACATTCCACCTTACAACAACTCATGTCGGGCGGGGTGAGCCGAGGGTTGTCGTCGGTTTCCGAGGATGGAAAAATCCTCAAGGAAATTCAAGCATCCCATGCTCATGATGCCCGTGACTTAGATGTCACCCCCGTCCTTAGTGTTATTCTAGACATATTCCAACGTGCCAAGCTTGACGACATTGTCAATACTACCGAGGTCGGTCTCTAAAAATCTTTCACCTAGACTATAATAATCGCAATCTCGCTCTTTAAACAATTTACGTAAATAATCCCAAATTTAATTCATTTTATTTTATTAAGATAATTCCAACTTTTTCTCAAGTAATAATTTTTATGAATGTAAGTTATAATTATGCAAATTGTGCAGGGCGGCGGAAAAGAGGTTGTGGCGGATGTATTGGCAGAGACGATGGGTTCGGTTGCTGCTGGACCTAAAGGCACAATGCTTGAAGCTTTAGCTGTTACCATCCAAAAAATTTGTTGTGAGGTACAATAATATTTAATTATGAGTTTTTTTTGTCAAAAACTATCTAAAATTTACCTCATTTTAATAAAATATTCTCACATATATTAGAGAAATGGGGTGAAAACAAATGTGCAGAGGGAGTATATATTAGGTAGATATTTGCTTGAAGGTTAAAAAAAAGAGTAACTAAAGTAACTAAGTTATAGAGTCAATTTTTTTTTTTTTTTTTTTTTCAGTTATAAGTTGTTTTTTAATTTTTACCTTAGCTAGCTTTGTTTTAAATTTGCTTCCAAACATTATATAATTAAAACTCATTTTTTCTGCTTTAATTTCTGCGTAGTTCTCATGCAATTGCACCGGCAACGACCTACACGCATCAACACTCTCGGTCCTGAACTTGGTCGGAAACTACTCATGGGACGCTAAGGTGGTCGTAACCTTAGCCGCCTTTGCAGTGACCTATGGCGAGTTATGGCTCGTCATCCTCCTTAGCCTCTCGAACAACCCCCTGGCCAAGTCCATCGCAGTGCTCAAGCAAACACCCGAGCTGTCTGAGATCAATGGGGTTCTGAAACCGCAGTTAGCCACCCTGAATGCGCTACTGACTGTTGTTGTTGATGTTGCTAAGTTGCTCATCGAGTTTAGGACACTTCCTTCCAAGTACATTACTCCAGAGGATGCTCCTTTGGCGACTTCCACGAACCAAATTGCAATTGCTGCGTACTGGAGTGTTCGCAGTGTTGTTGCTTGTGGCGCGAGGATTACTAGCAACATTGGCATCACTTCAGGGTGACTAATTATTAAAATTTTCTCTTGTTGCAATTTGTTTTTGGTTCCGACATAGTGTTTAGTTGCTAATCGTACGTTAATTTGGTTTTGTATTTTGTAGGTTGGTTGGTTCGGCCACTGAAGCATGGGATCTTTCGAGTTTGGTGCATAAGGGGAGAAGCGTACATGATCAGCTTCGCCAAAAACTCACTGTCTGCTATGAATTCATAGGTACTGTGCTTTGAAAATTTAGCATTAAAACTCACTGCCCGTCTGCCATTTTAGTTCTCTGTGTTTTCGACATTGGGGTAAGACAACGTGCATCTGACCCTCTACTAGGATTTCATAGGTACTATGCTTCGATAATTTAGCATTAAAACTTACTGTACGTCTGCAAGAACTTATATCATGGTCATTTAATAGATTTTTTCTGTGTTTTTGACATTGGGGTAAGACTACGGCCTGTTCTTTTGGACTGAAACTGATCTAAATTTATAGGATCCGAACTAAACTGAACTGAATTTATAGGATCTGAACTGAACTTATAAGATATGAACTGAACTGAACTTATAGTATCTGAAGTGAATTTAAATTAAGTGACGTACAGGATCTGAACTGAACTTATAGGATCTGAACTGAACTGGAGTGAACTTATAGGATCTGAACTGAACTTCTGAACTGACCTGCACTGAACTTATAGGATCTGAAGTGAACTTATAATCTGAGGTGAACTTAAATTAAGTGACGTATAAGATCTGAACTGAACTTATAGGATCTGAACTGAACTTATAGAATCTGAAGTGAACTTAAATTAAGTGACTTTAAGTCCAAAAAAACAGGGCCTACGTTCATCTGACCCTCTGTTAGGGACGATACTAGGTAATGTTGTTATCGTGTTCATGTACATGTTTTAGTTCATGATGCATCTCTAAAGTCGATTTCATTTGTAGAGTTGAGAAAAAAGGAGGAGGCATACAAGAATTTGGAAATACTCTTTCAAAGCACCCAAATAACAGACAATGTGAAGATCATCAAGTCATTAATCTACCCCAAGGATGACCTTGCACCTCTTGTCAAAGTCACGACGAGGCAAAGGGTGAGTCGTTCTCCTATGACTCGAAAATTTCAACATAAATATCAAAATATGGACTCTTTTAGTAACTATACATTCTTGTGAAATCAAATAGGTTCATTTTGATGTCCTTAGAGGCAAGACAGTTTTGCTATTCATATCTGATCTCGACGTTAACATAGAGGAGCTTGCAACATTAGACAGGATCTACAAGGAGTCGAGGAAGAACGAGAGTGAGTTCCAATACGAAATTGTATGGCTTCCGATTGTTGACAAGAATGTTCCATGGACTAAAGAGAATGAACAAAAGTTCAAAGAATTGCAATATAAGATGTCTTGGTACACTTTGTTCCATCCTTCGTTGCTTGATGAAGTCGCGACAAGATTCGTCAAGGAAAAATGGGGATTTGCCAAGAAACAGATTTTAGTATCATTGAACCAATTGGGAAAGGTTGTGAGCCAAAATGCTCTTCATATGATGCTTATTTGGGGTAACTCTGCTTACCCTTTTACCACTGTCAAAGAGGAAGAAATGTGGACTAAGCAAACCTGGAAAATCGACTTTCTGCTCGATGGCATTCATCCTGAAGTCCCGAAATGGGTACAGTTTTCCACCCAAACCGATCTTTTTTATTCAATTATAGTTTGATTCCTTCAATGTTATGTTTACATAATGTTATTAGTACTATGTGAACTAGCAGAATCAGCTAGCATAGCTGGTAAAGTTGTGAGAGGTGGTACTCATGACCTGGGTTCAATTCCCGTCAGTAACATATTTACCCAGTTTGTTGATTTAAACAAGTTTGATTTGTGAACTTTCTGAAAATTTAACATCATGTTGTATTAAACAGCTTTCGGAAAAAGTGCATATATGCGCATTTGGAGGAGAAGACATAGAATGGATCCGCAAATTCACAACTTCCATGAAAGAGCACGCGACCAAGACAGGAACAAAAATAGAGCTCCTGTACGTAGGGAAGCACAATGCCAAGGAAGCAGTGAAGAAAATAATCGACATTATAACCAAAGAGAAGCTGGCCCACACAACAACTGATGTCACCCAAGTCTGGTACTTCTGGACTCGACTCGAGGCCATGCTGTACTCAAAGATGCACCATGGAAAGAATGTTGAAAACGACACAATAGTCAAGGAAGTCATGTCGGTTTTGAGCTTTGATGGCGGGCATCAAGGGTGGGGATGTGTCGGGATGACTGGTTCAACGGAGATTGTCAAGGGAAACGGGCAGGTGATCTTGAATGCTGTTGTGAACTACAGAGAATGGGAGGAAAAGTCGAAAAAGGTGGGTTTTTTAGAGGCTTTTTTGGAGCATGTTCGTGTGCAATTCAACGCCGGGCACCACTGTAACCGGGTGGAGTTACCGTCTGTGGCGGGTGCCGGGGCTCCAAGTGTGGTTTATTGTGCTGATTGTCACCGTCCTATGGAGAAATTCTACTTGTACAAGTGCTGCACTGGTTAACTTAAGTGATTCTCTGGAAAGGAAAAAACTCGAGGATTTTAGGCTCTTTTTAAACCGTCTCATATAAAAATTAGTTTCAAGCGTGTTTTTCAGTAGGGTCGGTCTTCCAAATGTGATCCTTATATGGTGTTTTAAGATTGTTTTTTTTTTTTTTTTTGTTGCTTGTTGGCTGTTGCAATGCTCAATAGAGCTTGCTGCAGATTGTGTTTAGTTTGTAATCTTATGCTTTATTGAATGAATAAATAAAAAGGGCCTTTATTATGAGTGATTGAACATTTAGCACGGTTGGTCTCTTGAAACACTATCTCATGTCATTGTAAATTGTAATTCAAGTAAGTTTTTGTGTTAATCAGGAGTATTTTCTGATAGACTGGACAAATTCACACCAACCAATTATGCTATGTGCCATTATTTATAATAAGGTGAAATAAAGGATTTACTTACTAGGTGAAAGTGTCATGATCACGTGTGAATTAATAATACGGTCAAATGTATCGATTAGTTGTCAACTAGAGTTGTGAATGTTTCTTAAAATCGTCACACAAAGCTACAAATCTATCCCACATAAATACGTAACCCACTTGCATAATTGTTATGGATCTTATTTCGCAAAAGCGATTAAATTCATACCTATTTTATTAAAAAAAAAATATCACTAATTTTTAAAATAAAATTAAATAAAATGGATAATGACCAAAAAAAAAAACGAATATGAAAAAAGAAGAGAAGGAGCCAGACGATTCCATGAGTTTAAAAGGAAGATAGAGAGATGGCATTACGAAGCTTGACTTCTGTTGTAGCGTATGAATGCCGCTGCTATCGTGCGCCTTTTTACAACAAACATTATCATCCTCCTCAACGTCTGCCACGTGTCCTCTCCGCTCCCTTCCTTTCTACTTTCTCTCTTTTCTCAACTACGGGCAACTTTCTCTGCTCTCCCATGGAGGTTTGGTTTCATCCTCTCTCTTTCCTCTTTTTTTATTATTATTTTAATATCGTATTATATTTCCAAGTGTTTCGTTTTGTTCGATTTCGATTTCGATAGTTAGTTAACTATTTAATCATCTGTTTACCTTTAATTAAAATACGTTTGAGTAAGATGTAAGTATAACAGGTAAATGAATGATTGAGACTGAGGGAGGAATGTTCGTGGTTTGAACTGTAGGATTCAATTTGGGGAATTGTTTACCTTTAATTAAAATATGTTTAGGAAGAATATAACTGGTAAACATTTGATTGAGACGGAGGGAGGAATGTTTGTGGTTTGAATTGGAGGATTCAATTTGGGGAATTGCTTATGTTTAACTAAAATACATTTAGGAAGAATGTAACAGGTAAACAAATGATTGAGACGGAGGGAGGAAGGTTCGTCGTTTGAATTGGAGGATTCAATTTGGGGGAATTGTAAATGTATGATCAAAGAAAGGTTTGTACTTCTATGAGGTTTTGGTATGGTGATAGTTTCTGACAGGGATTGAGAGGTTCGGAATAAGTTTGGGTTTATTGGAGTGCGCGTTATAATTGTAGTTCCCTTGCGTCTCATTTTCGTGAACAGAAAACGCAAAGTATGTTTTATGATATACGGAGTATAGTTTTCATTAGCTCCTGGTGAAAAACATTCTTTTATTATTCCACTATAGAATCCATTTAAGAGAACTAGGGCTTGACCCTAAAGAGCGGTGTATGATTTTTTTTTAAAATGTAGGAAGGTTGTTTCTGTTAGACTTGACTCGCAAAGGTTAAAGGCAGTTGTCATGGTGATGGGGTAGCTACGGATTGTAATGTTTGAGCTTAATTTCGTTACTTTGTTTATGCTATGTTTTTTAAGGAAATGTTTGATAAGGGAATAAGATTATTGTGTATTGTTCCCGAGGAAATGCTAATTGCCACTTCACTTCATTACTCATTTAGGCGGTTTAGTTTATATAGAATGTATGTATGCGTATGTCGATTTGTGACGTGACTTATGGTATATGTAAATTGGAACTAGCAACCGAATTACTGGTTGTTGAGAAGTTATCAATGAGTAGTGAATCTGGGCTTTGTAGCACTTAGGACGGAAGTAAAGGGGTAGGAGAGGAGGATGGAGGGGAGGGAAATCGTTTCCATGTTAGGGCGACTTTAATTGACTTGTAGTATGGAAAATAGGTCTCTCTCTTTCCCTTGCATCCCATTCCTTTCAGCCAACTTACTAACCGGACAATGGATATTGTCCCCATCCTTTACATCACTCCACTCGAACGAAAGTAAAGTTTTCTTCTAGCATTGTACCAATACAACTGGCAGTTTGCTAGGCTCTCTTACGAAAGTTCCAAACTCGTTTCTGATTTCATGCTTTCATGGACTCGATTGTATCCTGTATGTACAGAAGTACTTATCAGGAGTTAACAAGAGCAGAAACAAAGAATTGGTGAACCAGTTGCAGCGTTATGGTGTCATCCATTCTGGGAAGGTATCAGAAGTGATGGAAACCATTGATAGGGGGTTGTTTGTACCTGAGGGTACTGCTGCTTATGTGGATAGCCCCATGCCAATTGGTCACAATGCAACGATTTCGGCTCCTCATATGCATGCAATGTGCCTTGATCTTCTACATGATAAGCTACAACCGGGAATGCATGCTTTAGATGTTGGTTCAGGTAATTCACTAAGATACACTCCATATGAGATGTCTTTTTTCAGTTAACTGTATAGTCTCGTAGGATTCTATGATTTTTCTACAATTCCCTAAAATGTTCTTATGTGCTAGTGATCGAAACGATCACTGTCACATTTTGATTTATCATCCAATTTCATCACCTGGAACACATTGGCATTTCAGTGACCAACTTGATATCTATGGCCGAATACACTCTCTAGAAACCAGAGGAGAAACGAAAGATCTCCTGACCTTTGTTATCTTAGTTCACATATTTTTTATTACGGTGTACAAAGTGGACATTCTCATCATATTAGTGCTCTGCTTGTAGGAACGGGATATTTGACTGCATGTTTTGCACTAATGGTTGGAGGTGAAGGGCGTGTTGTCGGCATAGAACACATACCTGAACTTGCCACTTGGTCAATCGAAAATATTAAGAAAAGTGCTGCTGCTCCATTCCTGGAAGCCTCGTCCTTGTCTATTCATGTTGGTGGTAAGATCACACCCCTCTCAGTTCTCACATATGCTTCTTGTCCTAGCGTAGTTAGAAAATTATGATGTAATGCCAAATTGATTCTCCTAAATGTGGACTCCAATAGTTTCCAATTATTCCAGTTTCTCGTATGAAGCGATCTCATCGATAATATTATCATGGGATCGAGCCTCGCGAAGAGTTAATTATTCCTTGATTTTAGATTAATTTTTAGATTTTCTTTGCAGTTTATTAGAGGATAATGGGTTGTATGGGTTGGGTTTTTTTGTCAATTGTAAGGCTGTTCCTCAGGAGACTGATTGCTAGTACTTTATAACCGATGGTAATGTGGTTGTAGATGGAAGACAGGGATGGCCAGAAGCTGCACCATACGATGCAATCCATGTTGGGGCTGCTGCACCAGAAATCCCAAAAGCATTGATAGAGCAACTGAAGCCAGGTGGCAGATTGGTGATACCAGTGGGGACCTTGTTCCAGGATTTGCAGGTGATCGACAAGAAGGAAGATGGGTCGCTTAGTATTAGAACTGAGACTTCTGTGAGATACGTTCCATTGACAAGCCGTGAGGAACAATTGCGTGGCTAAGCCGCTTTGTGTTACTAGTATCCATCTTAACCGTGCAAGTTCACTTTCATTGGTATCTCAGTGAATTAGTCAAGTGCTCTTTGTGTACATAGCTCCTCAGTCGCTTTGCTTTAGATTATCGTCTTTTACTGTGCAAGACATTGCTTCATCTTGAAACTTGCTATGGTGCTGCGCGCTTTCACCCTTCTGACACTCCAGCCCTGTATTATATGTTAGACTCGGTGGTGTTGGTACTATGATGTTATGATGTTTGTTTCCAAATATATATAAGATTATAAGGTAATGCAAGTCTAGTTAAATGTGAATACACGACTGATGTACGATTTGCGATCAGTTGTGCTTCTTGTAAAGATTTTCAGCAAGTGTTATGGTAGAAAATGCTCAAACTCATTCGCGATTTCTTCAAAATAGTTGCTGCTTAAGCCCTTTGTCGCTTTTGGTGAAGCTGTGAGTGGCACTTTAGAACTGCAAAAAAAGTATTGGCTCCCTTTACAAGTATTACAACAACAAAAGTTATCATAGATAAATATTCCACGGCTTTTAAATTCGTTGGATATTCGATTCTTTTAGATTTAAGACACTTGTTCATACAATAAAATCCATTTCCATAACACGTATAAATTGTATAAATTTTCATTAGAAGATCGTATATTATTCCGGTACAACCCAAAAAAAAAAAAAAAAAGAATTCAAATTTTGGAACCCATTTGGGGCTTTTCTCTTAAAAGAAAAATGTGAAGATCGCCAGCATGAATGAGTAGAGACCAGCAGCCTACTTGAGAACCTTCCCTGGTAGCGATAAGATCCCAGAGAAGAAATACAACATATCAATCGACTGATAAAAGTACAAACACAAAAAACGAACTTAAGAAAAGGTGCAACTTAAATAAGAGCTGCTACGCGTAGCTGCTGCATCTCTCTTAGCTTCCAGGCCGAGTAATTCACGTCTTCTGGATCCATTTGTTGCATTGTCAAAGCATAATAAACGGTACAACTTAAATAAGAGCTGTTACGCCGAACTGCTGCATTTCTCTTAGCCTCCACATCGAGTAAATCAGGTCTTCTTTAATGTCTTCTGGATCCATTTGTTGCATTGCCCAAGCATTATGTACGGTTTGGATAGTGTCCTGCTCAAACATTACCAACAAACAGAATCTCACATCATCTTCACAAATTCTTTTCATTTTCGTGCAATCTTCATCTAAGAAGCAAGCAGTATTATCAAAATGATTTCGGGGAGGGCGAAACTAGGATTAGATGGTGGAAAGGGCGAAAATCTTATTTAGGGACAAGATAGGGGTAATTACATTCCTTACCCCTTGTTTCCCTTTTCCGATTCCTTTCCTTTTCGCTTGCTCAAAGCAAACGTCCCCTTAGTCTTGTTCTACATGACTTGAATAGAAGGGATGGGGTGGGAAGACGTAATTACTACAAACGACAAGCCCTAGGTCCCAAAAGAATTTGGAGATCAATTATATAACTAAGAAGGACGACAATTATATAACTAAAATTCTTGGTGTTAAGCATAGATCTACTCATTTATCTTCCTGTGTTGGAATAATGGAGGAAATTCTTTTCAGAATTAGTGCTCGTCATGAATCCCAAGTAGAAAACGAGGTTAAAGAGTTACGAACCATACTACAGCATCAAATGATTAAATTGGAATTAAAATATATACCCAAATTGGGTCTAACAATAGCAGGAAAGTTGAGAAAAAGTCTAGATTTACCTTGCCACCCTCCATTATTGAGCCTTGACGATCACGTACACAATAAACTTGCTGGGTTTGGAACTGATAGGCAAACAACATCAGTTAGGTATAGGAGAAAATCACCAAAGGGTGCGTCTGTAATTTTAGACTTTTAGTTCACCAAATGCACTTAACTATGAGTATAACATTTCCATATACACATGTTTCCCAATACTTTCTTAAAAAAATACAGGCATTACAAAGTAGTCCCAAAAATATCAGGAAATAAACAATATTTTGAAAAACCGGTTCGCCCACCCACAATTTCTTCATTTTTTAAGGGGGCATCATGTAAGGGAATTAAATACAGTTAACTCACAACGGCCAGGAATTCTGTTACGTGGTGGGTGTTACACAACTTATAGGGATTTTATTATACCATGCTGCAGAGTAATATCAAGGATTTAAAAAGTCCAGAATGCATACATCAAGAATGATTATGGGTGTGTTCCCCATCATTTTAGTCTCTCTCACAAACATCTCAGAAATATGCAAAATCTGCACAAACGAAAAAATAATTAGACCTAGGTAACAAAAGGAAAGATGGTATGCATTAAGAGAATTTCATAGAAGTCAAGCGATGACAAAGTCTCAGAAACTTAATTTTTAGTACGAGTCACACACACGCGCGAGCGCGCACACACACATACACTTCCTTCTGACTTAGATAAGTGAAGGAAACAGCACTAGCAGGCAAGTACCACAATAATTTGTTTCCAGAATCCATGAACGAATAGTTCCATGAATTAAGACTACCTAAGCAAGACAAACATAAAGTGATAGGGTAGAGAAAAGGCAAGGCAAAGAAGTTTGAAAAACTGAGATTTTTTTAACCAACTCTTCTACATGTTAGTATGACACTACGACCCTTCACCCTTCTGGCCTTCCGAGGTTATATGTGTCTCTGATACGACACTAAGGTTATGGATCTAGATTCGTACACAATCCTAACCAATCTGAAACTGCTCCTAGAAGGGACATAAGAGGATGCTCACATGACAAAGGTAAAATGGTGGGGACACGTGTATAAATCAATTTGCAGGATCTTTCATTATATAATGAGTTATTTCCTAAACACCCAATCTATATTTCACAATGAAAAAACAGGACATATTTGAACCTTACAATTAAAAGTCCTTAGGCCGTAACCATATTTTCATTTCAGGATAGACGCTTAGTGTTGCAAAAATCAAGTCACGGACTCATGGCATGTCCAATACTTGGATAACTCAACACCCATATCCCAATTCAAGTAACATCGCAACTTACTCAATTGAGCAGTAACACTTAAAAATTGATACAAGTGTGCAACAAAACCTGACCTTATTATCAAAGAATATACCCTGCGCTTCAAAAACTTTGTGCTCTGCTTTACATCGCTCAACTACTTCAGTGCTACAATATTTGGCCAAGAGTTGGAAATCTCCCTGAGATAACATTTTTAGATACAAATTCAGTACTTCTTTAACACAAAGGAAAATAAAAGAAAAAGTATATAAAGGGTTCCAAATTAACCTTCATATATGCATTCAAAACTGGCTTGATGACTTCCTGGACCTCGGCTATAAACTCCGGCAAGGAAAAAATGCTGCGAACGAGAATGGTATGTTTTCAAAGCTTTTACAAAAAAAAATTAAACAAACTTTTACTAGAGGTACAAAAAGAAACATACGGATCACGGCGACGTATCTCTTTAAAAGAAAGAGCAGTGTCATTTTCTCCAAATACTTTGTCATTTATACTGTCAAATGAGGTTAGAAGTAAGTATAAGTGGTTGTATAACTAATTCATTAGTAGACGTAAATGAATTGGAACAATCAAACTTACTCCTGAATCTTATGTACAACAGGACTGTCACTGGTCTCCCACCTTTCCTGCAAATCTTCTGCCAACTGACACATAATTTGAAGCAAATTATAAAATTTAAATTATGAGATATATTCAGCAACAAAAGTTGCATAAGGTAATGAGTAATGACATAGCTGAAAATTGCTTACTTAAGTATAATACTGGTTTCGACTTGGAAGTGACAAATGAATACTCTTTATGACTTAGCAGAATTTGTATAAAATGATTCATGATAGGATATTTAGTCTCCAAGAACGACAGTCTTTTAGGATATACATAAGATGATGGAGAGAATATTCAGGCAATGTCCATCAATTCTATCTAACTGAAAATAATATGTAAATTGAACTGATCTTTCTAGCATGACCTAATTCACCTAAAATTTAGGGATATTTTCAAATTTACCCGAGGAATGGACTTTTCATAGGAGTCATAGCTTTACTTCCTTCCCTTGGGTGGAGAGGTGGCAAAAGTTGACCCGACCCGACCCGTCCTGAATCGCGCAAAGCCCAGCCCAAAAGAACCCTAAAATCGGATGAACCGATGTACACGATAACCGATAGCAACCTTATTTGATACCTCCTATGTTGCATTAATACCTTCCATATTAACTATTAAGCACATGAAATTAAGAATTTTTATTAGAAATATAGATACTTGTGTTTTAATTTTATTGGGCTCAAGTAACTACAGAGTATAATATATTCGTCTTTAAGGTGTAACAAAAGAACAAAAATACAAACATTAGTATCCTAATCATACTTTTGTATTATTGTATTAATACATTAGTGGAAGGTATTTCTGAATCGTAGGGAGTAACAAGAAAATAGTTTTTTAGATAAATCATACATGAAAAGTTTCAAGTTACATTTTTACATATATCTGGAACATTTAATGGTCAAGTTATTGATTGACCACCAAAGGGTCACGTAGAAACTGTAAAAATGGGATGGAGGTAGTAACTTGTGGCACATTCAATAAAAACATAGGCTGTTCTATGTTCATAAAGGAACTTTCAACTTGCAAAAACGAGAAAATGTAAAACAGAATTTATTTAAAAGGTACCTCTTGGCTCTTTATCACGACAGGTTCACTAATCTCAGAAGCGCGTTTGAACATCGGATGACGTTGCATCTAAAAAAGATCATGAGATTTTGATCACAGTAAGAAGAAATGTACTAACGGCAAGCCAATACAGTTATGTTGTGACATAATTGCAAGCAAACTTTACCTTTTCTTTAAATTCCTCCCACTTTTTGCTCCATAGGGACTGTTTCACGGGTACCACAACAACTTCAGTTCTATCACTGATATCTCCAGCTTGCGAAGATGAAGTTGCGTAATGCATTCGTTTCCTCTTATTTGGTTTTCCATTCAATTCATCCTTCACAACTTCATAACTCTTCTTCGCCAAGTCAGCGACTTTTGCTTCCTTCAATTTCTGGAAGGCGAATGAAATTTTGGGAGAAGATGAACTAAAAGTCGAACTAAATTTATTAAATATGGTTTCTGCAGTGCTCCCAGACTCGGATTGTCGGTGTTCTTCGCCAGATGATGCCTTAGTCCCATCCTTAAAATTGGCACCATTGCCTTCAGAACACTCCTGCTTTCCTAAACCTAGTGTCTCTTTGACCTGAGAAATGATAGAGGCCAACATGAGCATTGCACAATTAATTATTTCTGTACGTAAAATGGTGGCCACTTGAGAAATAGTCAGACCTCTTCTTTTCCAGCTGAAATCTTCTCTTTCATATTTGCTGAAACCTGCCGAAACCAGAACAGAGAGCCTGTTAAACACATAAGAAACTCACAGAAAGATATATTCCCAATTCAAAAAAATTCATATTTCCAAAATTAATTTCCACGAGGCACATAAAATTCAAGGCACTTAGGAATGGACTGGTATGGATTTGGTCCATTCAATGTTTGGTTGGTTAATTTTGGAATGGAGTTAGATACTCGATGGATTCTATCATTCTAACTCCATTCCAAAGCCCTAGAATCCCATACCTTACTTTCCCCTTAGATTTCCAACTCCATTCCCTCATAGAGTTAAATAAATATCAGACCAAACAACTTTAGGATGGCATGGGGTTCTAAATCCATACCTCTATGGTATAAGATTCCAATCCATGCCATTACGCCGCGTTTAACCAAACGACCACTTAATTCTTGCAGCTGAACACCACACGTTAACAGATGGGAGACACACACAAAAAATATCAACAGCATTTGTAGATAATTGAATTGCACAGAATGTTGGCAAACAATGAGTAGGAAGCTGAGAGAAGCATCTTTTAACGGAGAATTAAATTGGGATAATATTAATTACTGAAGCCATAGAATATACGCGAAAGCAAAACTAGCAGACTCTAAGATGCACCCAAAAACGACACTAACAATTAAAGTATATAGTAGAGAACTAATAGTTGTTTTGATTAGGCCTTCAAGAGAGAATTAGAATGACGGGCTATTGTGCCAAAGCATATGAACTATGAACCAACTAATGATTGCGGCCAGCAAGCATTTCTGGAACTAAAACGTATGATGACAGCCTTACAAATCATTTAAAAAATAGCGTAGTTATCACTACTTGTATTTGCATGATGAACAAACCTTCTTTGCAGTTTCTTCAGCTTCTTTCCACACACCGTCTACATGTTTGTGCAGCTGCTCAGTCGTCTGCTTCACTCTGCATTGAAATAATAAAACGTTTGCATATCAGAGTTCAGTCAAAGCATTCACTCTGGCTATATATATGCACGAAAAAACTCAATTGAGACCGTAGTATGCTTACAACGGTCCAATTTCATGTGATACGACTCATTTCGTAATTGTGATAATGACTTGTATTCATTCGTCGATCTTACACAAGACTACTTTTATATGAAAAGGAAATAAAA
This sequence comes from Silene latifolia, assembly GCF_048544455.1. Classification (NCBI taxonomy): domain Eukaryota; kingdom Viridiplantae; phylum Streptophyta; class Magnoliopsida; order Caryophyllales; family Caryophyllaceae; genus Silene; species Silene latifolia. The sequence goes on along the minus strand of NC_133537.1, from coordinate 6,054,716 downwards.
GCAGGAGACAGAAACTCATACCTAACTTTCAGATCTTCCTTCACACCTTTCAGCTTTTCCGCCTTTTCCTTTAGCTCCTCCGCCTTTTCCTTTAGCTGCTTGACTGACTGTTGGAATTCCTTATTACTACCACCAGTAAATGACAGAGGAGGTAAAAAGAAAATTTCAAATAACAGTACGAAATCAATGTAAGTGAAGTAGCCACAGTTATCAGCTAAGATATGACAAAATGGAGACGAAAACATAAATTTAATAGAAAATATAGTTTCACTAAGAGGTTGTAAACCAAACCAACAATGTTTATCAACCGTAATAAACCAAAATAATATAATTAGGTAAGACAAAAAAAAGTGGGAAGCAAAAGCCAGCCCCCCGACATCAACTAAATCTAATTCCTAACGCGATTGTATTCAATTTGAAGATAATCCATCCATCATTGAACGAGAGATCACTCTTTTAATTGGCTTAAAACAGTTATGACAAAGATAGATACATACTCCCTCCAACCCAATCATTTGTTTACTTTTGATGAAAATACTCCTCAAAAGTGGGAAGCAAAAGACCACCTCTCCGATATAACTAAAATACTAAATCTAATTCCTAACACAATTGTATTCAATTTGAAAAAAATCCGTCTGAGACGAAAGGAAAAATCACTCATTTAATTGGCTTAAAATGATTATGACAAAAGAATAGATACAAACTACATATAATGCATCCATACTTTCCACCCTTGAAAAATCAAATACTCAATTTATTCCCTCCCTCGTAATCGTTTGTTTACCCTTTTTATTTTTTGTGAGGGGTTAGTAAACAAACGATTGAGACATAGGGAGTAACAATCAACATAAGTTACATAACCCATAGCTCAAAATCCCAGATAATAACACAACAGCAACCACATCAACCCAGTGCCGTCAATGTCTCCCGCAAATTGCAGGGATGTTTCCGAATGACCTAAGATGAAAATTGCGTAGCGTAGAGAACTGCATAATTCAAAACCGGGAAAGGGGGTATAAAATACTGAAATAATAAGTTGGTAATTAAATAATCAATTTACCTTGAAGCTTCATCTTTAATCTTATTGGAAAACTCATTAAAGACACTAAATTGACGATTAGATGAATAACCATATCCACCAATTAATCTTAATCTCGCATTTGACTGCTGTACCTGAAGAAAGAAAAGAAATTTACCAAAAACCCAGAAAGTATTTGGGGGGAATGAGTGGAAGTAAGAACAATTAGTCTCCCTTAAGACGACAATATCCGAGACAGTTTTTCAGTTAAAACGGATATCACCGTCTTAAATAAGAATTAATTGAAGTACAAAACAAGGGGAAGAACAAAACCTGTTGTTGAAAAGGAAGAAATTGGTTGAAAAATGGTTTCTTGGAGAAGAATACATCGCGAACAAGTTTTCTGCTGGCCATGGATATTTCTTCTGGTTTAAGGAGAGACTTGAGAGAAAGAGTATACTTCGTATATGTAAACTAACAAAAAAACAAGGAAACAAAAACCCCTAAACCCTTAACCCCCACTTTAAGTTTCAACACAAGTTGCATAGTCATGTAATCATGTTTGCTAGTTGGTCAGCAATGGTCTATGTATGTACCTTGTGTGTATTTTGTATGAATGTTGGACTATGTTGGGTTTCTTAGGTTAAGATAGCTTTCTTTTAAGTAAAGAAAAAAGAAAAAATTATGGATTTGCAGATTACGGATCAGGTAAGGTATGGTCTTATAATAAAGGTTATTTGAAGAAGGTTTTCTTGTAAGGAAAGAAGAAAAAGAAAAAATTACGGGTTTGCGGGATTACGGGTCAGGTCTAAGTCTCTCATAACAAGGTTGTTTGACTGGTTACTCTGTTAAGACGTTTGATTTGCAAAATCAATCAATATATATATCTATTTCAGGCTTTTTTTGATGTTTTCCTATTACAATTAGAAAATTATACACTTATTATTATTAAAGACTTATGTTTTCCTATTAAAATTAGGAAATAATTAAATTTTTTCCTATTAAAATTAGAAAATTATCCACTTATATAAATTAATTATTTACAACCTTTTCAATTAAAACTCATTTTATAAAAAAAAATACTACTTCATGTTAAAAATTAACCATTTTTCATAATTATAAATTTACCACTTCTAAAATCGCGAAAGTGGTAATTAGCCCCCATAACTTTAGCAAATTGTGAGATTAAGCCCCAACTTACAAATGTAGTAATTAGGCCTCATAACTTTGTCAAAAAGTGAAATCTAACTCAATTTCTCTTTTCAGCTTAAATCATATCATTAAATCATTTTATATATAAGTTCATTGTACACTAAATAATTATTAACATTTTAAAAGTATTATTTAATTTATTAACATAATTTTTAGAATATTTTTAATATTTTTTTTACTAATTTTATTATAATTCACATATATATGAGATACCCGTTTACAAGTTTTCAATTTTATTTAATTCATTCAAATATTTATTTCCAACAATGTGTAATAAATTGCATACACAATTTTAAATTTTTGGTAAAATTATTGTATACTTATAAATTGCATGGATGAATGAAATTGAATTTTTTGGTGCAATTTTGGTTGAAAATAAAAAGTTAGGTTGAATTTCACTTTTTTTATCAAAGTTATGGGGCCTAATTACTGCATTTGTAAGTTATGGGCATAATCTCACAATTGGTTAAAGTTTTGGGGGCTAATCACCACTTTCGCGCTTCTAAAATATTATAAAATTATCTTATTTTAACATATACCTACCACTGTCTATCATTAAATGATCGCTTTTCTTTTTTATCTTTTGCACCATGCAGTTACACACAATAACTACTATTCTCTCTTCCTTTAAGCTTTAACTAAATGAGACAAATAGGAAATGATAAAAGAGAGTTTTAATAATTATAATTTCTGAAGTATAATCTAAGCTCAATATCAATCAATTAAATATAAACGTATTTAAAATTGTCTTATTCATTATGGGTAGGACATGAATCTTATAGGGCCAGAGATGGCTTCACTGTGCATGTGTATTTTTTTGAGAGGTAGGGGTAGGGGTATGACGGGTTTTTGAGGAGGGGGTGAGTTTCTCGAGGGGTAGGGTTAATCTCTAACGTTTAAGGGTGTATTATTTATAATTTTTTCAATTAAGATCCATTTTATAAAAAAAAATTACTTCATGTTAAAAATTAAGGGAAGTGTTAGGGCGACAACGGGTGTTACCAAAACTCAGTAACACCCTAATAAAAAAATACAAAGTAATAAAAAATAAAAAATTAAATTTCGTTTTTGCGCCAATATCATAAGGATAAACCGTAATTCACAATCCGTATCATAACAACACATCTCTATCTTCATCAAAGCATACATTACCAATTAACAAATTAAAAATACCAATTAACAAAAACAAGGAGAGAATTTTATTGTCAAAAGTGAAATGACAAATACCTTACAAAAATTTTCTCCACCGGATTCATAATTATTGTACAAACGAAAGATGAAATATTTGTTCATTAAATGTTTTGTGTTCATTCACATGGAAGAACAAACATAAAATGATCACGAAGATGTGTGATCGTAAGACTAAGATACCATGAAAGCAAGATGATTATGGGGTACATTTGAATCATTAATATCTCAAGTACTGACTTTTTGTCAAAGATTGCAACTAATATCCAAAAATTTACCGGATTTGTGATTGAATATCACGTTTAGATTCCATCAAACCGTACACAATCTATCAATTTGTTTTTTTATAGATAATTTATTATTATCATTATTTTTATAATTAATTAACTAATGTTAGTTTCCTAAATTACCCTTTAACAATCATTAATTTGAATTTAGAATTTTTATGGAGGGAAAGCAAAATACCCAAGGAAATTACAATAATATCGCGGGTGTCGCTCAATTTGAGTACCACCCGGTGTCACCATTGCATTTTCCAAAAATTAACCACTTTTCATTATTATAAATTTACCATTTCTAATATATTATAAAATTATCTCATTTGACATATAGTTATCACTGTCTATCATAAAATGATCACTTTTTTTTTTTTTATCTTTTGCACTATACAGTTGCACACAATAACTAATATTCTTTCTTTCTTTAGGCTTTAACTAAATGAGACTAATAGGAAATGACAAAAGAGAGTTTTAATGATTATAATTTCTGGAGTTTAATCTAAGATCAATATCAATCAATTAAATATAAACCTATATAAAACTGGCTTATTCATTATGGGTAGGACATGAATCTTATAGGGCGAGAGATGGCTTCACTGTGCATGTGTATTTTTTTGAGAGGTAGGGGTAGGGGTATGGCGGGTTTTTGGGGAGGGGGTGAGTTTCTCGAGGGGCAGGGTTAATCTCTAACGTGTAAGAGTGTAATTTAGGGAACATAAGCAGATATCGATAGGGCGAATTCTTCGTTGATAGAGATGGGCTTAGGTAGAAAAGGTTAGGTTGGGTAGTTGGGTAGGAAGGGTAAATGCACGTGAAAAACTGATTTGGTGAGGTAATATTAGAACATGTAAATAGGTATATTTTATTTGAAGGTCGTACTATGAGAAAAGAAGAAAACCACATATTATATTATTTGAAGGGGTAAGTTTCTCTAAAGTATTAGATATATAAACGAAACCATATATAAGTATATAATATGTATGTTTTATATAACAGTAAAAATACAACAATATTGGAGAGGGAAAAGGGAGTAAGAAAAAAAAATGGACAAATAAGAAATGACAAAAGAGAGTATTAATGATTATAATTTCACAACTTTAATTTAAGATCAATATTGTCTTATTCATTATGGGCAGGACATGAATCTCATAGGGTAATTGGTGTGTTTTTTTAAGGGGTAGGAATAAGGGTATGCTGGGCTTCTGAGGAGGGGGTAAGTCTCTTGAGAGGTGGGTTAATCCCTGACGGTTTAGGGTGCAATTTAGATAATATAAGCAAATATCGATAGGAGAAATTATACACGGATAGGGATGGGGTTTGATACGATGGGTTTAGGTTGTTTAGTTTGGTGGGAACTGGGAAGGGTGAATACACGTGGGAAAATAGTTGATATGGTGAGCAATATTTGAAAAGGTAAAAAGGAAGTACTATGAGGAAATGAAAAATGTAAACATACGATAAATATAGGCTAAATAATGCATCTGAAGTATCGTGTATATAAACGCATTACTTTAATTTGTACGTTTTATATAACGAGGGGAAAAACAATATTGGAAAGGGAAAAACGAGTAAGGAAGAAAATGAGAGAAATGAAGAATGACAAAAGAGGGTTTTGATGACTATAATTTATATATTGAATTGATTGATATTGATTTATTTAAAGTCATGTAATTTATTTACACTTTGTTTGCAAAAATAAAAATATAAAGGAAAAGAGAAGGAATAAGATGGAGGGAGAAAAAAGGGATGAAAATATGGAAATTGGAATATGATAAGTTTGTTTCAAATTTATCCTATGTTTATGGGATTTTGGTTTGTATTTGAGAGGTAAATATATCTCACTATTAATATTTTCATTATCTCTCTATTTTACCTCATTTGTTAATAAAACTTAAAATAAGTAATGCAAGACATTATAGTTGCAACTTATTTTAGTATCCGTGCAACGCACGGGCATGAAAACTAGTTAACGACAATTGTCGTGGTGATGGGTATAGTCATAGATTTGGACTATGGGTTGGCTAGTGCAGGCTGGGACGGGTCGGGTCTGGTCACCTTGATTCGAGACCCTCCCACGTGAGGGAGTGGGCCGAGGTCGGTCAGCCCGTACTACTTCAAGCTTGGTCCAAGGCTAGCCCATTAGGGGTCGGGTTGAGGTAGTCAGGTAGACCTAAATAATTTTTTTTTTTTGAGGGCCAAGCGCTCAAAACTGATGCCCGAGCCTGACCCGAGAAATGGGCCATGCCAGCCGGGCTAGGAGGTGAACTAGCAGGTTGGTCAAAATTCAGCCCAATACACAAGCAGGGCTGAATCAACACGCACCTTTCTCCAACTCTAGTGATCGGGTAGTTTGGAATTGTAATGTTTTGAGCTTAGGAGTGAAGTATAGGAGGAGGAGTCGAGGAGGATGGAGGTTCGATGAAGGGGACTGGTGACATTAATCGTTTCCATGTTAGAAGAATTTTAATTGGCTTGTAATACGAAGCACATATGACGTAAAACATAAAATAGCCTCGGCTCAAACCCCTTTGTTGCTTTTAGCGAAGCTGTGAGTGGAATATGTGAGAACTGATTTTGTTCTGAAACATACTAATACTAAAACTGCACCTGCAGCTCTCTTTACAACAAGAAAACAAGTCTTCCGTAGACAAATGAGCAAGCCGAAAAGAAATTCCAGAGCTTTTGAATTAATTGGACACTCGAAAGAAAAAGAGTAAGAAGAATCACAAAGATTTTAGCTCAACTTACATACATATTGCAATAACATACTCCGTATGATTTTGTATGATGATTACTGCAACCAATGCAGGAACTAACTAACATCACAACACTTGAACTATAGGGTGCAAAAATACGAGCCACAAAAAGTCTGAGGCAGAGGAGCGAAAAGAAACGGAACTAATAGTATCAACCAGCGGAATCATGCTCTCGGGCCAGATCAGTAGCGTCTTGGAGGTCTCTCTTCAGCTACATTTACCCTGATCGCTCTTCCCTCCAAGCTCTGCACAATAAAAGCATTCATTAACACTAGGAAAAATACAGTTAACGCCTGATAAAGGATTTTAGAATTCATCAGATGTATAATGCTTGATGGCCAAAAAACTAATATAAATCATACTAGTATACCTGTCCATCAAGAGCAGCAATAGCATCATTCATCTCAGTCTCTGAGGCCATGGTGATAAATCCGAATCCACGCGAACGGCCAGTATCTCGGTCTGAAACTACACGGGCACTTAAAACTTTGCCATGTTCACTAAAAAGTTGCTCAAGACGACCATTATCCACATCCCATGGAAGGTTGCCGACATAGACTCTGAAAGAAGGCTCAAACTCCCGAGGTGGTCTCTCAGTTCTCACAGGTCGTGAACCTCTTGGAGCAGCTTTGTTTACAACTAATGATCTTCCATTTATTTCCTGTAACAAAGACAAGATAAAAATAACAGCCATTGTGAAGTTGTCAATGACAGCGAATTACACAATGTTAATCTGACAAATCACAATTTTTCCTGTTTTCATATCATTCTAAAATCGTGTGATCGAACTATTACATTTAATCTAACACTTATCAACTGAATGTCTCACAATTTTATTTTGTGAGACAGTTTCTCATGAGACTATCTGTTCACAGACAACATACCTCGCTTTGGTGACAAGCTAAGGCAAATAACAGTTAGCAATTGGAAAGTGGAAGATTCCTTAATCCTTAAATGCAATCTATGATGCTAATGCTTAAAGGGCGCTACTAACTTCTAGAGTAGCATTTTGTGAAAGAGCAATTATTCCATTTCCGTTTACACTTTATGGTAATTCTCCACAACCAATACAACGAGATTTATGGCAACATGAATATTACAGCTGCAAAATTCAAGGATATAAACGACTAACACAAGTTTGTTCTAAAGCTTCTTAGTGGAAGATTTATGGCAACATGAATATGAAATGGTAAATTCATAAATTCACGAAGTCAAAGTTCTAAGGTGAAGGGAAATATCCGTTGAATTTAGTGTGCGTAAAACGACACTCCGATGTACTTCCTCCATTCAACTCCACTCTACCTATTTCCATTTTCTACACTATTCACAAGTGCACATTCATTCTCGATTTTCTCTCAATACATAAGTGAAAATATATTCATGTGGGATCTTGTTTGATTCGTCTTTACGAGTACATTAAAAATATCTAACTTTTATAATTTTTGCAAATACGTAGCTAACGATATTTACCGCATAAAACACGCGTTGGCGAACGTGAAAAAGCAAAGTGGTAGAGTGGAGTTGAATGGAGGAAGTATACAACAAGGATACAAATTCACGAGTATAACGTATTTTGGTTCAAACTAGGAAGGCCTTAGAACTTGTATTAGCCGTTTTTACACTAGAATTTTGCGGCTATAATATTCATTGTGCCATAAATCTCGTTGGTTTTACTGGCTGTGGAAAATTACCATAAAGTATAAACGGAAATGGAATAATTGCTCTTTCACAAAATTAACTGGCTCATATCATAGGCATGAGTGTGAGTTAGTTAAGGGAGCACGGCTTTCGACATACAGTTGCAAAATGTCAGAGGTAAGAGCCTAAAAGGTAGGCATTTAGAGGAAGTTTAGGGCGGGCAGCCATCTAATTGAAAGCCCATTCATCATGTCCAGACGAGTGCTAGAGCATCAGGACATGAAAGGGTGATGCAGCCCATGAAAGTTGAAAATTGAAATGCTGCTTGTGGCATGTGTTGTTACTTGTTGCACATCAACTCTAAACCGAACAACTAGCAAACAAATGAAAAGCTAGTGCAGCCACATAAGAAACATGAAAACATATAAACCACATGTCTCATATGGCCAAGTCAAGAATAAATTCACAAACAAAGCCGACAAATTATGCATCCTTTCTCAATCCCCATGAATAATCTAGAGTAGCAAGTTCCCTGCGAGAGAAGCTTCAAAGTGAAAATGAGACTCTAAAATTGGAGTATTCTAGCGTCAATTCCCTTCTTACAACAATGGTAGGTAATCAATAAGTCGCAAACTACAGTCCAGAGATCTACACTTCAAAACATAATGTAACTATCAATCTTTATCATGACATCCTCTATCCTATCTGAATTCACTTGACTTAACAGCCCCTCGCTAAAAACGCACCAAATACACCAAAGCATCTCACCTTACAAATTATCCTCTACTTTCCGCATTGAACACAGCCATAATATTCACACAACTTTATATCAAAAACCACAACAAAACACAAGCATTATAGACTTATACACCAAAGTAAGAGGGTGGAGTGGACATACATAATTACTGAACATTTCGACAGCCTTGTCGACTTCTTCAACCGTACTCATTGTGACAAAACCGAACCCTCTACTCCTGTCAGTCTCCCTGTTGTAGATTACCTACAAAAAACAACCACAATATCTTACCTCCATCAACACATACCCACAAATAGCACAACTTTATCCACAAAACCCACGAAAGTTTACATCTTGATCAATCAAACCCCAGAAAAACTACAGCTTCATCAACAAAAACAAAAAGAAATTGAAAATTTATCTTGTTAAATCGAAAAAAATAACAACATTACAATCAAAACCAAGCAATTAAACATTACAAGCCAAAATTATTTTAAAATTTAATAAACAAAAACCCAGTAATTGTACAATTTACTAAACAACACCATGAACATTGAAAATTACAGCTTACTCAAAGTTTACATCTTTATTAGTAAAACCCTAGAAAAATTACAGCTTACTCGGCAAAAAAAAATTGAAAATTAATCGAATTAGACCAAGAAAAATTACAACTTCACAATTAAAACCCAGCAATTAAACATTATTAGCAAAAACCCAATAATTATAAATACATTGAGCCCAATTATTATACAAATTGAATAAACAATAACCCATTAATTTTTTTTTGAGCCATATTTTAATCAAAGATAAACAAATGATTGAGACGGAGCGATAAATAAAAAAATGATAAAGTTAGATATACCTCAGCAATCTCAACAACACCAGCTCCATCAAACATGTTAGCTAATTTCTCACTATCAACATCATAAGGCAAATTACCAACATACAACTTAGCATCCTCAGGGGGTTGAGAAAACCCGTCTTCGGTTTCGAAACCAGAAGCTTCAGGCTCAGAGACATCCTGTGGCATGTCCCAACTAACTACAGCTTCTTCTTCTTCTTCTTCATCAAGAACCGCATTAGTAGAGCTCTCTTGTTCAAAATCAGATGTTTGTGCAACAAAAAGTGGTGCAAAAATGGTGGATTTTTGGAGGGAAAGAGTGAATAGTTTGGTGGGTTTTGTGAAAAAGAGGGATTTTGGGAGGAAGAGTGAAGTGAGTTTTGGTAGGGATGGTGTTGTGATTGAGATTGAGATTGCTAGGGTTTTGAGGAAGGGATTTGTTGTTGTTGTCGCCATTTTTAGGGGAAAATGGAGAAAGATGAAGGAGAAGAAGAGAGGAGGAGGGTTTAAGGAGAGGGTAAAGGGATAAGTGGATTGTGAGGAGATTTTATGAATGTTGCCAAAATGAAAAGATACAATCTTGATGGGTCACTCACTCACTCATTGGTCACCGGAGATTTAGACTTGACAAACGGGTTAATCGAGTTATTATTTGGTTTGTCGGTATTTTTTTTTTTTTTTTTTTGAAGGGAAACCCCAAGGGTTACATTCTATTAATTGAATCAAACTCAACCAAATCCGTAATGTTTTCCGGGAGTCTAGCATCCCACCTACGTTCACCAAATCGCCATGGACGAACATGGGCTAGTCCATGAGCAACACGATTGAACTTCCTACCTACAAACGACCAAGCAATGGAATTAAAATTACAACTCAACTCAAGAATATCGCTAATAATGGCATAGAATTCGTTGCGACCCTGCTTCCGCTTCTTTAACGCTTCAATCACCTCTAAACAGTCTCCCTCCACCATCACCTTGTTAAGTCCTCTGTGTAACGCTTCTTGAACGCCTACCAGAACTGCCATGGCTTCCGCTTCTCTAGGCTCCAACTCCAATCTCTCCTGCCTCGATATTCCCCACACCACCGCACCATCAGCACCTCGACACACAATTCCCACCCCCGTACCCATAGCTTCCAAGACCCCTGCATCTACGTTGATTTTGAACACCCCTTCCTCTGGTTTCTTCCGGGTGTAATTCCGGAGCAGGATTATGACCACTTGAGTTTGTAGAATGATGTCGTTGCTTGTCTCTTCCTTTCGCTCTTTCCTGTAAAGATGAACAAACTGAGGGCTCGGCTTGATACCGAGCGTACTCACTCCGACGCTCAAGTCAGTAAACTTAGAGAGATAAGTTGTGTGTTGAACTTGGCAAAGTATATTGTAGAGAGATAACGGAGTTTATACCAGTTATTTCAGTTAGTTTCTCAATGAGAGATGATGAGTATTTATAGACTTTCACCTTTTTGTCACGTAGTGGCCAAGTGGCCAAGTGGCGTAGCAGGTGGAAAGACTGTCTTACCCTCGGCCGAGGGACCCATGACAGGCCGGCAGGCCTGGTTGACTCCATGCCGAGGGGACTGGATGTGAGTACACGGATATGCCTCTCGGCCGGCTAGTTCACGAGCCGAGACCCAAGTGACAAAGCGGACAAAACCTTCGTCGGTTAGGTCGTTTTTCCTTTGACTTGTTGTCTTTTGGCTTTGACCTTGGTCAATATGTTGACTCAGTCAGCGGGTGCAGAATATGCCCCATCAATTTGCTCCCAGCGTAGTCTATGTCGTGGTATGGACCTTCGATGCGTGTTGAGCGTATTCTGCGCATGTCGAACTTCTTCCTCGGCTTGGTCCTGTTCAGGACGTACCATATCCCCCCTCCACATGGTTGTGTAATGGACATCGAATGTGGAAAAGGAAATGGCGCTGGCCGAGACCAAGGTTGGGAGTGCCGTGTGCTTTTGATTGCCCCGTGGCCGTCTTTGCCAAGCTTGGTTGATCACCGGCCGTTGGCAAGTAGATACCAAGAAGCGTGTCGAAGAAGATGGGTCACTGTATGTCGATTGACATTCCGTGGCCGCATGCTTGACACGTGGCCTGGTGCCGATTGGTGGACGCTTCATGGGCTTTGCTCGATTGGTCCATCGAATGGGTTTTGCTCTATAAATAGAGCAGTATGCCCCTCATTTTGACCTGCAAACTTCTTTTTCTTAAAAAAAATTTCCTCTCTCTAGTTTTCGAAGCGTTTTCTCTTTCTAATTTTCGAAGTGTTACTCGGCGTAACACTTTCTTTCAAGGTAAACAAACAAATTCTTCCCCCAACTTTTATTTGTTAAGTATTTGTTGCCACCATGTCTGCTGCTGATGCTCGCCTAGTACCTCAACCCCGGGGCGAACCGCCGCATCCCGATGAACAGAGCGTGGTTGTCACCCCGGTAGGGTTCAGGGGTCGCAAGTCGCCTTCTCCTGAAATTGATGAGAAATTTTTGGAGGATTTTGATGATGATGAGGAAAAGACCCAATCTGATTGGAGGCCGCATTACTTGTGGCACGGCGAAGCCTGCTCGATTAAACCCGATCGCGTTTGGACGAGCAAGTTCGCCGTCTCCGGCCTGAACTTTTTGAAGACCACTACTCCTTCGGCAGGGGGTATAGAATTATTGTCCCTGAGGGTGATCAGGCAGTCTGTTGCCCTCCCGAAGGTTGTATCGGCGTGTATATTAGACATCTGGAGTATGGGCTCCGATTTCCTCTTAATGAACACGTCGCGGCCATAATCAAAGCCATGAATGTCGCCGTGGCACAACTACATTCGTTGGCCATTAGGACGATTATTGGCTTCGTATGGTTTTGTCTTTTTAAAGGGGAGGCCCCAACGGTGAACCTTTTCCGCCTGCTCCACCATCTTCGGCAGTCTACCCTAGGCGGCACGGGGTGGTACAACGTGCGACCGAGCCGGGTTACGTGACCGTCTCCAGCCGACATCCCGCAAAGACCGGAAGGGGCGGTGGGTATATGTCGAGGTTCCGGAGGACTACCCATTGCCTTGGTTCTTCCAGGCCCTTGCACGTCAATTTGCTGTGAGAGTCAGGGGGAGCATGAAAGATATGTCTCCCGTAATAAGATTAAGATGGACGCCAAGAAGGTCTATCTTAAGGACGACGAAGTGCGGGCAATGAGCCTGTTCGAGGCTGAGAGGGATGACACGCCGAAGGGATGGATGCCTCCGACGCAGATCGTCCTTCAAGACGAGCCGCTTTGCCACGTCGGCCTCATACCGGCCCTCAGCCAGGGTGAGTGGGGTCGGTATGAGGCCCTCCTTTGCTTTTATGCTTCTGTATTTGAGCCTTGGTTTACTTCTTTTGCTTAACTGTTGACTTTGTTTTGTCTTACTTGTAAACATTTTTAATGAAGTTTGTTTATTTGCCTTCGGCTTGGCCGAGGCTTTGATCCCATCCTCCATTCAGTTGTCTTCTTACGTTTTTAAACATATTGAGCGTTTTTTCGTTTTACCTTCGGCTTGGCCGAGGCAGTTAGATTGTGTATCTCAACTGTACTTAAACGTTTTTAGCATATTGGTCGTGCCCTCTGCTGCACCTGAACAGGCCGAGATAGCAAGATTCACGTTTCCCAATTTGCTTAGCAACATGTTGGCATGTCGGTCGCTTCCTCCTCCACTCTCGGTCTGGCCGAGGCGGTCAGATTTGCGCTTCCCAACTGCTGTTGTAAACATGTTAGCATATCGGTCGTTTTTCCCCGTCACTCCGGCTTTGGCGAGGCAATCGAGGTTACGGCTCGATTGCATTCGTATCTATAGACATATTGATCGCTTCCTCTTGCCACTCCCGGATTGGCCGAGGCAGTCAGATTTGCGTTTCTCAACTGTACTTATACGTTCTTAAGCATGTTGGTCGCTTTCGCGAGTATCAACTGCATTTGTAGTGACTGCACGGCTTTGACCGTGGCGTCTACTTTGGTACGACTACGGAGGGGACAAGCATTTCGATGGAAAACTTGTGTGGACAGCGGGGGCCACGGGGGCGCTTGGGAAACAAGCGTTTGCATTTGTATGGAGTCGCCACCAATTTTTATGGGAAATTGGAACCGTTCGAATACCTCGTGCCATGTCAAGACACAAAGTAAAGACATGAACACTAAGCAATCGTTACCCTTAGCATTCTATGTCTAGAATGACTCTCGTGGATGCCAATGAACACGGGTGTTCACAGATATCTGGAGTAAGGGGTGAGGGTACGTATTAGGAAGCTCTTTTGATCGAACACCTAATCCCGCCCGCCTCGATAGCGGCCTCTACTAATGATTAGGGAAGTTATTCGTACTTGATATATCGTCGGCTATATGCATGCAATGCAACATCCAAGTTTTAATCCTAACATGTGAAGATTAGACTAAGTCGGTGAACAATTAATTTAACATGCAATTAATGTCGAAGTAGGATTTATGTTCAATTACATGCGAAAACATACAAACAATAAAAGAAATACAATAATTATAAATTACAATAATGAAAATTACAATAATTACAAAGGATTAGGCGATTTATGTCGAAAATACCTTTAAAACGGATAATTTGATAAAAAGGAATAAAAGAATGAAATAACAGGAATTAGCGTGATATTACGGATAATAGTCAAATAATACGTAAGCTAATTAAACTAGGTCAAGGCAGAAACGGAGTTCGAGGGACGAGAACTTCGGCCAGAACACAGCGCAGCGAGTCGTCCTTTGGAATAAGCGCGGCAGACGCCGCTGCATTTCCTTGGTTCGATTAAATTTGTGAAGTCGTAATTGCAAGTTGTTAATGTTGATTGGTGAATTTAATGATCGATTGATGATATTTACTCGGATGAAAGTGATTAATAGATTATTTAACATGCGAATGAGTCGTGAAAACAGTAAAACATGGATGAGACGGATGCAAACGAATTAATTACAAGATGGAATAATGACAGAAGTGAAAAATATTAATGAGTCAAACAAATTAAATCAATTAATTAGGTTAGATATGATGGATTAATGACGAATATGCAATGAACATGTGAATAAGCAGATGTAAACTATATCAAAGACGAATTCCAGAAACTCAATATTGACGAATTGAATCTCTACAACCCGGAATTGAATTTAATGACGAAAACCCGCAAATATTGGATTATTTGGGATTTAAGTCGGATTTATGATGATTAAAACATATTAACGATGATGATTATAATATAAATGTGAATTATATACTGTTATGAAGAAGAATTAACAAACAAACGAAACAAAAAAGGATTTTGGAACGAATAACAGAGGACGAACGAAGAAGAAAGGAAGCAGGAACTGCGGCAGCCTCACGAAGAGGCGCAGCAGGAACTGCGCTCCTTCAAGAGGCGCGCGATTCTTGCGTCCTTTCTCGACGGTTATCTCTGGAAATCCGTAAAAAGAGGTTTTAAAGCATGGTTTTAGAAATCGGTTTTAATGGTATTTTCGACATAAACCTTACAATTGATGATACAAAAAGGTAAATACAATAAATAAAAGAGAGATTACACCCTCAGACTTACATGTTGACGAAACGAGAAGGACTAAGATATCGATTAGTGATGCTCGACGCGAATGCAAAGAAAGTGCCCTCGTAAGAGGAAAACGATTAATTAATTAAGTTGATTATTGGTGTAGTTGGTCAAATTGGTCGGTCATGCAACGGGGAGGCTGGTACTCAGAAGGATCCGAGCTTACGTGGTCGAAAGTTCAAGCACGTAGACGCCAAAAAGTAAGAACAAAGTCTAGAATGCAAAGGGAGAAGAGAAGGGCGGACACTCGCGTGAGAAATATGAGGAGCGAAAGCTCCTATTTATACTAATCACGTGAAGGAATTAGGGTTTCGGAGACTCTTTGGAAGTGAATCTCGGAAAGATATGAAAAAGATACGAGAAACATGCAGAAAAGGGCCTGGGAAGAGGCGCAGCAGCCACTGCGTCTCTTGGAAGAGGCGCAGCACCTGCTGCGTCTGTTCCCAAGTGGTTTCCTCCTGCAGAAGAAAGATCTCCGTGTTTGAGTTTTGGTAGGACGGAAATAATTCGGTTTTCCTTAATATCTTATGTGAATATTACGGGAAATTGCTTACTAAAAGATAAAATTTATGAAATATGGAATAGAAATATCCGGAACATTCCAACATTCGACTCGGGATTTAACGGTTATCGAAAAATGGAGACGGTTTTAGGCGGACTTGAATGTACTCTAATTACTGTCAAAACGACCGTATCGGGACGTAGATGACAACTAAGAGGTAGACATTAATATTTGAGCAATCACTTGACGATAATCTTACGAATTGTCACAAATCGTTCCGCCTACCAAACATGCGGTCCAATCATCACCGGGTGGTTTGCGGAAGGTGCAGAAATGAGGTATCTACAGAGCCCCCACTTTGACCAAGGCTTGGACAAGGCGAAAGTCAAAGTATAGCCATCAGGTCAATCGAAGATTACAACCTGACGACTATGGCGACGCGAGGCGGCTCAAGGGGTCTGAGCCAAGGACCTGTCGTCGGGAACATTTTAGAGTCTGTCGACTATCGGGGAGGGTCGTTTAAAGTCCATTAGACTACGTAAGGAGGCTCGCCAGCCATAAGGAGAGACCATACCTGAGACTTCTTTCTCGAGATGTTTCCGGAGGTGCGTAGGAGCCAAGGTTAAGCGTAGGAGCTAAGGGTAAGACCTAAAGGATACATAAGGATTGGTGCTAGGGTGTGGGACCCTAAAGGAAAGCATCGGCGGGAATGAGGCCTAAAGTAAGTTCAACTTAAGGGTAACTAAAGCTTGGGGTATAGGAACTCTATTGGTTTGGGAATTTGAAGGCTTATGAACCTAAAAGGATTGGGATCCTATAGTTAAAAAATCCTAATTTCGGGTCTACGAACCTAAGAAAGAAGGCTTTGGTTTGGGAACTTCTGGAGAACGACACCTTTGTCGCACTCTACGGGGAAACAAGAAATATTGTGAGTAGCAGGACACAGGCGGGAACTGCTGAGAGGAAAACTGCTTTGGGTAGTCTTTGGGAAATAATTGCGAGTAGCAGGACACAGGCGGGAACTGCTGGGAGGAAATCTGCTTAGGTAGATCATCAATCCTTGTGTCTGGAGAGAGACAGTACGTCCGCTTACTCTCGCTAGAGACACGATTGGGAGTTATTCTTCTTGTCATGAGAGGGAAAGTATATCCGCTTACTCTCACTGGAGACATAATGAAGGTGTGTCGAATTTTGTGAGGGAACCAATGCTCGTTGCGACAAGCAAAAGGTCTTGGACGGAATAAATAATGTGCGGCAGTCTGCTGCGGGCTTGGAAATGCGGGCCGGAACGAAAGAAAATCGTCAAACGGACCAGAAGAATGAAAATAACATCGGGGAAGAGGCGCACCAAAGATGGGCCCACAAATAACAAATTCATAACGAATTTTTGAAAATCCGTATGGAGGGAACAAAAGGAAGAGGCGCAGCAAGAGCTGCGTCTCTTGGAAGAGGCGCAGCGCCTGCTGCGTCTATTCCCCAAATTGATTTTCCTGCGTAAAAACGCGAAAATCAGGAGGCTTTGTATTCATTTGCTCGAAACATAAATCACACATTTCTCCCTCAAATCTTCACCATTTCCGCCAAGGTTTGATTCAAAAGCTTGCATTAATCATGACTAATCGAGGTATGTGTCTCAATCTTGCATTAATCATCCACATTCGTCCGATTTTGAGCCGAAAAATCTAGGGTTTATGACCCATTTGATCGAAAATTTGGGGCTTTTCCCCCAAACGCATTTGTTTGGTCAAATTGACATTAGAAATGGATAGTAGGTAATATTAGGAACATAACCATGTATTTGTTTCGAATTTTCATCAAGTTTTGAGCCTTTGAGTGAATTTTGAGACGGTTTTACAGCTGAACCGTAAATCGCTTCGAAAGTAGCCTTAGGAATGCCCATTTGCGATGAAACTTGATATGTGGGATCCTTGAATGACGGGTAAACTTTATACCATCTCGGAATTTTGGTTTGTGACAGCTTTTTCAGGATACTTTTCTAGGGCATAATCGCCATTATAGCGAAATGCTGCCGAAATTTCGACTTGAACCCGGAACTAGGCTTCAAACTAGACTTGACTTGACCCAAATTACCACATGAGTGATCGGGTTGGTGGGAATATGGCCAAGGATGGCGAAAAAGGAGTGGTTTCAGGGCTTCCGAAGGCTCGAAAATCCCTTAACCAAGGCTTGTCGTCACGTGACGCGGCCTAAATTCGCTTTAATGTTGCAGGTGATGAGGCTTCTACTTCTGGGAGAGCTCCCATGGAGATCGACGCTGCCACTGTCGAGGAGGCTTTGGAGCAGGCCTTCACCGCTGCGGTGATGGCTGCCGGAGACGAGCTTCACGAGGAGGAGGCCGTTGAGGAGGAGGAGGCCCCGAGACGGGTCAACGTCGGACGAGGAGGTCGTCGGTGAGAGGGCTCCGCGTGGCCGAGACTTGGGAGAGCAGGCACCTGGTGTGGGCTGCAGAGGGTCACCTGTCCTATAGGACGGTGAAGAGTTTGGTAAATAGGAATTCACCACTCATCCCCTTTCATTTTTTGTCCAAATTTCTTTCAAATTTCATTCAAAACTAAAGATAGCTTTGTTTCAAATCACAATAGGAGGCCGGGAACATCGGTCGTTCTCGGGTTACACGACAAATGATGGAGCACTACGAGCGGTCGTCGGCGGAGAAGAGGGCCATGATCGAGCGTGGAGCGTTCGGTCCTTTGGTTCAGTGTCCGAGGGATATCGCGAAGAGGAAGTTGCGGGCTAACCTTAGCCTGGTCCGTGCTTTCTTGGACCGATTATGGGATACGACTTCCACATTTCACATGCCTTTTGGTGAGGTGGGAGTCACTTTGGAGGACTACGGCATGATTTCGTCCGCCGTGCGGACCGAGGAGGTGGTGTGGCGGAGACGCCATGAGGGCGGACTCGGCCGAGGCGAGGAGATTGATCGGGAACTTGTCGCCGAAGGTCTGTTCGATCTTGGGTTTGATACCCAGTTCCTACGTTCGAGACTACTTTGCGGGGAAGACCCCGGCGCCGGTGACGATTGATGGGAGGGAGACGGCTCCTCCTCCTGTCTGGTGAGCGAGGGACTCGTCTCGTGGCTCAGTGGTTTCGTCTTCGATTTACCTCGAGACAAGGGCGGAGGCAGTCGACGAAGCTTCTTCCCTTCCTTTCGACCCGAGTTCCCTAGGACGTTGGGACCGGTCCTTTCTTGGTTTCGCGGTCCTCATCCGCTTCATGAGGGCCATGGTTCGTCCGGAGTTGATGGAGAAGGGGACTTCTCCTGGTGTTGTCGGACCTGGACTACTGTTGGAGGTATGAACCTTCCTTTAGACCAAAGTAAATTCCTTTTCTTTATTAAATCACGAAAGATCGTCATTGATTATTTTGCTTTACAGGCGTGGGTGTACTCCTACTTCCCGAGTCTCGTGCCTAAGAGGACGGAGCCGCATGAGAGGGCCTATCCCGTGGTGAGGGATTGGGTGATGTGCCGAACGAAGAGCAAGCGTTCTTCTCACAACGTCTATCGGCGGGACGTGAACGCTCTTCAGCTAAGTAGCGTGAGTATCCCACTTATATTTGCTCGTGCTTCTTATATTTGCTTTTAATTGATCGTAGGAATGATCCTTTTTATCTTGTCTCAGTGGGTGCCCCGACCTTGGGCGGAGTACGCTGGAGCGCCTCCTTTTGTGGCTGAGGTCCTTCGACCTAGGAGCTCGGGCCGACTGCTGTTGAGGACGTCGATGGGTCCTATGTGGTACTTGGGCGAGCGTTTGGCTCGTCAGTGCTCACGAGACGTGTTGACGGTTCCCGTCGATCCTCCCAGGACGATGTTTAGGGAGCCTTCTGAGGCTGAGAGGGAGGCGGACTTGGCTGGTGCTAGTGGCGACGACCTTCTTCTCCTTGGCGAGGACTACTCGGCGTTCCTTTACGGGAGGTTGGCGTACTGGCTGGTGGTGGTGAGTATCTTTTATTTTTCCTTTTGATTTGATTTTTTTGAGAATCATGATGAAAGATCATCGATTGATGAGAACCATTTATCTTTGTAGGAGGTCGAGGCGGCGGGCATCGAGCCCCCAGAGTACCCGGAGACCCTTGAGTACACTGACGCGACCAGGAGGACGACGATCTCCGAGCTGCGTGACTTTGACGTAGCTGTGACGGATCTTGGCTCGACGATCGGCGATCGATTCGGAGGGTGAGCCTCTAACTTGTATAACCTTTTGTGTAAGAACACACTTGATTGAGTTGTTAATGTGTTGAGAATTTCTTTTTGAAAATGCAGGTTGCGCCGTCTCGGTTTGTGGCGTTATGGAGGGTGGCCAACCGGCTGCGAGCTACTGCAGTCGAGGCGCTTGTCGGCGGTCGAGGTCGTCAGGTATGAACCTTATACCTATTTCATTTTTGATTTTTTTGATTTTCTGATTTCGCTTGAAACAATTGACATGAGCCAATTTATTGTTTACAGGGTGACCGCGGGCTGGAGCAAAAGTTGACCCAGTCTCGGGAGGAGACAGCTCGCGTGTTGAGGGAGCTCGAGGTTCGGGATGCCGAGATCGCCGCTCTTATGGCGAGAGTTGCAGAGTTGGAGGGCGCCCAGCGGTAGTTTTGTGTAGCTTTTGTCGTATTTTGCACATTTGTACATTGATTTTTAACATTTTTGGACTTTGTTTGGGGCTCGAGCCCCCCAGTTTGTTGTACATTTCCTTCATTTGGTATATATACGATGGCCTGAGCGCCTTTGCTGCTGGATTGTGTTGCTTGTACCTGCAGGTTAGTTTCGAACAGGTTTGGTAGGTGACGGTTTATGCCGTCATGTTGCCGGAAATTACATAGAAAACATGCAAAACGTACATTTGTATATACATGTGGCCTTAATTAGCGCAAAATGAGAGACTCGAGAGAATGCAAAAAAATGCAAAAATTTCGCCGAAAATGACCGGACGGTAGGGAGGGTTACCCCCTAAAAAAAAAGAAAAAAGGAAATTTATAAGTTAGAAATGTAGAAATGAAGTGAAGAAATAGAAATTAATATATACATGTTGAGATTCGCTAAAATAAACGAATTAAATGAAATTTATTTCCTAGAAATGAAAATGAAATTTATTTCCTAAAAATGAAAATGAAATTTATTTCTTAAAAGAAAATGTGCACATGTGTGATATAACGGCAGAAATGTCGATGTCGCCTCGAAATGCGTGCCCGCGAAATTAGGAAACCTGAAACATGGTAATCTTCCCGTATTTACCAAAATAATAACCCGTAGGAATAGAAAATTATTCGTTATGGAATTAGGAAAGATCCAACGCGGAAAATCACAGGAGTGAAGCTGAGGAAGAGGCGCAGCATGAGCTGCGTCCCTTTGAAGAGGCGCAGCAGGTGCTGCGCCTGTTCCCAGGTTGTTCCGTTCTGACGGATATTTGGAAAAAGCAATTAGTATAAATAGAAACGTCGATAGAGCGTTTATTCACACAAATCTTCCGTCTCATCTTTGTCTAAATACATAAAATTCTCAAACAAATTCTTCATCATGAATACTTTGGAGATCCGCTTGAAGGAATGGACCAACGAGTTTTCAAATATGGAGAAGCATGATATTGGTTCTTATAATTTTGGATCGTTGTTGAGTTTGAAACTCATCAAGGTTGTGAAACCGTTCTTGGATGCTTGCCTTGACTACTGGGACCCGAACTACCACGTTTTTGTGTTCCCTGGAGGTGATATTTGCCCCTTTCCTGAAGAAATCGCTGCTATTGGTGGATGGGACCCCGAACATTTGTCTGCCATTCCTTCTACTTCTCAAGGGTACAAAAGCAAATTTAGAGATTTGCTCGGACTAACTAGACTTGAGGTGGACCGTCTAGTTACCTCAAAAGGTGTGAGAATGCTGGATTTCATAGATCGATTCATCAACAGGGCTGACCCCACCGTTTCTCATGTTGCTAGGCGGAGGGCATTTGGCTTTTGCTTGTTGCATGTGTAGGTCTTCCAAGGGCATGTTGATGAAGACTTGAGAGGTGATCCCCGTCTTTTGGGCCTTGTTGAGCAGATGGAGCTGCGCAGGAGCCCAGCTTGCTTATGCTTAGGAGAGATTATATTGGGTTTGGATAATAGGAAATCCAACCGTGATCTGCCGTTCTTGGGAAGTCCCGTAATTTTGCAGGTAAAAGACACCTTTTCTTTTCGTTTTTTTTTTTTTTTTTTTTTTTTTGATGTCTAATACCTGCTTTTGGTAGGTTTGGCTTATGGAGCGGCTCCGATTGATCGAGCCCCCAGTTCATGCGCTTTCCTATCATGCCCGTTCGATTGCGATGAGGACGCGGTTGTACATGGTGGACTTCACCCGGGTCTGCGATTATTGGAAGAACAAGCTGAAGAGTGATGATGGCCCGTTGATTAGGTGGGTCGTTCCGTGGTGGCACCTCAAGTCCGTCACTGGAGTGTCTTCTTTGGATCCCACTAGGTCGGTGCGCATTCCCGGATTGGAGTTTATGGTGTGCATCTTCCCGGAAAGGCTGATGAGACAAGTCGGGCTGAAACAGACGATACCAAGGCTCGATACCGTCCCGCAGACTGCTATGGCGCTTACTACAGAGAGCCGAAGAGAGTGGGCTATCAAATGGGCCCAAAGAAACATGTGGTTCTTGACTTTCTCCGCCAATGCTTTATGGGTGTCGGATTCTTATCTGAGGTGGAGAAAGGCTACAACTCCGGAAGAGCGCGAGAAGTTGAGGAACGCGAGCCCATCGACTACAAGGTGCGCGAGGGAGAAAAAAGAGAAAGAGAAGCATCTGACAGAGGGAGAAGAAAAAGCCGGGTTTCAAGTCGTTCATCCTTCGAAGAAACCGAAGACTACTCCTGTCGCGGAGATGGTGATTGGCAAGAATGGAAAAGCTAGGCCTCGAGAAAGACCGTTGGTGATTAGGTCTGAAGTGGCGCAAGAGCGTCCGGCTCGAGGCCGTGACAAGAAATACGACAAGAATGACAAGGGTAAGGGGAAGATGGAGGAATAGCCCGAGTCTTTATTTATTATTTGATTATTATTATTATCATTGTTGTAATAAAAAGGTGGGGTTTTTAGAATCCTAGCCTACTCTATTTTTATTATGTAGCGTACTATTATTATTTAGAAAATGAATGAAATAAAAAGGTTAAGTGGTTATGAAACCGTTGTGATTTTCTATTTATTATTCTTGTCGAATTTCAAATGCAATGCAAATGTCCTTCTATTTACATTTTAGATATAATGGGTTGAATCCCGTGAAGAATTGCCTATGTATTCACTTAAGAAGCGAAATCAAACCCTTGCGCGTAGTTCGAGTAAATGTAAAAGAATAAGTGTTCTAAGCAAGAGCTTGTAATGAACTTTAGAAAAGAAGCATGAGCTTTTGCTTACTCTGAAGGTGCGAATTTAGTTTATTTGATGATACGAGGATGACAAATTTGTCAAAATGCAAGAGCATAGTGACATTAGCTTATTTCAGCTTGGCCAGGGGCCGTTTATTTAGTGCCACAAGAGCGACACGTGGGGTTACGCGAGGCGCGTTTTCATTCCTATTCTAGGCATAGTATCGTTTCAGTTGGTCAAGGTTTGTTGGGTTTGAAAACTCATTCCCATCTAGGTCTGTGATCCTAACCGCACCCCCTGGGAGTATGGATTTGACTAGGAATGGTCCGGCCCAATTAGGTTTGAATTTTCCCCGTGGGTCGACAGGTAAAAGAGCTCTAACCGATTTAAGCACCAAGTCTCCTTCTTTGATGTTTCTTGGTCTAACCCTTTTGTTGAAAGCTCGTTTGATACGAGCTTGATATGTTTGGACATTATGTAAGGCGCGTAGCCTACGTTCATCCAGGAGGATGAGCTCTTCATATCTATCCCTCTTCCAATCGGCTTCCGGGATTTGACTTTCTAGTAAAATACGCAAGGATGGTATTTCTAGCTCGACTGGTTGTACAGCTTCCATGTCGTAGGTCAAATAGAAAGGAGTAGCCCCAGTGGGCGTCCTGACAGATGTACGATACCCCCATAAAGCAAAGGGTATCTTGCTTGGCCAATCTCTATAGTTGTCAATCATTTTCTTGAGGATTGTGACAACATTCTTGTTTGCCGCCTCTACCGCGCTGTTAGTCTGTGGTCTATAGGGCGAAGAGTGGTGATGCTTAATCTTGTATTTGGCTAGCAATTGCTCGGTTTCAGCTTGGAAATGTGACCCGTTATCGCTAATGATCTCATGTGGGCATCCATACCGACAGATGATGTTGTTTTGTATGAACTTTGCCACATTTTTAGCTGTAAGACCAGTGTAGGAAGCCGCTTCTACCCATTTGGTAAAATAATCGATTGCTACTAGAATGAAACAGTGACCTCCTGTTCCGGCTGGGGTTATCTTCCCGATTATGTCAATTCCCCATGCAGAAAATGGCCAAGGGGATGTCATTGTATAGAGTAATGAAGGAGGGACATGTTGCACATTCCCGAAGATTTGGCAGTTGTGGCAATGTCTTACGTATTTGATGCAATTGGATTCCATTGTGGTCCAATAATATCCCAAACGTGTGATTTTATTTGCCATCATGGGCCCACTCATGTGAGGACCGCATTCTCCGTCGTGGACTTCTTCCATCACCTTTCGTGCCTGTGAATGATCGAGGCAACGTAGGACTACACCAAGAGGTAGTGTTCTTTTGTATAATTCTCCTTGCATGAGAATGTATTGGGAAGCTAGTAGGCGTATAGCACGTTGTCCCCTCTTATCCATATTTGGTGGATATGTACCATTAAGCTTAAAATTCAGGATTGCTTGGAACCAGGGTTCCTGCGCGATTTCCTCTTCATCGGTGATTTGGTGGACATAGGCCGGCTCTGACCGTCGTTCGATGCACAAAGGCATTTCCATCATGTGATCTGGCATATTGATCAAAGATGCAAGTTTCGCAAGAGCGTCTGCAAATTGATTTTCCTCCCGAGGTAGGTGTAGGTAGGTTACGTGATCAAAGAATTGAGCGACTTGGTCTATCCTAGCCTGATAAGGTGCGAGGCTTTCGCTTCGGATTTTCCAAGATCCTGTAACTTGGTTGATGATCAGTGATGAATCCCCATGTACTCGGAGGTTTTTAATGCCTAAGCTCACTGCTGCTTGTAGCCCAATGAGACAAGCTTCGTATTCTGCGGCATTGTTTGTCACCTCGAAGTCGAGTTTGACAGCAATTGGTGTATGCTCGCCTTCAGGAGAAATGAGCAACACTCCTATTCTGAATCCTCTTAAGTTTGATGCTCCATCAAAGTACAGTCCCCAGAGTCTACATCGGTTTGGAGTATATCCTCGTGCGTAAATGACCAAGTATCTATTATTTGTGCGTCATTGATAGGATTTTCTGCGAAGAATTCGGCGACGGCGCGACCTTTTATAACTTTCAGTGGCACGTATTTGAGGTCGAATTCTGAGAGCATCAAGGTCCATCTTGCCAGACGTCCGTTGAGGACGGGTTTCTCGAAGAGGTATTTGACCGGATCCATTTTGGAGTATATTTTGACGGAGTAGCTAAGCATGTAATGGCGTAGCTTCTTCGTTGCCCACACAAGAGCGAGGCATGTCTTTTCGAGTTGCGAGTATTTGCACTCGTATTCCAAGAACTTCTTACTAAGATAGTAGATAGCTCTTTCTTCACTTCCTACAGTTTGAGCCAACATGGCACCCATGGCCGTTTCGGTTACTGTGAGATATAAACCAAGAGGTTGATCTCGTTGTGGTGGCATGAGCACTGGTGGTTTAGCCAATATCTCCTTGATTCGATCGAATGCCTTTTGACAATCATCATCCCACATGGTGTGGTCTGTTTTCTTGAGTTTCTTGAAGATAGGCTCTCAAATCATCGTAAGTTTCGATATGAATCGACTTATATATTGCACTTTTCCCAGGAATCCTCCGACTTCTTTTTTCGTTTGAGGTTGTGGCATTTCGATCCGAGCTTTGATTTTGGAAGGATCTATTTCTATACCTCTTTGACTAACGACGTATCCCAGGAGTTTGCCAGATGTTACCCCGAATGTGCATTTCTGAGGATTGAGCCTCATGTTGTACTTTCGTAGCCTTGCGAAGAACTTGCGAAGGTTCGCAATATGCCCTTCTCTTTCCTTTGATTTGACAATCATGTCGTCTACGTATACCTCAACTTCTTTGTGCATCATGTCATGTAAGAGTGTAGTTGCGGTGCGTTGATATGTAGCTCCGGCGTTGATCAATCTGAATGGCATTACCGTATAGCAGTAGGTTCCCCATTGGGTGACAAATGCGGTCTTATGCATATCTTCCATGGCCATCTTGATCTGGTTATAACCCGCATACCCATCCATGAAGGATAGTAATGCGTGGTCCGCAGTATTGTCTACCAATATGTCGATGTGAGGTAGAGGGAAGTCATCTTTTGGACTTGCTTTGTTTAAGTCCCTAAAGTCAACACAAACGCGGATTCTTCCATCCTTTTTGGGTACGGGTACTATGTTAGCTACCCAGTCAGAATACTCGGAAACTTTGATGAACCCGGCTTTGAATTGCTTGTCAACTTCTTCCTTAATCTTTAAAGCCCATTCCATTCTCATTCGTCGAAGCTTCTGTTTCACAGGTTTGAAACCTGACTTAATCGGAATCCTATGTTCAGCGATATCCCTGTCGATCCCTGGCATATCTTTGTAGGACCAAGCGAAAACGTCTTTGAATTCATTTAGGAGGTTTATGAAATCGGCCCTTTCGGTAGAGCTCAAGGTAGTCCCTATCCTAAGTTCCTGGGGTTCTAGTTCGATTCCTACGTTGATGGGTTCGGTGTCTTCTATTACTGGTCCCCCTTCCCCTTCCCCTTCCTGTAGTATTTCTTTGGCGACGTAGGGAGGTATTTCGATTGAGTCTGGGTCTTGGTCATCCTCAGTATCATCGTAAACAGAATTGCACTCAAGATAACACAAAGAGTAAGCAGAACCTGATTTATTCATATTAAAATTTGAGTAAAGTTGAAACAAAGAAGCCAACCGATCCATGGTCGGTGGCGGCAAAGGGACATGGTTGGGGCATTTCCCGAACTACATGACTACTCGAGACTAAGCTAGAAGAAACGAAGGGAGTGGGGATGACGACAGAGGAGTAGACTCTCTAATGACTTCTCTGACTCCGACTCGACTCGACTCCGACTCGAACTCATCGTCTTCCGTTTCTCCTTGAATATCTCTCCTTCTCCAGTGGTGAGCTTGAAGAGTCTTCCTTGATTGTTGGTCCATTT
This sequence comes from Silene latifolia, assembly GCF_048544455.1. NCBI lineage: Eukaryota > Viridiplantae > Streptophyta > Magnoliopsida > Caryophyllales > Caryophyllaceae > Silene > Silene latifolia. Next base: position 6,027,706 of record NC_133537.1, on the reverse strand, counting down.
GATAGATTTTCTCCATCCTTTTTGCTGTTTCGCGTCGGTTTCTGTGATCAACGTGGTGGGGTTGAAGCGATCGTCTTGAAGTATCATGGTAATGATCTCATCCTGCGCGGCCCTAACGAATCGATCTTCTCCAAACAATAGGCTAACGGCTTGTCCGTCTAAGCAAGGTGCTTGACGGGTTTTGACGGTAGGAACCGTTTCTGAAGGGATGAAGTAGCAATCGTGAAAGATCTCGATTCCGGCTAACTTCCTCTCGAGGTAATGCCAAGGTTCGGGAAATCCGTGAAAGAGTTCTAGACTTCCTTCTTGAACAAAGTACCCATTTAAAGTAGGGAGATATGGCCTCATTTGGACTCCTACGTGCTTGCGGTTTTGGACTTGGGCAAGCATTTCGAGAACCTCTTCTTTTGTGGGTTTGTACCCTAGTCCAAGTGGTATCCTTGTTGAGTTGCCTTCCTTGTATGGTGCGAAGGTATTCTTCCGAAGAGGGTTCAAAGGCATTCCAGGGAAGTATCCCTGGGTTTTAAGTATGTGGTTGACCACCAAGTTGGAGTAGGGATTATAGTATAAGGGTGCCAACTCACTTTCTATGACACTTACACTTTGGAAGCCCCCAAGTTCGTATATAGGATCTGCAAGGACTTGATTGTTTGATTGTTTTTCGATTATTGCCTTGATGGGTGACGAAGTGATCGTCACCACTTTGCCATTTAGTGGGATCTTGATCTTTTGATGAAGGGTGGATGTTACTGCTTTGGAAGCGTGAATCCATGGCCTTCCCAGAAGTATGTTGAAGGAAGCCTCGATGTCCACTATTTGGAAGTTAACCTTTCGTTCAATTGGTCCTGTGGCTATGGTTAAATTAGCAAGTCCTACTACTTTTCGTCATGTACCGTCATATGCACGCACACCTTGATTGGTAGGGGTCCAATCCGACTCTTTCATGCCTAGCTTGTATGCCGTTTTGAGGGGTATGACGTTGACCGCGGAGCCATCATCCACCAAGGTCATTGGCACATTCTTCTTTAGACAAATGACAGTGATGTATAGAGCAAGGTTGTGATTAGCGCCAAAAGGTGGCAAATCGTTGTCCGAGAAAGTAATAGGATTACTTAGCTTTGGTGATTCTTGGAAGACCAAGTTGACTACATCTTCAGGAGTGGAGTTATGCGCTACATTTAGCTTGGCCAGAGCTTGCAGTAAAGCTTGGCGATGTGGGAATGAGCTTGCTACTAATTGCCAGACTGAAAGATCAGCCTTTGTCTTCTGTAATTGCTTGAGCAAATGATCAGTGGAGTCATCTTCGTTGTCATTTGGTGTGACAACGTTGGTTGGACCGTTTTGAGTAGTGTTTTGATATGGACGACCCGAACGAGTTAGGTGGTCCACATCTTGGTCCTCACCATTTTGGACTATTTCCTTGACTAGGGAGTTTTCAATGAGATACTCGTCCTCATCATCATCGGCCCAAACCCCATTGACTGCAGCTAGTTCCCTCATTCTCATGATATCATCTTCTAGTCGTATGATTTGATCGACTAGTTTATCAACCACGATGATTATTTCTTGCATAGTGGCATTTTGAGAGAAGATTAGTGGCACATGTTCTTCGGGTGTTGCGTTGGGATTGCGTAAAGTTGTTACCATGTTTTCTAGTTCCCAAACTTGTCTATCCACACTCCTTGCCCATGTAATGAAGTCGAAAATGGTAGGGGAGATAGTAGAGTAGAGCCCTTCATTCTCGATTGCATGAACTTCATTTTCGATGGGAGAAATAAGGTGTGAGCAATCTAAGTTAGATTCATCACTTGTGATCACTAGAACTCCAAGAGGATTCTGAGTGTTGTTGGGCTTACCTCCCGGTGGTATCGGGAGTCGACCATCTTCAATCATGTCTTGAAGCACGTTTTTCAACTTGTAGCATTTTTCTGTGTCGTGCCCCTTGCCCCTATGGTATTCACAGTACGAATTCTCGTCCCAAAACTTGGACTTCCTTTCGGGTTCGGGAGTAGGTCCAATGGGTTGGAGTTTACCTTGCTTCATTAACCTTTTTAGAGCGTTGGAGTAAGTGTCCCCAAGGTTTGTGAATTTCCTTGGTGGGGTAGTTTTCTTGGATGGCTCAAGAAGGTTAACTTCATCGGTCTTACTAGTAGAGCCGTATGAACGACTTGTGGACCCTTGATATCCTCGACCCACCGTTTTGGACAAGAGTCCTTTACGGATGTCATCTTCAATCCTTGTCCCTAGTACGGTCAAATGTTTGAAAGTCTTGATGTTTTGGTATCTCAAATGATTGGCGTAGATGGGCTTGAGATTATCCACAAACTTCTCCACAAGAGTAGCCTCATCCGGGCGTTCTACTAGTTGAGTGCTAGTCTTCCTCCACCTACTTAGGAAGTCGGTGAATCCTTCTTTGTCATTTTGGGTAAGAACCTCTAGAGTACGCATGTTGACTTGGATCTCGACATTATCCGCATATTGCTTGGAGAACTCGATTGCGGCATCTTCCCAAGTAGCGACCTTCTTATGATCTAAAGAGTAGAACCATTGCCTTGGGATGGTATCAAGAGATGAAGGAAAGATCCTTAAGAACATCTCGGGTTTGATGCCTTTGATAGACATGTAATCCTTGAAGGCCCGAATGTGGTTCAAAGGGTTCTCGTGTCCCTTGAACTTAGGGATATCCGTCATACTAAAGTTAGTTGGCAATTTGGAATTGACGGACTCATACTTGCGATTGTTCTCCCTATAAATGTCATCACCCTTAAGGTACATCAATTGCTCCTCTAGGTATTGGAGTCTTTTCTCAGCTACAGTCATCCCCATGAGAGGATTTTCATCCTTGGATTCGTTGTCAGAGTCACGTAGTACTTCACTTTCATGAGGGGGAAACCTTCCCTCTACGGCATAGATACGGCCCTCGATGAGCTCAAGGCGGTCATAGGTTTGTTCTTGAGTAGCTTGCATTTGGGCTAGCGCGGCTAGGATTCAATCATTACTATTTTGAAGTTGGTTGAAGTTTGTTTCATCACTTGATCCGGGCATCTTGGAAACTGGATAAGAGATCGGCGACGAATCAAAACACGATCGACCATTCTAACACACTTGCTAAAAAGAAGAAATGTTTTGACTCGTGAAGTGGGTGTGTGCCACTTGTGTTGAGTGAGTTTTGAAGTAAGACAAGGTCTTTGAAAATGTGTGTCCTAGTCAACTATGGTGTAGTTGTAGGAGTGGACTCGAAGTGAGGTTTTGAAATGGGCTTGTGGCCCGAATTTTGACACGACAAATGGACATAGTTTTGACCGGATTTTGCGCTAATTAAAAGCCCATTTCGAAATTTTGCTTGAAAATGGGTTTGATTTTTTGAAAAATCGTCATGGTTTTGTTTAGAAATGGTGATCATGTAAGGTATACACATTTATACAAGCATTATAACGGGATGCTGAGTGCATTTAAAAGGGTTTTGGTTTAAAGGGTGGGTTGCCATACCGAACCATCAAACCCGAAGTCTGTGGAGAGGCTCGTGCCAAATAAGAGTAAGGCCGATTCCTAGTCCATTTCCTCAAGTAGTGAAGGCCCTTGATACAAACAAGAGTAAGCATCATGGTATGGATGACGTCAATCGCTATCCATCCTTAGGCCCAAATAAGAATTAGGACCGTTTAGACGGGACGATTGGTCGTATGGGTTGGGTTAGGCCTAGGAAGGCCGAATAAAACGGTCTAGGAAGACCGAGTTATGAAAACCGACAATTGTCTTGTACAAACTATTCCCTAACCTTGTTCAAGTTTCACCCTTGGCTACACGTAAGTGTATTATCCCAGTGAGTCGCCAAACCGTGGACAGCGGGGGCCACGGGGGCGCTTGGGAAACAAGCGTTTGCATTTGTATGGAGTCGCCACCAATTTTTATGGGAAATTGGAACCGTTCGAATACCTCGTGCCATGTCAAGACACAAAGTAAAGACATGAACACTAAGCAATCGTTACCCTTAGCATTCTATGTCTAGAATGACTCTCGTGGATGCCAATGAACACGGGTGTTCACAGATATCTGGAGTAAGGGGTGAGGGTACGTATTAGGAAGCTCTTTTGATCGAACACCTAATCCCGCCCGCCTCGATAGCGGCCTTTACTAATGATTAGGGAAGTTATTCGTACTTGATATATCGTCGGCTATATGCATGCAATGCAACATCCAAGTTTTAATCCTAACATGTGAAGATTAGACTAAGTCGGTGAACAATTAATTTAACATGCAATTAATGTCGAAGTAGGATTTATGTTCAATTACATGCGAAAACATACAAACAATAAACGAAATACAATAATTATAAATTACAATAATGAAAATTACAATAATTACAAAGGATTAGGCGATTTATGTCGAAAATACCTTTAAAACGGATAATTTGATAAAAAGGAATAAAAGAATGAAATAACAGGAATTAGCGTGATATTACGGATAATAGTCAAATAATACGTAAGCTAATTAAACTAGGTCAAGGCAGAAACGGAGTTCGTGGACGAACTCGGCCAGAAACAGCGCAAAGCGAGAGTGCGTCCTTTGAATAGGCGCGCGTACGCCGCATTTCCTTGGTTCAGTTCTGGCTGTGAAGCTGTAATTGCAAGTTGTTAATGTTGATTGGTGAATTTAATGATCGATTGATGATATTTACTCGGATGAAAGTGATTAATAGATTATTTAACATGCGAATGAGTCGTGAAAACAGTAAAACATGGATGAGACTGCGGATGCAAACGAATTAATTACAAGATGGAATAATGACAGAAGTGAAAAATATTAATGAGTCAAACAAATTAAATCAATTAATTAGGTTAGATATGATGGATTAATGACGAATATGCAATGAACATGTGAATAAGCAGATGTAAACTATATCAAAGACGAATTCCAGAAACTCAATATTGACGAATTGAATCTCTACAACCCGGAATTGAATTTAATGACGAAAACCCGCAAATATTGGATTATTTGGGATTTAAGTCGGATTTATGATGATTAAAACATATTAACGATGATGATTATAATATAAATGTGAATTATATACTGTTATGAAGAAGAATTAACAAACAAACGAAACAAAAAAGGATTTTGGAACGAATAACGAGAGATTTAACGCGAAGAAGAAAGGAAGCAGAATCGGCGGCCTCACGAAGAGGCGCAGCAGAATCGCTCCTTCAAGAGGCGCGCGATTCTTTGCGTCCTTTCTCGACGGTTATCTACTGGAAATCCGTAAAAAGAGGTTTTAAAGCATGGTTTTAGAAATCGGTTTTAATGGTATTTTCGACATAAACCTTACAATTGATGATACAAAAAGGTAAATACAATAAATAAAAGAGAGATTACACCCTCAGACTTACATGTTGACGAAACGAGAAGGACTAAGATATCGATTAGTGATGCTCGACGCGAATGCAAAGAAAGTGCCCTCGTAAGAGGAAAACGATTAATTAATTAAGTTGATTATTGGTGTAGTTGGTCAAATTGGTCGGTCATGCAACGGGGAGGCTGGTACTCAGAAGGATCCGAGCTTACGTGGTCGAAAGTTCAAGCACGTAGACGCCAAAAAGTAAGAACAAAGTCTAGAATGCAAAGGGAGAAGAGAAGGGCGGACACTCGCGCGAGAAATATGAGGAGCGAAAGCTCCTATTTATACTAGTCACGTGAAGGAATTAGGGTTTCGGAGACTCTTTGGAAGTGAATCTCGGAAAGATATGAAAAAGATACGAGAAACATGCGAAAAGGGCACAGGAAGAGGCGCGGCACCCATGCGTCTCTTGGAAGAGGCGCAGCACCTGCTGCGTCTGTTCCCAAGTGGTTTCCTCCTGCAGAAGAAAGATCTCCGTGTTTGAGTTTTGGTAGGACGGAAATAATTCGGTTTTCCTTAATATCTTATGTGAATATTACGGGAAATTGCTTACTAAAAGATAAAATTTATGAAATATGGAATAGAAATATCCGGAACATTCCAACATTCGACTCGGGATTTAACGGTTATCGAGAAAATGGAGACTCGTTTTAGGCCCTGACTCCGAATGTACTCTAATTACTGTCAAAACGACCGTATCGGGACGTAGATGACAACTAAGAGGTAGACATTAATATTTGAGCAATCACTTGACGATAATATTACGAATTGTCACAAATCGTTCCGCGTACCAAACATGCGGTCCAATCATCACCGGGTGGTTTGCGGAAGGTGCAGAAATGAGGTATCTACAACTTGGATCACTCTTCATAAGATATAATCACGCGTTGGGGTGCCCACAACGGTCTCGGACACCTCCGCCGCTATACGAAATACTTCCTAAGGTTGTCTGTGTTCCAGTGGCTCATTAGAGGCACACCCTCCATGTCTGTCAGCCGGTATGTCCCCGGCCTCATTTCTTCAACCACCATGTAGGGTCCTTCCCAATTGGCCGTCATCTTACCATGGATGTTTCCTTTGTTGGTTGCGGCCGACTTTCTCATGACAAGATCTCCTACTCTCAAGTCTCTTTTGTGGACCCTACGGTTGTAGGCTCTTCTCATTCGGTTTTGATATACTGCCAAGTTGAGCCGTGCCGTATCTCGACTTTCTTCGACCAGGTCTAGGGAGGCTCTCAGACCTTCTTCATTTTCGTCTGGGTTAAAGGTTTGCGTTCTGAACGTCGACACCGCTGCTTCAATTGGCAGGACGGCCTCAGACCCATAGACTAGGTGGAATGGACTGTACCCTGTTGCTTCTTTCTCCGTGGTTCGAAGGGACCACAGGACGCCGGGTAGTTCATCAGCTCATCTTCCCTTTAGATCTTCAACCTTCTTCTTCAACCCGTTCAGTATTGTTTTATTAGCTGCCTCCGCCTGCCCGTTGCTCTGAGGGTGGCAGACGGAGGAGTATGCAAATTTGATACCGAGCTCTTCCAACCAATTCATCACCATGTCGCTCCAAAACTCTCGGCCGTGGTCAAATACAATGACTTGGGGTAGCCCAAAACGAGTTATGATGTTCTCCCAAATCACCTTTCTTACGGCCGCCGTGGTCTTGGCGGTGTACCGCGACCTCGACCCATTTGGTGAAGTAGTCAACGGCGACAATCAGGTACTTCCTTCCTCCGGAGGCCGTCGGAAATGGTCCTAATAGATCCATCCCCCACTGTGCAAATGGTAGGGGATTAAATCTGGTTGCGGGTCTCGGGAAGGTGCATGTATTACGGAGCATGCATCCGACAATTCTTGCACTTCTTGGTTTTTGCCCCGAATCTTTCAGCATGGTAGGCCAGAAGTAGCCGGCTCGGAGAGCATTGTGGGCTAGCGTTCTCGCCCCCATGTGATGTCCGCAGATGCCTTCGTGAATCTCTGTCAGTATAAGCTCCGCGTCGGCTGGGACGACACACTTCAAGAGTGGTCTTATTACGGACCTTCTGTACAGTTTTCCTTCGAACACTAAGTACCTTCACTACTACAGATACAGCCTATAACAACGGGTAAAAACCGTTGTAAAATAAAAAAGCGGACGTTGTTAAAGCGGCCGTTGTAGAAGGTATTTACAACGGTTTGCTTATTTAGGGAAACCGTTGTCTAAAGTATTCACCACGGTTAAAAGCCGTTGTTGTTGGGTGTGCTCCGTTGTGGAAAGTGTTTCAAAATTTTGGAGGGAATAATATAACAACGGTTGTCGTATGTATAACCGTTGTTGTAACTTTCCCTCCAAAATTGTGAAGTCTTTTGACAACGGGTTTATGGTACATACCCGTTGTTGAAATTTTTAGTAACAACGGTTTTATGTTTAATACCCGTTGTTGTAATTTTACCTCCAAAATTGTGAAGACTTTTAACAACGGTTTTATGTTTAATACCCGTTGTTGAATATTATGCGCGGGTATTTGTGAATGTCATTCACAACGGTGTTATTTTTATTAACCGTTGTGAAAGGTATTCACAACGGTTTTTTTTAGTAACCGTCATTATTACAAACTCCTAATGTTTTGAAAAAATAAATTTGTTTCATGCCATTCAAAAACCTGCATATGTCAAGAAAGACCATATACCAAAGACTAAAAGATAAATCACAAATTGGGTTCATCGAACTCAATAGATTCAATTCAACCACAACAAGAAATTTGCATCATATATATATATATATATATATATATATATATATATATATATATATATATATATATATATATATATATATATATATACTTACAAGGAGTTGAATTTACATGAACTAATCATTCCCTAACTTCAACAAAAAATTTACTAATAAGTTGATCTAAACTCTGAGTATCATGCATTTCTAAATATATTCTAAGACGTAGTTGCCCCACATGTCTCTTACCTCGTCTATATCTACACTTGAGTACTTTGCTCAATCTGTTGTGACGGGTTGATTGCATCTTCGGAAAAAACAAAGAGAAGACATTATGGTATATATAGCAACAAGCAAGACAACATTAGCAACATCATGGTATATATATATATAGCGAAAGCAAGACAACATTAGCTCTAATTTAAAAAAAGTAATAAACACATGTTTAAATTATTACTAACCTTGTCTGGAATAACGAGATATCTTCGCCTAATAATCTCCAACATGAACCGACAAGCGTAGTATCCACATTGTATGCTATCTGGCTGGCGAGGGGCCTATTATTACATAAAAAAAAACAGACGAGAGAAGGCTCACATCAGAATCTTGAACTTTAGGTATTGTATTAGTATTAAACAGAGATTTTGCACTTAATGTTATTGTATTTGAGCACGTACCCCTGTTATCGTAATAAAATCAGGGCCAACATCAGAATCTTCCGTGGGTTGATCCTGCTCGTTTGCTCTTTTCTTCTTAAAGGCCCTTTTTTTTAAAAATAAAAAAGGAGGCAGAAACTAATTTTTTTAGGGGCAAAAATATGAAAGAGCTTTTTTCTATAAATAAAAAATGAAAATGTTATTATAAATAAATCAGTATTATAAACTTACATATTAATCAAGTGCTTAAAAGTCTCGCTTGGTTGATTATGTAAAGAGTCCAACCAGAAAACTTTCTTCTTTGTCGGCATGATGTCTGCTAGCACCCAATGAGTCCTACATCAAGAGACATCATCATTATTAACAAGTACATATATTAGGTATGAAAATGCAATTGTAGGGGGAAACGTAATATTAATTTGTTTATTACCCTTTTTCATTATAAGCGCCAAAAATCAGCTTCTTGGTTGTCGCCAATTGCTGAGCAATATAATCTACCCGTTGTTCGAACGAGAAATCCGGAATAAATAAAGATAAAACATAGGGGCACAGGAATCCGTATAGATCAGATGGAATTTTCTTCTCGGGGATCACTTTCAATTTCAATATCCTACATTATTACGATATTAATTCCGGTATTTAAAACACTATCTAGTAGTCAGAATATTAGACTATGAAATTATTTATTAAGAAACTTACTTCATCCAAACAAATATGTGTGATACATCAATCTGGTCTAGGCCACCTATACGGCTAGCGATCCCATGATATAAGCGCTTGCGCTCAAATTTCCTAGAATATCCTCCTCGAGCGGAATAACTATCACTTGCTCGGTGGCTATGCGAAGGCCGACCTCCTCATGCGATCTCATCATCGTCACCGTTCTTACTTTTTGCATGTAATCCTTCCCTTTATATTTTGTGGAGTTTAAACTCCTAACTTTCAGTCCGGAAAGAATGAGTCTTTGATTTTGTGCTACTACCACCAGCCTACACATGTAGTAGATAATTAAAATAATAAAAAATCCAAAGGTAACATATCCTAGCAGTTGGAGTAATAAAAATAAAAGCGTACTTAATTAAATACCTCGTCAACTGCTCTTTTTCAATGATGAGGTAGTAGTAGCGAGTAAGACGACTGGTGGGGACTTAGGCTTATCAGTCTTTTTTGTCCCCTACACAAAATTACCATGCTTCTTATAAATACAGACAAAATATAAATAAAGGGAGCGAGGTTTTTAAAAAAAATGGAGAACTTAATTAAATACCTCATCAAGTTGTTGTCTCGACGAGGTCGTTGACATGTCTGTGGACTTAGGCTTATCCGCCAAAGCCGCCTTTTTTGTTCCCTACAAAAAAAAAATAACATATAAATTTAACATATAAAAACATTCAACAATTAAAAATGTAACATATATATAAAGGTATTTCTTCTAACCCCAACTGCTTTCCATTTGCTCAAAGTGGAGATATCTTCGCCAAGTAGATGTGAGTATCGAGGCCATTGGATGAAACTTCCAAGCGCATCTCCCGAATGGTAATGTCGTCACGAATGGGACAGCGGTTGAAAGTTTTCATGGCCTGGATTGACTGTAGTTATCTCTACTATTCTATGATTCGGCAAAAGTTTTTCGCCATGAACTACGCTTTCAGCTGCTGCATTTGTTTTCTACGAGACCCCCGCCAACACGCACATGTGGCTTTTCGATTCTATTAGGGTCGGCAGAATAATGGCCTCTTGTTTACGGCCCGAAGAATATACACATACATTATTATATCTTTGCAAAAACGCTTCAAAGATTCAAAAGATTTTGCAAAAACGCTTTCGTCTCGGGCCGATTTTTGCACAAACTTGACATTCATATAAATTTAACTAATTAAACACTTCATGCATACCTTACTGAAAACAGGGAACGACTTGAAGGGGATGTATCTTTGTTTTCCATCAGCCGTCTTCTCAAGTTGCATCTCCTTTTCAGACCCATTATTTACCTAATAAAATTAACCATGTCAGAAGTTGGCAGTGAACACACCCCGATCTTACCCAAAAAAAAAAAAAAAAAAAAAAGTAAGGAAGTATTAGGTACACGATCGGCTTTAGTTGTTACAACTTCTGAAGCATTATTAGGTACCTGATCTTTCTGAATCTCGTTGACCGATACTTCCTTCTCATGTATTGCCAAAGTAGTAGCGGCCTCTTCACCAATCTGTTGTACCTTATTATTACCCCTTTAGAAATGACATCCTCCATCATCTTCACTTCTTCTTCGGAAAGCTTACCTCAAAAGATTCAAATTTTAGTAGTACGGATGCCATTAATCAAGTCGCTTGCCAAGAATGTAATGTGTCCGCAATTTTTATCCCAACAATAACATGTGAATTGAACTTAAATGAAAATAATAGAATAAATGTTACCATGTCAGGCGTTCTCGGACTTAGTCTTCCTTTTCTTCTTTATCTCGGGCGTTTTCCCATAATATTTCGTTACTCCAACCTGTAACGGACGCCCCTCAAACGACCTGGATGTTCGGGTCGGCCGATCGCTCTAGCAAGAACGTCATTACGACCACCGGGAGTGAATTTCCCTTCTTCTACCTCTTTCAATACGTTATCCTATAATATATTAAATAAACTTCAAATTATATTTGTGACTAAAATAATAAAGTTAGTAATGAACTCGTCTTAATAAAATAATGCTTACTATGTTGGCCAAAACTTCCTCATCATATTTGTCATGCGACGACCGGGATCCTTTAGGCGTGTGCCCATGTTTATAAGTTACATGCCGATCCACCTCTTTCACTCCCTTTGCCACCTACACATTAACATGGTAACATTTATACACGTAAATGTGTATCAATGCAAGTCCAAGTGTGATTAAAAAAATAAAGTCTCACAGGGCAATAATGCATGCTACTTACGAGGTCCTCTTCTATCTTTCTGTAACCGCCTCGAGAACCATAGAATTTCCCCTTCTTGCATGAAATGTTAGCACGATTTCTTTTGCTAACGGCCTTCAAATAATTATATAAAAGCGCAAGTAGATGAGATAATAAAAAGATTATATAAAGGACTCATTAATTAAAAAAATGATAGGTAAATCGTTAAAAGGCGAGGATATTTAACCTGAAACTTCTCAGTAGTTCTCATCTTTTTGAAAAGATCCCATTCTTCCTGCTTGATGGTGGAACACTTGTTTTCCGGTGGGCTCTTACGCATCTCCCCCGTTGCCTTGTCCACATACAACCAATCCCTAGCAACGCCACACTTCCACTGCTTGTGGACATCCGCTGCCTTATGCATTAAATACTCATCATGGCTTATATCGAGTATAATAAAGCCTTCCTTTACACGAGCCAAGTATAACTCCGCCAATTTTGGATTCAAAGTTCTAACATCATCTAAATGGATAGGCAAGCACCAATCCAACTGGAGAAAAGACCCGCATTTGGACCAGTAGGGAAACCCATCTCACTCCATGTTATTTGGAACGGCTGTTTAGCGGCTATAGCTGCAAGGACTTTCTTGCACTTCGTAGCACCCCTCTCACCAGGCTTATTATCACCAGGCTCATTATTCTTTTGACTTCTTTTACGTTTTTCACCCATGATAATCCTAAAACCCAAATATGAATGATATAGGAAATGAACAACTTAACAACGTACATGCTGAGTATTATCTAAAACCCTAAACCCTAATAGGAATGAAAATTTAAAACAACAGATTGAGCTTCTAAAATCCTAAACCCTGATAAGAGGAGTAAAGTAGATGATGCGGGATGATAAAGATAACAAAGAAGACGAAAAACAAACAGATGCATGAAAAAGAAACAAGATGATCGTCTTAAAACCCTAATGACGAAACACAAAATTAAAGTGAACATACCTGTTGATGATGATGATAAAGAGAACGAGCAGGATGATAAGGGAAGGCAACGGAATCTGGGCTTCGGAAACCGGGCAACGGCGGCGACGAAATGTAAAAAGCGAGGAAGAGAGAAGAATTAACTCAGGATACCAACGGTTGAACTAATAATAATGTTGTGTGTGTTTGTGTATGGCATGCTGTATGGGTTTCTATATTAGTTTTTTATTAAGACAAACTATTGACAACGGGTTCTCAAAGAAGAACCGTTGTTATATGTTAATAACAACGGGTCAATAAAAGTAAACCGTTGTCAAAAGTTTATTACAACGGTTAAAATATACCCATTGTAATATATTTTCACCAAATTTGCGCCAAAATGAAATATGTCAAAAAAAATAATTGACAACGGGTAGAGGTACTACACCCGTTGTTGAAAGTATTAACAACGGGTAATATAAATATAACCGTTGTTATTGTTGAACCTCTTTTTTTTTTTAAAAATTATCAGAATTCCATTACGGTCAAACTGTAACAATACATACCGCAACATTATTCAGCAATTTCAACACCAAAGATCCACATCTAATAATAAGATCAAGAAAATAAGACAACACCAAAGATGCATGCATACCGTGTCCTGATGAACTATCTCAGGATCGGGGACGTTTCTTGGATGTCATAGTTTCTTCGTTAACCCAAATACCTTCACCATGGTCATCACGCATATAGATGCTTTCAGTGTCCTCATGATCAGTGTCAACATCGTCGAAATAAGATACGATGGTAGACCGATCCATTCCCTCAAAAACGACATCCTGATCATCATCACCATTATCGGATGGACTACTCCTTCTTTTCCTTATAGACAGTACAACAGACCACTTCTTATCCATAGGATCGGTGACATAGAACACTTGTTTAGCTTGGGATGCCATTATGAAAGGATCATCCTTATTATTGCCAACCTTACCCAGATTGACCAACGTAAGTCCCATCTTATCCTTTCGGACACAATGGATGTTGTTATCAACCCAGTTACATCGAAACAAAGGCATTGTGAAATCAATGTAATCTAGTACCAATATTTCCTGAATAACACCATAATAAAGGCATTTTCCCCAAATAGGCTTTTTATCTTTTGAAGTAGCAAAGTGCATTGCCTCAAATTCAGAACTCACACCACTATTTTGCATTGTGCTCACCTCATCTTGCTCGCGGATGTAAAAAGTATATCCATTAATGGCAAAACTGTTGTAAAAGGTGACCCTGGCATTTGGACCTAAACCAAGACGTAGTAACCTAGGAGAGATGTCATCACCAGTTTGATCAAGATAATCGTAAGACAATATTCCTAAATCACTCGAAACGTCTTCGTATGCTCGTTCGCAATCCACTTCTCGGTCTTGTTTTGGTGATCGTATTTGAGCTCATCTTTGTGTTGTTGAATATAAGGTTGCACCTCATCTTCGTTGTTTAGCACATACATGTGTGCTAAATGCAACATTTCACGTGTCACAATTTTTTCAACCCGGCCCTAATACCTTTTCCGGTCATCCAGTCACTATGACGATTCTTAGGAACGCCAATCAACTCCTTCGGGGAGAGATGAGCGTAACAATATGAAAGAGCTTCGTCTAAAATAGCGCGTTCAAAATACAACCTTCCTGGACGATACCGATTAGATGTATAGTCCTTGTAGACTTTCATCAATCTTTCGAAAGGATACTGGTATCTCAAGTACACGGGCCCAAGGTACAAAATCTCCCTAACCAAGTGAATGGTCGGATGAATCATGATAGTGAAGAAAGAGGGTGGAAAATACATTTCCAACCGACAAAGAGAGGTTACAACGAGGTCCCGCAATGAATCCGCGTCATCGGGATCGATGACTTTCTCGCATATGGACTGGAAGAAGAGACAGAATCTAGTTATAGCATATCTTACCTTTTCAGGTAAAATGGAACGAATAGCCACAAGTAGTAATTGTTGCATCAAAGTGTGACAATCATGTGACTTTAACCCTGTGAGTTTTAGGTCTTGCATCGACACTAGGCTTTTGATGTTTGACGAATAACCATGTGGCACTTTAATTCCATTCAAGCATGCACAGAACTCTTTTCTCTCATTCCGTGAAAGGGTAAAAGGTGCTGGCGGTAAAAATGTACGATTACCTCTCTTCTGTGGTGCCAACTCTAGCCTAATACCCATCATTTTCATATCTTCCCTAGTCTGCGCGTTATCCTTTGTTTTACCAGGAACATTCAGAAGGGTATTGATAATATTATCACAGACATTTTTCTCAATGTGCATGAAATCGAGGCAATGCCTGACCTCCAGGTCAGGCCAATATGGAAGTTTATCAAAAAATATGGATCTTTTCTCATACCCACGAGTAGACAATTTAGAGCCGCTCTTCTTCCCATAATCTATCTCAATATGCTTTACTTTCTGATAAACTTCATGCCCACTCAAAATTCTAGGAGGTTGACGAAGTTCTTGTCTTCCATTGAATGCTTTCCGCATCTTGCGATAACAATGGTCATGATACAAGAACCTCCTATTTCCCATATACACATACTTACGAGAAGACTTCAAGTATTCAGACTCGATATCCTCCCCACACAATGGACAAGCCTCTTTCCCATGAACTGTGTGCCCAGAAAGGTCGCCATAAGCCGGATAGTCAGTTATTGTACACAATAACATCGCTCTCAAATTGAAAGTTTCGTTCTTATATGCATCAAATACTTCTATCCCACTATCCCACAACAATCGCAAATCATCTAGAAGAGGTTCCAAATATACATCTATATCATTTCCAGGTTGTTTAGGGCCATAAATTAACAACGACAACATCAAATACTTTCTTTTCATGCACACATATGGAGGTAAGTTATAAATAGCCAACACTACTGGCCAAGTACTATGTTGGCTACTCATGTTTCCGTGTGGGTTCATTCCATCAGTGGACAGCGCTAGACGTAAGTTTCTAGGTTCATTGCCGAACTCGGGATACTTAGCGTCGAACGATTTCCATTGCTTACCATCTGCCGGGTGTCTTAGATTTCCATCATTTATTCTTCCTATTTCATGCCAAGTTAACATTTTTGCATCATCGGGATTCGCATAAATCCTTATGACTCTTGGTATCAATGGAAAATACCACAACACCTTAGCCGGGATCCCTTCCTTATCCTTAAAACGCCACTCCAAACATTTAGGGCAATTGGTTAAGTTTTGATATAATTTCCGATACAATATGCAATCATTTGGACATGCATGTATTTTCTCATATTTCATACCCACTCCTCTTATTAGTTTTTTCGCCTCATATGTCTTAACAGGTAGAACATTACCATCAGGAAGCAACTCCTTTATCAAGGCTAAAAAACTAGTGAAACACGTGTCACTCACCCCATTTGCCCCCTTGATATTATACAACTTCACCACAAATAGACATTTTTGTGAACTTACAACCAGGATACGAGAGGTGCTTCGACTCACACAACTTCTCATACATGTTGTTAAGGTCATCCCAATTACTAGTGTCATCACCTACATCTTCAAAAGCAATGGACTCATCATCATTCTCTTCATTATCTATAGACCCAACATTCAACTTCTCTACTTCCAACTCTTCCAACTCAAAAAACTTGGCAAACTCAGGATCATCAGTTAGCCTTTCGTGTACCTCAACATCATCTTCTTCAGAGTTATTCTCTTCCTCTAATGATTCCCCATGAAAAATCCAAAGTGTATAGGATCGACTAAATCTCCACTTTTCTAGGTGTATTTTAACGTCCGGAAAACCCATATAGCTAATATTACCACATCTTTCACAAGGACATGCAATACTAGAAGAACCTTTCAAATTGTTCGAAACGAATTCATAAAATTCAGCTAAACCATCCTTGTAGGTGCGGTCACTCATATTTGCATCAATCATCCAAGTTCGAGTCATTATTCTACATTCGTAATAATAGGCAACTAATTCAGAAAATACAATAATAGGCAAACAAATAAACGAAATTCAGGAAAGCAATTAAGCTAAATTATCAACAAATTAGATAATAACCGATCCTATATCTAGTTATAAGCGTTGCTAAGAAACATATATATATATACCTGATTGATAAACACGATGAGGGAGAGAAGACGTGACAAAAGTGACGGAGATGAAGACAGAGAGACGATCAGGGAGGAATGGAGGATGATATAGTAGCAGTATTAGCTTGTGTTTGTGTTTGTAGCGTATAGCAGAATAAAGCAATATGTTGTTCTTAATATTTTCATAATATTAATAACAACGGTTATTGAGTCTACAACCGTTGTTAAAAAGTATTAAAAACGGGTTCTAATATAACCGTTGTGATTACTTTTCACTAATTTGGCGCCAAACCATTAACAACGGTTAAAATTTAACCGTTGTTATTAGTTTTTTCATTAACAACGGTTGTTTAAGTATGACCCATTGTTAAAACAAATAACAACGGCTAACAACACATAACCGTTGTAATTAAGTTTGGTAAAATTCGCGGAATAAATTCTACAACGTGTTTTGATGATTTTCGTGAATAAGCGTTGTTAAAGGGCCGTTGTGGTTGCCTGTATTTGTAGTAGTGCTTGCAGCGATCCTTCTTATCTTCTGAGACAGACTGCGGTCCTCCGGCAACTCTTTTGTCAGCTTGTATTTCATTATCTGAGTCATCCACGTCGTCTCGGCTTCGATGTCGCCCACCATGCCGACGGTCTCAGTGATGCTTTTAGCATTCCTGATGTCCACCAGCACGGTTCGACTGACATTTGTGATGCTTGAACTGGCAAGTTTTGAGAGAGCGTCGGCTCGGTTGTTCTCGGACACGGGATGCACTTTGTATTTGGAAAGATTTTAATTTTGAGGTGTCAGCTTTTACCCTCTCTAGGTACCTTACCATCCCATCGTCTCGAGTCTCATACTCTCCTCGGATTTGATTAGTCACTAAGAGCGAGTCTGTCTTCAACACAATATGCTCCGCCCCGGCAGCTCTAGCTAACTCGACTCCAGTTATCACCGCCTCATATTCGGATTCGTTATTTGAGGTCGAGAAGGTAAACTTCAAGGCGTACTCAAACTCGTTTCCGTTAGGGCCGATGATAAGGATGCCGGCTCGAGCTGTCGCCGTGGAGGACCCGTCGGTATACACTTCCCACACGCCGGGATGGGATTCTTCTTGATATGTGCACTCAGCCAGGAAGTCTGCAAGCGCTTGCCCCTTTATCGAAGGCCTCGGCTTGTACTGAATGCCAAAGCCGGAGAGCTCCACCGCCCATTTGATAAGTCTGCCGGATTTTTCGAATTTTTCCAATGCTTTCTCCAATGGCTGGTCGGTTAAGACCGTCACGGGATGTGCGTCGAAGTAGGGTTTCAGCTTCCTTGCGGCAACGATGACGGCGAGGGCTGCCTTTTCGATTAGTGGGTAATTTCTTTCGGCGGCCAACAGTGTATGGCTAATAAAGTAAATCGGGTATTGCTGCTTATTTTCCTCCCTGACGATTACGGCACTGACCGTGGCCGAGGTAACTGCTAAGTATAGATATAGCGTCTCCCTCAGCGTCGGCCTGGACAGGGTCGGTAGTGTCAGAAGGTGGGCTTTCAGCTGCCTGAAAGCCGTGCTCTACTCCTCCCCCCAGCTAAAGTTTTTATTCCCCTTCAGCACTTTAAAGAACGGAGTGCTCTTGTCGGCCGACCGAGAGATGAAACGGGCGAGAGCCGCCATCCTTCCGGTCAGCGTCATAACCTCTTTTCGATTTCTCGGCTCCGGTAGGTCTAGTATTGCTTGGACTTTCTCCGGATTGGCATCAATTCCCCTGGCGCAGACAAGCACGCTGAGGAACTTGCCGGCCCGGACACCGAAGTTGCATTTCTTTGGGTTAAGCTTCATTTCATATTTCCTTAGTGAACAAAATGTTTCGCTCAAATCGGCTAAGTGCTCGCTGTCAGACTTACTTTTTACAATAGAATCGTCGACGTAAGCCTCGATGTTTCGCCCTTTTTGATCTTGGAACACTTTGTTCACCAACCTGGTGTAAGTTGCGCCAGCTTTCTTCAAACCGAACGGCATCATTTTATACATGAATGTGCCGTGTATGGTGATGAATGCGCATTTAGGCATATCTTCCTCGGCCATAAATACCTGATGATACCCTGAGAAGGCGTCTAACAGGCTTAGCATAGTGTAGCCTGCCGTTGCGTCAATTAAACTATCTATTCGAGGCAAGGGATAACAATCTTTAGGGCACGCTTTATTAAGATTGGTAAAATCAACACACATCCTCCACGCCCCTGACGATTTCCTCACCATTACAACATTTGCTAGCCACTCAGGGTAAGTACAAGGCATGATAAAGCCCGCCGCTAATAATTTGTCTACTTCAGCTTTGATGGCCTCATCCTTTTCGGCCGAGGAGTTCCTCATCTTTTGCTTGACCGGCCGAGCGGTGGAGAGTACGTTCAGCTTGTGAACGATCACCTCCCGGCTCACGCCTGGCATCTCGGCCGCTAAGTATGCGAAGACATCTTTGTTCTTCCTTAGTAGGTCTAGGAGATCAGCTCTGAATTTTGGCTCCAGGTCGGCACCGACAGTTACGGTGCGCCCTGGGTCAATTTCCACTTCCTCGGTCTCGGCTCCTTCGACCATGCCGACATTAGTATTCATCGGGTCGCCCTCCTGCTGTAAGGATGGGCTCTTCCCTTTCTCCGACTTCTTCGCCACTTTGAGGGATTGCATGTTGCACCCCCTGGCAGACACTTGGATATTGACTATTTCATCTCTCTCGTCCTTTGAGACGAGCTTTTGTGCTTCCCCCGGTCCGAGACGTACATCAATGTCAGGGCCCGGATGGACATCACTGCATCGGCCTCGCTCAAAGTGACTCGGCCTATGAGAACATTGTAGGCAGACGAACCGTCGATAACCACGAACTCAGATAAAACATTTTTAGCCGCATCCGCTTGGCCGAACATCACCAGTAGTCTGATTTACCCCAGGGGTACCAGGACGGCCCCAGAAAGTCAGATAGCGGGTTAGTGCGGGGCTCGGTCTCCAATCTTCGGACCGAGATTAAGAAAGCATTCCCGAACATGATGTTCGTGTAGGCGCCCGTGTCAATCGGGCACCTTTTGACCAAGTGGTTAGCTATATCCAGGTGAACTACAAGCGGGTCGCTGTGCGGGGCGACGACTCCCTCGTAGTCCTTCTTTCCAATGGTTATATCGGGGATGGTGGAAGCGGGGATCGCTGTTTTAGGCACAAAGTTGATGGCTTGGTACAACTCATTTAGGTGCCGTTTGTGCCCATTAGCTGACCCACCGTTCGCGTTTCCCCCGATGACAACCTGGATTACTCCCATCCGTTGGAAAACTGATTTTCTATTCGCCCCATCGGCGCTTGTTCCTGGGCCTCCAACTACATACTTGCTGAGGCTCCCCTTTCGGATTAGCTCTTCGATGGCGTTCCTTAGATGTCGACAGTTGTCAGTTTTATGGCCGGTGTGGCCGTGGTACTCGCAAAACTGGCTTGTGTCACCGTCCCCCCTCGCCTTGAGGGGCCTGGCCCACTTCTGTCCCTCGTTCTTGCTTAGGGTAAAGACCTCGGCTGGAGAGGCGACCAGGGGGGTGAGACTGCTGTACCGCTTTTGGTTGTATGGTCCCGAACTCCCCCCGGCGCCCGCCGAGTGCTGTTTCCTATTAAATCTCTCGAGCCGTGACCTATTCCCGTCACGGCGACCTTCATCTACGTTGTCCCGGCGGCTCTTCCTCTCTGGGTGCCCAACTTCACTATGGCCTACCCAGGTTTTGTGATAGTCCTCCACCTTTACGGCTCGGTCGGCCATCTTTCCGGCGGAGTCTAGGTTGAGATCTTCGCACTTGATCAGCTCGTTTTTGAACTCGCCTTTCGGGAGGCCTTTCATCGCCGCGAAGGCCGCCCGATTCGGTGTTCACTCACGGATCTGCGAACCTTAGCATCGAACCTTTTCACGTAGCTTCGGAGGGACTCGTCCTCCCCCTGTCGGATAGTTAGGAGATCTGATGTTTCCACGGCCCTTGTCTTGTTGCAAGCATACTGGGCTATGAAATTGTCTCTCAGGTCGGCATAGCAGTATACCGAGCCATTAGGTAGCCCCTTGTACCAACTATGAGCCATCCCATGGAGGGTCGTTGGGAAGACTCGGCACCACACCTCATCAGGCTACTCTCATACCGACATGTACGACTCGAAAGCCTCGGCATGGTCGGTTGGGTCGCTATCCCCTTTGTATGATAAGGGCGGCAGCTTCAGCTTAGTCGGCACAGGGATCTCTAGGACATAGGTACTGAGGGGCTGTATGATCACGTGTCGAATGACACGCGGCGATCGGCTCCTCGCAACCTTAGTCCGGCTTCTCTCCCTCTGGCGGGAAGGGCTTCTGGTCATTGTCCGACTTTGGTGAGTCGGACTTCTTTCATTCCTTCGGGGCTGGCCTCGTTGTTGCCTCGGCGACGCTGTCCTCCCGCGAGTGGGGGAAGGACTCAGGTCTGCCACTGGCACCACGGGCTCTGCCGGCGTCCTAGCATGCCCAACTCCTTGTATCGCTCCGGTCAAGTTGTTCGGAGTCACTTTATGGGCTCTGGTCACCTGTGGATGCGTTGCCGTCACCGTCGTCGTGACAGGGGTAATCGGCGTACTACCCATCAGGTCCAGGAATAGCTTCAATTTGGCCGCATCGACCACATGTCCCATGACAGTGACTTGGTCGGTAGCGGTGTTTCTGGCTCTGTCGGCATCCCGAGCTCTTTCGGCATCCCGATCTCAGAATTATGGAACGTGTCATCCTGGAAGAATGCAGTTCCCTCACTCACAGTTTCTTGTTGCTTTGACATCTTCTTAGCTCGTTGAATGGTTTTTTTTTTTGTAATGTAGGTGACTAGCTTTTAGTATCTGTTCCCCACAGACGGCGCCAATTGTTCCGGGTGTAATTCCGGAGCAGGATTATGACCACTTGAGTTTGTAGAATGATGTCGTTGCTTGTCTCTTCCTTTCGCTCTTTCCTGTAAAGATGAACAAACTGAGGGCTCGGCTTGGTACCGAGCGTACTCACTCCGACGCTCAAGTCAGTAAACTTAGAGAGATAAGTTGTGTGTTGAACTTGGCAAAGTATATTGTAGAGAGATAACGGAGTTTATACCAGATATTTCAGTTAGTTTCTCAATGAGAGATGATGAGTATTTATAGACTTTCACCTTTTGTCACGTAGTGGCCAAGTGGCGTAGCAGGTGGAAAGACTGTCTTACCCTCGGCCGAGGGACCCATGACAGGCGGCGGGCTGGTTGACTCCATGCCGAGGGGACCGGATGTGAGTACACGGATATGCCTCTCGGCCGCTAGTTCTTGAGCCGAGACCCAAGTGACAAAGTGGGCGGGCTTCGTCGGTTAGGTCGCTTTTCCTTTGACTTGTTGTCTTTTGGCTTTGACCTTGGTCAATATGTTGACTCGGTCAACGGGTGCAGAATATGCCCCATCAATTGTCGAACACTACCAAATTGAAAAATTCGATCAAATTAGACAAAATTCTAACTCGAAAACATTATTTTTGGCATTCAACATACATTATTTACTATATTTAACCACCGCCAATTGTTTAGATTAGCTACTAACACATTTATTTTAATTTTTTTTTACTACAATTTTGACTAGTTTGGCCGAGATTGTGGTTAATTTGGATAAAATTATGATTAATTTGTTTGGCATTTTGACTTATTTGTCGGAAGTTTAGTTAATTTGGAAAAAAAATTGTCGAATTTGCTCATTAATTTCAATTTGGTAGTTTTCGACAAAAGTAAAAAAATATTAGGTAGTTTATCGCAAAATTAAAAACTTTAGGTAGTATTTATGAAAATAAGGTAAATATTAGGTAGTTTTTGACAAAAAAACTCATTTAATTTTAACCCAAACTATATAATATTTGCATTGAGATCCCTTAATCGGATCCATCACACGATGCTATTGATTTAAAACTATATAGTATAATTAATTTGTATAACTTTCTTTAATTACATTGAAGTCCCTTGGTTTCTGGATTTAATATAGAGTAAATTATTAATAACTCCCTTTTAAAATACACTTTTTAAAACTTACTCCCTTTTAAAAAAAAGTTTAAAAATTACACCCAAAATATTGCAAAAATTTAAAAATTGCTACCAAACCCCTATATTTGCATTTTTATGACAAAAATACCCCTTATTTTTTTTAAATTTTTCATATTACTACCCAACTCCATTACAATTATGCTCACCCTTCAACCACCCAAGGACTCCACAGCTAATCACCACAATCCTCCGCCAAACTTCACCATATAAGAAATAAAATAAGGGACATTTTTGTCATAAAAATGTAAAAGTAGGGGTTTGGGAGCAATTTCTAAATTTTTGCAATATTATGGGTGTAATTTTTAAACTTTTTTTTAAAAGGGAGTAAATTTTAAAAAGTGTATTTTAAAAGGGAGTTATTGATAATTTACTCTTTAATATATAGTATTGATTATTATTATTATTATTATTATTATTATTATTATTATTATTATTATTATTATTATTATTATTATTATTATTATTATTATTATTATTATTATTATTATTATTATTATTATTATTATTAAGTTTTTCAGGGATATTGTCTGTTTGATACAATTAACATTCGTGTTAGATCATATTGATTGAGGTTACAAACTTACAGGCCATGATTGCACCCTCAGTTCGAGAGTCAAGTCGGGTTCAAATAGAGTCAAATTTGCCAGATTTATCCACGATATAAAAATAATTTTTTTCGAGCCAACTATTGGATTTGTTGTATCAATTTGAGTTGAGAGGTGACAATTAGGATTTGTGTTGGATTAGGTGGATCCACTTAAAAAATTGGAGAGAGGTGAACGGGTTAGGGATAACTCACTGAGTCACTGTGAACGGTCCCAATAGAAGGGTTGATCGGATTGTCTCGCTAAAGTGGCCACCTCTAGAGTCGAGCTTGTTTAGGATGGGGTAGATGTGGTAATATAAATTGGTTTAATGTATTTTATTAGTCGTTTGGTTCAGTGTATAGGAATGAAATGAAATTGAATGAGAAATCATAGCAGTATGGGGTTCTAATTCCATTTCTTTAAAAACTTGTTTGGTTCATTTTAATACGGTAATAAGCATGAAAAAAGGAGTTGGAATCAAAGGGGAAGAAGAGGTAGGTATGAGATTCCAAGGGGTTGGAATGCAGTTAGAATCCATTGGTTATCTAACTCCATTCCAAAATCACCCAACCAAACACTTAAATGGACTCAACAATCCAATCCATTGCAAAGTAACCAATCAAACACCTTTAAGTCTTTCGGGAGTGGTTACTTCAAATCAACATAAGGGGAAACTTTTTTTTTTATTAGGTAAGAAAACTAGGTTGATCCTCTAGGATAGGACTAACCTATCTCATCCTTTCGAATGAGGGAGGTAAGTTGCAGGCACCGGCTATCAAACCACCTCGAAAGAGTTGGACATGAATGTCCAATAGAAGCCATGAAGTCAGCAACCTTGTTGACTTCACGAAAGCAATGTTTAATTATCACTTCATCGAAAAAATGAAGGTTTAATTTCACATCCTTAATAATACTAGAAATTTCCCAAGGAATTTGCCAAGTACCTCGAATTGAGTTAATAACACATAAATTATCACCCTCCACAATTAACTTTGAGATTCCTAAATATTTAGCTGCTAAAATACCTTCTTTTAAAGCGAGAACTTCCGCAACAAGGATACTATTGGATCCGCACTTTTTTGCTCCTAACAAAACGACTTTACCATTGTGATCTCTTATAGAATATCCTAAAGCAGCTTTATTACCCATTATTCTCGATCCGTCAAAATTTAGCTTTAGGAAATCGTTTCTAGGTTTTTCCCACCAAATTTCTTCCTTACTAGAGTTGTTTCTAGCTGACTCTTCTATCTCAGGATTGTCGAGATCCTTAAATCTAGTCACATTCCAGGTCTTAGTGTTATTATTACATAAAGTAATAAGTTTGTCGATACTTAAATTAACATTATTAAATATAATATCATTTATATGAAACCATGCATTCCACCAAATAAAATTAATCTTAATAAAATCATCTTTTGGAATTAAATCTTTGAGATAATTAAGTTTCGTTAGAAAACTTTGACTTGCAATATTATCGTATATTGCCAAAAAAATTGTTAAAGCTAATGATATTCATGTCTTGGATGACCGATGCAATCAAGTAACACTTGAAAAAGAAATTATCTCTATTTTCAATTGGATGATTGCACAAAACACATTGAGGTGGGACAATTATATGATTTCTTAGAAGCCTTCTTTTCGTAGGAAGACCATCTACACAAGTTTTCCAAAGAAAAAATTTCAGTTTTGGAGGAACATTTAGTTTCCAAATCCTGTAAAATTCACATTTGTCAATATTTCTATTGAACAAGCCTTGTGCTAACCATGTCGCTGTTTTGGTCGAAATTTTTTCATCCACAGACAACCCCCAAAGAAGGGCATCTGGAATATCATTGTGCGGCAATGGAATATTAACTATCTGGTTAACAATATCATTATTTACTATATCTGATAATTTACTGACATTCCATTGTTTATCAGGGTTATGAAATCTCTAACCAAAAGATTTAAATCAAGGTTACTAAGGCTATCTATATTTCTAGTAAGAGGATAAGAAAAAATCCAATTGTTAGTCCAAAATTTGATATTGCTACCATTACCTACCTGCCATCTCAACCCCTTTCTAAACATGTCCCGAATACTCATGAGTTTACGCCATTGCCAGGAGCAAACTGAATTAGGCTTATGTTCAAAAAGTGAACAATTTCTCAAATATTTCTTAGTTACCACTTTGACCCATATATTACCCTTTTCCATAAGAATTTTCCATAAAAGTTTCATTTGGAGGACTTTATTAGCTACTTCAGAGGATTTTATTCCTAATCCACCAAGAGACTTTGGTAAACAAACTTTTATGCCAACCATTTAAATTAGGAGAAGGTTGTGAAGGATTCTTATTCCATAAAAAATCTCTATTAATTTTGTCTAATTTGTTATGGATACTTGAAAAAAAAAGGGGGATACTGGTTGAGATATTTTGTAGTTAACAATTATAAGTCTAGTTAATTTTGTAAGTTAACCATAGTCCATAGGCTAGTAGTTAAGCCTTAAGTTCATGTTCTTTTGAACTTAATTTCAGTTTTTATAAGCTTTTTTAAGTTCAGTTCAGCTCAGGTCGATTCAGTTCAGTTTAATTTTATATTTCCTATAAATTCAGTTCAGTACAATTCAGCTAATTTCAATTCAAAAGAATACTTTGTGAGTCACACTCTAATGTTAAACGATGATGCTCATAGACTCGAACTAAATTCTAAGATATTTTTTTTCTGAAGTAGATCATCCGGTGTAGTAGGGATTTGAGTAAAGTAGGATCACTAGGATAGTAAAACTCTTCCTCAAGAGTTTAAAACACAATTGTATTTTCAGGGCTCGAAATTCGAGCCTGAGAACCTCTGGTTAAGGTAGAACAACTCTTTACCGGATAATTACGAGTTGCTCTATTCGACTCTTGTGTTAGTCTCGATCACATATATCAGTTCATTCTGATGGACAGGTTTTTGACAGTGATTTTTGTAGAAAATCTAGATAATACATTTATTTAAGATATCAAGCTAATGTTTTGTCCACATAAATCTTGTAAATTGTGAGGTTGACATGATAAAGAGGAAACTCCAAATAAACAACTTGAATTCAGTAAACAAATTCAATGTCTTTGACTTGGCTTTCCCCTTCAAGTTTAATGATCAGTAACCCATCTTCTGAACTGTGTGTGAAATCTTGTGTCGCTGTGTCGACAGTACAATGTCGTGGTTTTGTTCTTGAATACGCTCCAAAGCGGCCATTTCCCCGTGTTCTTATCTTCACAATGCTTCCATTCTGGTATTCTCTTGATTCCAAGGTTTCTACTGCTCCTCCGGAATTGTACATGTCAATTAATCCTATTGGCGCAAAATGGACAGTATTCTCAAATGCCTGAAAATACATTGTAACACGGATTCATAAACAATGCAGAAAATAAACGAATGGAAGCGATAGCATGAAAGAGAGCGATTCTGATTACTAACCCTGACAGGAGAGACTGTAAATAGTTCACATGACAGCTTCCCTAAGGACACATCCACTTTTCCGTCCTTTGAAACTATCGTAAGGGATCCTGCAAGGCGGTGATTGGTTTGATTACTAGTCGGTTAGTTAACAAACTACATAAGCTAGAGTATTTAGTAGAACTTCACCTGAATTGAACCCATATACAGCACAGTCACCCAGCCACTTATCACCTGCAACTTCTTCCAGAAATTCGACATCTTGTGGACTTACTTTGCCAGACAGGAGTTCAGGTATCGAAGTCCTTAGAGTGTTCTCGGTCAATGGCCAAGTACCTACTCCTTGGCAGTTAAATACTCCAATAACCCCTGATAAGTTGTTCAGATTCCATATCTTCAGTAAACTGTCCAGCAGGAATCCGAAACAAAAACATAAGAAAAGATCCGAGTGAGTGTTACAGTATATCTATATTACCTCGACTCTTTACTTCGAGTGCTGTATTCATGTCCGAAACAACACTACATAACTGAATATGACTCTTATGCAGACTAGAGTAAGATAGAGGTGTTTGACTACCTTTCCCCATCCATGACAGGGTCTATGAACAAACAGTCTCGAGTAGGACGGCCAGCAAACCTAGCTCGCAGAATTGAACCATCAGATAATACAAGTCTCTTTAGAATCTCAAAATCATGGCTGCCAGGCTTGTCACTGCAATCAAATAGTCCAAATTCAGACACACCGTCATTTCAATGTTATGGAGGAAGGGACAATTATATCGAAAGACAATTTCATTTTGGTGGTTGTAACTGTAAGTGTTGATTTTCTCACCTAACATACACTCCACAGCCACCTATTGCTCGGGAAGCAGCATGAAAGTCTGCAGCATAATGGAGGCTCTGAAACATTGAGATTTTTAGTAAGAATCAGAAGTATTTTTCTGGATGAATCACGAATAAACGACATCATAGTGTAAAAGATATGAATATCTTACTTGGAACATGTCCCAATCAGGTTGTACTAACTCTCCAAGGATAAGACTGTTGAAAGACACACCGGCAATGTGCACTGTCTGAAACGTTGGCTCCCGAGGCATAAAATCTTCATACGCTCTAGCAACCGCACTCTTCTTTGAACTGTCAATCAAAATATTCAATCAGTTGCCACTTATTTCATGTAGTGTGTTGCATTATACATATTATTGTACGAGATCAAATGTAGTACTCCCTCCGTCCATGAATAAACTTTCTGTTTCCACAAAAAAAATAAGGAATATAGGAAGACATGGATAGAAATGAGACGGTCTCGTGTAAGAAAAGCAAACTGAAAAACCTGAACAAGGAGTCAGTGTTATGAGACATAGAGCAAATGAGATTGTTGTTTCCGAAATTCTTTTCAACAGCTTCTTCAAGGCCTCTCAGGTAAATGGAAGTCATACGAACACGACCACCATAGCCTGAACCGATGGTCTCCACCACATTCTGAATATCAACCTTGACACCATCCACACCGATACTTGCTAGGTAGTTATGGTAGTCACTGTAAAAATCACTGATCTTCTCGGGATCAATTACCCCCATCCCGTATTTTTCAATGCCATCCATAGCGACATCTCTAAGGTTCCCTACATTACCAGGAGATTGAACAGGATGAACAAGCTTAGGACTGTATTTCTGCAGAGCTTCTGAGGATGGCAGGACCCCTCCCCAACATCCAAGTACAGCGTGCCACACGTAAATGCATCTGTATCATCCAAACAGCGCGCATGTCAGCTAGTTTAGTTGGGAAAGTTAAACAAAGAACTCAATTTTAGCAAACAGTGAGACTTGCAGTCAGATAGATTATTACTTCAAGCCATATCTCATTTTTAAGAAATTGAAGAACTCGGGTAGTGTTGTGTACTCATCTGTCGAGTTCAGGTATCTGAATTTATCGTTTTCCTTGATGTCCCTCAACCTTGTTGCAAAACCAAAACTATAAACCGACAGAATTCAGATGAGTTAGAATATCTTAAGGAAACAAAACTGTCATATACTCCCGAAACCATAGCTTACTCTGAACTCCCAGAGTGTTTCTCTGCTTCATTTTGGAATTCATTGTAAGTATCCTGCCATCCATCATCAATGACCAAGAACCTTGGCGTAAAACCTCCCTGCGATAAACTGAATTTCACCAAAAGAAATGCATTGCATCACATGAATTGCTGAAAAAACAGCAATTTTCTTCAATCTGAACTCTGAAGCATGATGCTGCTACTTAATTCAGAAGAATCGACAAATACCTTTCGAAACCCTGTCTGATTCCTTCTGGGTTGACCTCTCTATAAAAAGCATCCCAAGTGCACCAACCAAACCAGTCTAAATGAGCAGGAAGCTGCTTGTAACAGTCATTACAGAAATTAAATTAGAAGTGCATCCCATCTTGATATAGACTAGGAATTAAACGAAACTTGATTCGTCAGCATAATTATTTCACCTTTTTATCGTCTACATGATTAAATGTACCTTTGTGCTCTGCCAGTATCCTACAGGTACACAAGAAAAACACTTAACAATGCCTTAATCTCAAACTGAACGGGAATTGGCTAAGACGATTCGTTGAAGCTGTGTAAAATAATAAAAGAAAAAGAGGTCAACACAGATTTTTCAAAACACATACTTGATAGAATTCTTGATTAGCTCATAGGGGTTCTCTCCAAAATTTACAAATACAGATTCAGAAACGTGTGCTGTTTGGACATCAGGATCTCCTAAATTCATGATCGAAGAACAGATATATCAGAATAATCTAAAATCAGATGATAATGACAAGAGTAAGCAGTCGGGCATGTCAACTAACCGCTTTCAAGACAAAACTGAAGTTCATTAGTTTGAGTACCCTGCAAGCTTGACCGGAAAGCGCCTTCTAAGACAGGCAAAATCAAAATATAGAATGTGCAGTTATCTTTAACTTCTAACAGCAATAACTGTGTTTCCGGTCTTAAGTCACTTGCAGATGTCCCAATTCTAGGCATCATCCACCATATCTTGAATCGGAATAGTGACAGAAACTTGTATCCCCTGCAACAGCCATTCAAAATTTCAAGATACTGTTACCATACATACAGACAGACTATAATAAACAAAAAGAAGTGAACCAGTTTACTGCTCACTTTAAGGCACCAAGGGTGAACACAAGCCGAGAGCCGGGAGTAGGCGAGCTGGCACCCAAGAAAACAGACCCAGACGGCGCAGGAGAAAAGACAACATTTTCTGGGATTTCAGTGAGTACAACCTTGCCATTGACAGACAAACAATCGTCTTCAATGATGATGGCCATGCTGTTGAGCTCTTCAATGCCTGTGGCTGTGTAGTATGTGCACTGTAATCATATAACTCAATCAAATGTAGCTTTTTAAAAGAAAGTAATAATCATTTTAAAACACTACTAAACAAAATCAATGCAATGATTTAAAATCAAATGATGAGATGAGTGATGCAGACTTTTACTATTATAAATATTCCCTCCCTCACTCAAATGCCCATTGGGCTTGAAGAGTAGTTGGTTGTGCACCGGCTCCCACGTACCGTGCTGGTATCCACTTCCAGAGTTTTTGAGGGGTTTTGAGGTTGTCAGGATTCGAACCCGTGACCTTCGGTCACACTGGCTCTGATACCATGATAGATGAACCATCTCAACCAAAACCTTAAGGTGATGGTTGAGGCCCAACTATTATAAATATTCCTATTAATAGGTACAGGAAAAGCCAAAAAGGAAGTGACTTTTATAAAGTTTAAGTGATAATTGTGATTGTAGTGCTGAATTGACAAATTAGAATACAAAGTGTGAGGTTCGGCTATTTTATACAATGTATTCAGGTTTTGGCTTAAACGAAGTGCGTGTGAGCGTGTCATGCCATGCCAATATAGATATACCTTCTTTATGTCATCTTTGTTACGAGTAAGCCTGTGTCGTTTTCTGATATATGTGAATTATGCATAGATAGCGGTAAATTGGTTGCAAATGAGTGAATAATTTTTACATTGGTTGCTGAAATTGGTTGAAGTCTGTAACTTCAGAATAACAAAAAAAACAAAGGAGACATTATTCCAGTGTTACATCACACATAATTCTTCCCTTGAAAAATCTACAGAAGTTGGAACAACGTCTTTCATAGAAAGCAAGACATATGGTATGTGAACAGTTTGCAGGAAATTATTCTGACATAAACATCTCATTTTCAGTACACAAATCTGATGTCTTTCACCTGGCAGTCTCCTTCAAGCATTATTGTCAATAACCCGTCTTCAGGAGAAAATGTAAATTCTTCGTTTTTTGTGTCAACAGTACAATACCTCGGCGTTTTGCTTGAATAAGCACCAAAACGACCACAACCACGTGCTTTCATCTTTACAATGCTGCCCCCTGAGCCTGCTATCGAACTCCATGATTCAATAGCCCCTCCAGAGTTATACATGTCGAGTAATCCAATCGGAGCAAAATGGACTGCTTCACTGAAGACCTATGAAAAATCAAAGATATACATACAATTAACATTAGTCTAGTGCCTCAAAACCTTCCCTCTAACCGGGTTAGGGGAATTAGATGTATGCAGTGTTACCCATTTGTCGAACACACAAAGACGGATTTGAATGACCCGTAATGAATATTACAAAACTAAGAATATCTTCGTAAAAAAATAGAGTAAGGCTAACTGCTAACCCTGATCGGACAAACTGTGAACAATTCACATTTTAGCATCCCCAAGGACACCTCCAGGTTTCCAGTCTTCGAAACTTTGTTTAGCGACCCTGAAATGTATTTACGACATCAGTGAGACACTTAATCTCTAGTAACTTAGATTCTGAAGAATGTATCGGAAATTTCATAATACAGAGGTTTTAGTAGTTCTTTTACCTGAATAGAATGCATATACAGCACAATCACCCTGCCACTCATCACCTGCGATGTCTTCAAGAAACTCGACATCATTAGGACTCACTCTGCCAGATATGACTTCAGGTGTTGACGTGTCTTGGAGATTATCGTACCATGGCCAAACACCAACTCCTTGACAGTTAAATACTCCGATAATTCCAGATAACTGGTTAAGGTTCCATATCTTCAGTAAACTGTTAAGTACCCCTCATTAGCCGATAACAGAGTTTAGAGTTTAAACTATTAACTAAGACAGGCATTAACTTACGTTATCCCATCCATAACGGGATCCTTGAATAAACAGTCTCGAGTAGGCCGACCAGCATATTTTGCCCTCAAAATTGACCCATCAGGTAAAACGAGCCTCTTCAGAATGTCGAAATCATGATTTCCTGGCTTGTCACTGAAATGTTGTCAGTAAATTAAATCCTTCAGATTCCTAGGACACTTTTGATTTTAGAAATAAATTGTATAATAAGTATCTCACCTGACGTATACTGAACAGCCACCCACTGCACGAGAAGCAGCATGAAAGTCTGCAGCATAGTGAAGGCTCTGAAGACAACACAAGATTTCGATCTTTCATGCACAGGAAGTAGTTAAACTCTAAATCAGACTCTTAATAACAGCATTTGAAAGTTACTTACTTGGAACATGTCCCAGTCAGCCACGCCAAACTCCCCGAGAAAAAGACTGTTAAAAGACACAGCTGCAATATGCACTGTCTGAAGATACTGCTCCCGAGGCATAAAATCCTCATATGATCTAATAACCGCAGTCTTCTGTGAACTACAAATCAAAATATTCAATCAGAAGCCATCTCAAAGTACATGACATCGTCTTACTCAACGTGTAAATATTAGAAGACCGAACCTGAACAGGAGGTCTGAGTCATGACTCATAGAACAAATCACATTATTGTTTACGAAATTCTTTTCAACAGCTTCCTCAAGCCCTCTCTGGTACATTGCAGTCATACGAACACGACCACCATAGTTAGAGCCAATGGTTTCCAACACGTTTTGGATATCGACCTTGACACCATCCACGCCAATACTAGCAATATAGCTATGGTAGTCATTGTAAAACTCGCCAATCCTCTCAGGATCAACGACCCCCATCCCGTATTTTTCAATGCCATCCATGGCAATATCTCTGAGGTTTCCTATATTACCAGGAGATTGAATAGGATTAACGAGCTGCGGAGTAAACTTCACAAATGCTTCTGATGATGTCAAGACTCCTCCCCAGCATCCAAGTATAGCGTGCCACACGTAAACGTATCTGTATGATACATTCATAGATTATTACTTTATACATTCATGGTTCACAGTATAAAAGATGAATACGTTGAGCTTTACTTTAAATCGTATCTTTGTTTCAGAAATTTGATGAACTCAGGCAGCGTGGTATAGTCGTCTGAGGCCAAGTCTCGGAATTTATCATTTTCCTTGAAGTTTTTCAGCCTTGTCTCAAAGCCAAAGCTACACAATTTTAAATTATACAAAGGCATCATTAGCAATAGCATATATGGAAGTAACAAAACTGTCATAGACTGCTATAACGAGAACTTACTCAATGTCTCCAGTCTGCTTTTCATCGTCTTTCTGGTATTCGTTGAAAGTCTCCTGCCATCCCTCGTCAATAACTAAAAACCTCGGTGCATAACCCCCTTGAGACAAACTGCAACCCGGGAAATTATTACTAATTAACTGTTCATTTCTGAATGCAATAGACGAAAACTCGGCCTGATTATACCTTTCAAAACCCTGTCTGATTCCTGCTGGATTGACGTCTTTATAGAATGCATCCCAAGTACACCAGCCAAACCAGTCTAAATGTACTGGCAGCTGTCGGTAACAGAAGTTAAAGCAATCAAAGGCGTTTGCCATTTGAAATACACACAAAAAAGTGAAAGAAAACTTGGTTTCTCAGAGTTCAATTTACCTTTTTATCATCTAAATGACGAAATGTACCTTTGTGCGCTGCCAGTATCCTAAAAATGCAGAGAACATCGCCTTCAGTAAAAATTATTCATCATTAAAAAACAGGTAAGCTGCTGCATTCTATAGAAGACACATACTTGATTGAATTCTTAATAAGCTGATATGGGTTGTCTCCGGAATTTATAAAAACCGATTCAGATACTTGTGATGTCTGAACATCAGAATCTCCTGAACAAACATTCAGATACACAATAGCATCAAAAGAATTATCAGACACACTGGTAGCTTCAAATTATCGAGTAAGAACGAGTAGACTGGTACAACAACTAACCGCTTTCTACACAGAATTGAAGTTCATTTGTTTGAGTTCCCTGCAAGCTTGCTCGGAAAGGTCCCTCCAAGACAGGCAATACCAGAATATAGAAAATGTCGTCGGGTGATGGTTCTCCAGCTTCATTTAGAACAACATACTCTTCTTTAGCTTCTATTAGCAGCAACTGCGTTTCTACACGTACATCACTTCCTGATGTTCCGATTTTAGGTGTCATCCACCATATCTTAAATCTGAATAGTGACAGAAAATTGAATCCCCTACAACAGCCATTCATAAATTCCAAAGATTATTAACAGTCTTTTTGATAAATGATAAATCGGACGTAGAGGGAGTACTAGACAAAGAAGGGTGCTACTCACTGGAAGGTACCGATAGAGAACACATGACGGGAGCTGGGAGTCAGCGAGCTGGCACCCAAGAAAGCAGACCCATATGGCGCTGGAGAAATGGCGATGTTTCCAGGGACCCCGGTGAGCACGACAATCCCGTTAACAAGCAAACAGTTATCTTCAATGAAGATGGCCATACTCAGTAGTCTTCCCACTATGAGCAACTAATGCAATTAAATCATACTCAATCACACACTTTAATATCATCTATTATTATATCATTCTAAACATAATAATTAAAGCAAGGGAAATATCACTGTCAAAATCAAATGACGTCGACTTTCGTGGTGTGTTACTATGATAGGCAGGGTAATAGAAAGTGGAATAAAACTATTTGTAAAAGAACAAGCTTTTAGGCCTATGCTTACACTGTTGGTAAGTATACTTTATGACTTTAATCAGTAACTTACAGAAAGTTTTGGCATTGTAATTGGGTATTGAATAAACAAATGAACAAAAAGACAATACCACTATATGTGAAACAGAATGCTACTGCTTCAGCTGAGATCATATGTGAAACAGAATGCTGAATTTGTGATACCATTGGAGAACTGGCACCGACGAGAGCTGGACTCTAGTGACAACAATCTGATATTGTTAAATAACCTCATATTTGCCTCTGTCAACTCTCCATTTACTAAAAAATTCGGACGAGCGAGAGTTTTACCAGTCATTTTGCTTTAATCAATTAAATCTAATTCTAGACTTGTTGAGCAGGTTCAATCCTAGACCTAAATTTACGAGTGAGGCCGTTTCAAAACATAAGTCAAGTCTATACTGTTCGCTATCCGCGGTTTTTAAGATCAAATCTATACTGTTCTTCCTCAAATTCACATCACAGTCAGACTCAACCCTAATAAACCAATACAGTTTAAACCCTAAATTGATTAGTCTTTAATCTTCAATTTCTCCTCCAAATTCAATCATGAAATTGAGGCCGGCGCGCTAAATTAAAGAACATATAACACCGATTTTTCGTATATATGTAAAAACAGTATTATTACACATATGATCAAATCACACTACTAATCTCTACAATATTACTATCAAATCTCAACCATTTGAACTAAACCGAATCCATTGAGTTACAGTAGGAATACCATCATTCAAAACAAAGAACATGTAATACCACGGTGGCGCGACATTAGCTGATGGAGGAGCCTCAACTTCTTTCAGTTTCTCCTTTGTTCCCACCCGGTTCTGCGGTCTTTGCAGTCCGTCGTGAAAACCGGACTCTGATACCAAATGTCACGGTCCGGTACTTTGAGCCGAAACGTGGCGCGCACCCTTGTCTAATCTCGCGACAAGAATGCAAGCGAGAGCGTCAAGCACTATCACCCACTAGCGCATTCGTAATTGGTCTCAGTTTTGCGTGTGTCGGGATCCTAGTCTCAATCATCAACAGTCAAGAGTCAAGACACACACATGCTCGTTAGTCGTTAGGAGGACCGAAGGCAACAATTCGTAATAAAGCAATCAACAAGTAAATAAGAAAGATTTTGGTGGGAAGCAGATTAATTGACTAGTACCATTCATAAAGACAAATTTGATATTACATATCGATACATTGAGTATTGAGTGTGCAAAATAGCGATACATTTATTAAACGCAAAACGTATCTTAAATAAAAAAGTTAGCTCCAAGACTCGACACGCAGGATGTAGTATTAGAGTACTAATAGAAACTAAAAACAGAAATGAAAATACATAAATGCTTAGTGCATAAATAAAATGTACGGGTTCGAAGTGAACGGATCGCATGCGCAATTTCAGGAATTATGCAACTGAATTTTGGTAAAATTGCAGCTCCTTACACTTGGCCTAGAATGGGCCCGTATTAAGCGGGCTGGGCGGGACAGACGAGCCTATTTACTTTTTTTTTTCGTGGGCCAAGCGAGTCGGGAGCTCAAAACTGAGCCCGTGCCCCACTAGAGTAATGAGTCTGGCTAGGCTGGCAGGGTGGTCAAAATTCAGCCCAATCCATGGCCGGGCTAAGTCATCTAACACCTTTGTCCAGCTTTACTTGTGAGACTATTAACCCCAAAAAAATAGTTGCTCATTTGAAAAAAATACTTATAACTCACGTAGATCTAGTCCATGATTTTATTGATAAAATCATCTTATCATCTCGTACCAAAATATATTTGACATTTTGACATACTCTAAGACTAATGGTGGAGCTAGAGGCTAACAGAGGCGGCCGCCTCCCTGCGGATGAAATTTTCGAAGTTTTAGTTAAAATTTTCGAAATTTTTTCGAAGGTGCCTTATGAAATTAGTCGTTTGTCTCCCCTAAAATTTTTCGCCTCCTAAGTTTAAATCCTGGCTCCGCCACTGTCTAAGACCCTGTTCTTTTGGAATGAAATTGTCTGAACTGAACTGAACTGAAGTTAATGGAGCTGAACTGAACTTAATAGAGCTGAACTGAACTGAACTTATAAGAACTGAAATTAAGTCCAAAAGAACATGACCTAATACTAGAATGTAGCACGCGACCCAATGTGTCCGAACTCCGAAACCAATTACTCCCTAGTTATTTACTGTATTTACATTTGGTAATTTTCAAACGTAAACAAATGATGGAGATGGAGCGGTGTATCTGAAGAAACCCAAAGTTCCACATATGAGGGTAGTCCCACATGGATAAAAAGGAGAAGAATTACCACTTACTTTATAAGACAAGAGACTACTCCCTCTATTGCCAATTGGTTTTAGAGTGAAACCTGAAACCTCCTTAACCTTACGAAGCGGACTCTCTCTCCTCCGTTCGGGTGCGACCCAGACCCGTTGTTAAATTTAGGTGCTGTTTGGTCTAATTTATGTGAAATAGCTTTTACTTTGTAGAATGAGTTTCTTCATAAACTAATTTTTGAAAAAGTTGTGGTTGTTTGACCTAACTTTTGTAAAAGTAGTTTCTTAACAAATTGATGTGTTTGGCCTACTACTGCTTTTTAGTTTTTTTTTTTTTTTTCATAATCCTAAGAGTTTTTGGGAGAAGTAGAAGCAGAAGCATCAATTTGATGCGTCTGTTTCTAGTAACTTTTTATTAACTTTTGACTTTTCAAAAGTAGTTTTTTATCTCCCTAAATTATAGTGTTTGACCCTGCTTCTACTTTTATAATTAGAAAAGCACTTAAAAAGCTTGACCAAACACTTTAACATGGTATTAGAGCCCGCCAAAGTTGCTCGGTTGAATTTGTCCGTACCTATCTCAATCATTCGACCCGGAGTCCAAAGTGATAACTTTTTTCAGTTTCTTAACAAGATAAACAAATTAGAACCGGAAGTGGATAATTCTCAGCAAAGAAAGCTTGCTAACAATGGAGGCCATCGGACTGTCAATTTTCCCCAAACCCACAATTTCACCTTCAAATTACTCAAAATGCATTTCACTTAATTCCCCAATTGCATACACCTTCAAATTACCTGATTCCTTCAATACCCAATTTAACCCACTTCGTAAAACTCAGGTATCTTCATAAAATTTCAATTTTTCTGCTTAAAAATTCTATCTTTTTCTTAATTTTGCATGTTTTTAGCAATTTTGATGAATTTTATGAATTGGGTATTTGTTTGTTTTTGGTTGTTTGGGTGCTTTTGTTGTAGAATTGGAGAGTAGTTAGAATGCAAGTTGTAGGAGAAGAGTATGAACTTAAGCAAATGAAGGACATGGCCGCTGCAAGAAAAAGATGGGAGGCTTTGGTAATTATTCCGTTTATTTTATCATTATAGTAAAGTTTTGTTGTTAATACCGGGTAAAACTGCGTACATTCGACCCTACTTATTGCATAACTTGTGGGAGCCCTTGTATAGTGTAATGTTTTAATGTTGTGTTGAAGCTCCATTTTTTTTTGATGGTGTAGTATGATACAAGTGGGTGTTCAATTTTGGTTTGAAGTGATTTTGTACTTTCCCATTCATCATTCAATCATATTCTTTACATTTGCTTTTAGTACGGATTTTTAGGCCATCAGATGCATGCGAATTTTAAAGAGTATTTATGTTGTGCTAATCATACATTTAGACCCAAAAAAGGAAACGTAATAATCTGTTGAACATATCGAAAAGGAAAAATGAAATGTAAAGAAACGGTTGAATTGGAGGGAGTAAAATTGGAAAAGAACGATAGTTTTGAAATTGAATTTGTTAGTGTTCTTTAGCTTAATAAGATGTTCGGTTTCAAATGTTGTTTATTTGGCTATTGCATTGTATTTAGTAACTCAGTGTCACATAATTTGCACCCCGCTCTGAAATGGGAAACCGATTTGGGATTGAGATATTCTAAGCTTAGATGTGCAGGATGTATTAGGGGAGTTAGTGAATGAGTGAATTCTGTAAAACTGATTGTATTAGTAGCAT
The DNA here is from genome assembly GCF_048544455.1 of Silene latifolia. Taxonomy (NCBI): domain Eukaryota; kingdom Viridiplantae; phylum Streptophyta; class Magnoliopsida; order Caryophyllales; family Caryophyllaceae; genus Silene; species Silene latifolia. The sequence continues at coordinate 5,988,968 of NC_133537.1, read as the reverse complement.
ATCACTATTCTATTAGAATGCCTAAGAAAACTCATTTTAGACGGAGTTACATGTGAGATCAACCAATTATGCATATAATTAATGTGGAAATGTGGAATGCATGATACTAGTTGATGGTCTCACGTGTGAGACTGTCTCGTAGAAGATTCAATGTTGAATGTGTATACTGATTACTGTCATAGAGACGATCTGATGGTTACTTTGCATGAAAATTGAACTTTCGTTGATATGTGATAGTCTGATTGTGGAAGCTAGTATGAAGCTTGTAGCTGTGACTCCTCTGAGGCTTGGGGGTGAGAACTTTATTTTGCCCCTCGGCCTTTAATACTCTTTTCTACAGGTAAGATCTGGAAAAGTTAAAGCCTTGACGCCAAGGGAGGCTGGGTATGCTATCCAACTGTCTTCAAAGACTCTGCTTGATGTTCGTCCTGAATCAGAGCGCACTAAGGTAATTTTGTCTGAAGTGATTAACAACTTCTTGTCATGGAAATAACTTAAATTCTTTGTAGTCTTTATTTCTTGTTGCAATTTTATCCTTTTTTTTTTTTAATTACAAAATAAACATTAACTTTCTTAGGATAGCTAGGTTTTTCAGCTTTCACATTAATTTGACGACATGCCTTTGGTGGTGAAACCTCAATCCTCCTCCTTTGTTACTATAACTGTCATTAACCATGTCTATTTCAATTTTGTAGGCATGGGTGAAGGGTTCAGACTGGATACCAATTTTTGATGTTGATAACGGCCTTGATGTTGGGAGTCTCTCGAAAAAGGCCTCAAATTTCATGATGGGTACTTTTCAGTGCAGTTCTTCTTTTTCATTGCTAGACATACAACCAAGTTAGCATGTTAAATAATTTAACCACACACTTGGAAACTTTCTGAATGCAATATGCTACTGCAGCAAGTTTTGGTAGAAACCTGATAAAAAAATATATTAATTTGTATGTTCGTTTGTTCTTTCTTTGAGTGACTCGTAGTTTGCTCTAAGAAAAGACACGTTTTTCAAGTATTCAGAGTTTTAGACAGGCTATCTTTTCCTTCAGCATCTTTTTGTGTTTTGTGTAGGAGGGTGGTGGAGCGGTGTACCTACTCTCTCCTATAATAAGTACATTTCTAGCCATGCCCCATCAAATTTACATAATATCCTGTTTCCTTATTGTAAAGGGAACACGAGCATAATTTTCTGCTTTCGTTTGTCTTTTTAGCCAGTTCATATCCAAGGTTCAGGAGAAATTCCCAAAAGATACAGACCTTATCGTGGCATGCCAGAAGGGTTTAAGGTATAGCTAGTATCTAATGTTTTTAGTGGAAATACCTCTCTGCATTGAGTAGTATGTTGTAATCTGAGTTATCGACGTCTTGAACTCTCTCCAGTCTGTACGGTCTATGTCTCCATGACTATTCAGTATTCTGTGATTTGAAGGTTTGGGCGTTTGGCGGTATACCAAATATCAGTTTTTCAATTAACAAGGCCTCTTTTGTAAAAAAAACTAAATTGTGCTATAGTTACTCATAAATATGTTAATTAGATCCGCTATATTCTAAAGATGCATAAGCTACTAGATGAAACATTGATGTAAATCCCCAGAAATCATACAAATATGTCAAAAATTTCAAATTATGAGCCTTTTCCCTTTTCTATACCTTCACACCATTGAAGACGCTTGTGTCAGATCATTGGCTGCTTGTGAGCTACTTTGTAATGCTGGCTATGAAAATGTTTTCTGGGTTCAAGGAGGGCTAGAAGCTGCTGACGAAAAGGTACTTGTTTTGGTACAAAAGTGACAAATGTTTATACTTTCTTGTCCCATTTTACGTTATAAGGAGCCTGACTAATGGTATGTTCTCCAAACTTTTAGGATTTCGAGAGAGAAGGCCCTCAGCCCTTTAAGTTTGCTGGAATTGGAGGCCTTTCGGAGTTTCTCGGGTAACTATTTTATCTAAACTATACGCTGCCATCGTATTTGTGTTCAGAGAAGAATTTTTTTTTTCTTTTTTTTTTTTTCAATTTCCATTTCATATCTTTTTGTAGTTGGACTGACCAGCAAAGAGCTGCTGCTGCTAAAGAAGGATGGCAATATCGATTAGTCTTCTCTGCACGTCTGGTACGTGCACAAGCAAGTTATTTGAATGATAGCGTGTCTTGTATGAGAAGGTTTCACTTGTAAGACCTGTCCAAATCCTTGTGTGTTCATCATCTAGTCATTAAGTTATTGGATTGGTGGTCTCACAAGACTTTTTCATGCCTCATCTGTTTCATAAGGTTCTTTACGTTTGCTCAAAAAACCTCTCATGGAAAAAAAAAGCAAATGTAAGGAACACGATGAGATAGAGGGAGTATAAGTTTTCAGTTCGTGGTCGAGGATTTGAGGCCATTGTCTACTTTTTCCTATCTTATAAAATGAAGCATATCTCTCTTTCCTGCTCTCTCCTGTTGCAGATCGGATTGATTTTTGCTGCAGATGCTTTGTTTCTTGCTGTTCAGCAAGTCCTCAAGAAATAAAGTCCTTGTGATGTCCGTGCTGTTGGAATCACTCGTTGGCCAATTGGAAGCGGTCGCAAAATTCTGGTTTCATTTATATCTTTCAAAATCTAAGCATTTTCATGCCATTCACATACTCCAGATATTTGTATGTAACCATGTATCATATGGTGACCTGAATTTTGTAGCTAGATGTAGGATATGAAACAAGAACTATATGATATTAACTCATATAAGTATATTGGAGTATAGAGACTGATGTAATGAACCGTCATTGTATGAGTTATTGCTTGCTTATAATGCAATGATTGATCTTTTTATCCTTTTCATGAATTCCTAAGCTATGGCCACAAAATGTATGTGTATATGATGTGGAGGTTTTTGGTCATGGACGTGGTGTTATGAGCATTCAACTGTTTGAACCATGATGATACAAGGCACGGAATGGTATGTCTTATGCATTGTTATACTTGAAGCTGCAGTTAAATCCAAGTTGTCTATTTCAGCATGCGGGGGAAGCTCCCAGCTAAGGCTGCAGATAAGTAACAGTAGTAAGCGTATGCTTTTTAATATTTTTAGGACTCTTAAGCTCCTATTGGTCTATGGCAAGCGTGGTATGAGTACTGTTACAGGGGGTTACAGGCAGCAGACCAGTTAATATTAATCTGCTCCAATAAGGGACTAACATCAGACAGAGAAGTATATTTAGATAAAGGAAATGTTATTTGCTAATTGATATTGATACTACAGGTTTATAATACATGCAACCGTACAAACAGTCGCTGACATTCATTTACCGGGATTTACTGGAGTTGCGACAGCAACAAGAGGAGTCTTCCTATGCACGGTAAGTCCACTGCACTCATTGGTGTCTAAAGACTCACCTTCTGCTCCACCAGGCAATGTCCAATCGAAATTATGGATGAGGTTTGCTAACACTAGCTCAATATTTGCAACGGCAAATGTTCTTCCAGGGCATATTCTTCTACCTGCTCCGAATGGAATTAACTCAGAGTCCTGCCCCTTGTAGTCTATTGAAGAATTCAAAAACCTGCCTGGAAAAAATTTCTCAGGGTCATCCCAGGAGGCAAAATTTCTATGGATTGCCCATGCATTGATAATAACTAAAGTTCCCGATGGAATATCATAGCCGTTAATTTTGGCATCTTGTGTAGACAATCGGGGTACCAACAAAGGAATAGGAGGATGCAGCCGAAGTGTCTCCTTGATTACTGCTTTCAAGTACTTCATCTGCTCAAGATCGTCTTCAATTACATATGACTTTGCTCCGGTAATTTCTCTCACCTCGTTCTTCAATTCTTCCATCACCATTTTATGTCTTAACAACTCAGTCATAGCCCATTCCAGGACTGCATAAGTTGTATCAGTTCCAGCAGAAAATACGTCCTGCATGAATCAATAATAAGATATGCATATTCTATTTCTAGCTTTTGAGTATAAGATGCACGTTTCGCTACTAAATTGGCATGAACATGTATTTGCATAAATTGCAAACTCAAGCTTGTTACTTCTCATGCATCTAAGATTTCTTTTGGTGGTTATTTTAATTGATGCATCTAAGATCCTAATTCAGATATTTGGAGTATGATGCATAATCTTGGCCAAGAGCTTAAATGCAGAGTAAAATGTACGGAAGAAGATGCATCATTTGGGGTTGACTCAGGTCATTCTGGACCGGGTTATTTTTACGCGGGACTGATTCAGGTTAATAATTTTAGATCAGGCCAACATCGGGTCTAGCAAAATACGGCCCATTTGAGGCCTGATTGGAGTGTTTTGAGTTATTTGTTTTGGTCTATTTAGATTTCTCGGATCAGATTTTTCGGGTCGGTCATTCGGTACGGGTAAAAGGTAGGGGCCGGGGGAAACCGATGGAAAAGATGCAGTAGAGGGATGAAATCTTACCAGTATGATAGCTTTGATGCTGTCTCTTTCAACAGGAAAGCCAATCGTCTCATCTTCTTGGACATCAAGTAGAACATCTACTAAATCCTTTATTTTCTTACATTTCCCGCTATTACGACCGTCCTCGTGCTCTTTAAGGACCCCTTCAAGAAACTCATCATATTCTTTAGCAACCTTATCAAGCTTAGCATCCCACCCATCCAGTTTATCAGTCCAACTTAAGAAAGGAATACAATCCCCAACTCTAAACATGCCTAACATCTCCTCAAACTCCTTTAAAAGCTTCCTAAACTCAGCACCGCCTTCTCTTTCGCTGTATTTCCTTCCGGATGCGACCCTACATATGACGTTACAAGTTAAAGTCATAACCATATCACTGAAATTTACTGGTGTTGATGATGATTTTTCAATTTGCTCCATTAGAAGTACCATCTCTTCTTCTCTTACACTACGAAACGATAAAACCCTTTTGGTATTCAAGAGCTGAAGAACTCAAATACTCTTCATTTGCCTCCAATATTCACCATATGGTGCCGTTGCCACATTCCTACAGTTATAGAGAAGCTTTTTGGCTGTTTTATTTGCTGCTCTGCTTGAAAATTTAGCATCATGTGTCTTCATGATCTCACTAGCGGCTTTTGCAGATGAAACAACAAGAATCGGTCTTTGCCCGAGATGAACCATCATGAGCTCACCATATCTTTCAGAGAGGGATCTGAGTGCGCGATGAGAGGACGTCCCAAGTTGATGGAGGTTGCCTAAAATCGGGAGCTTTGATGGGGATGGAGGCAAGTTTTTGTTGGAACCAGATTTGGTATAAAAAACCCATTTGTACAGGAAATATATGAAGATGATCAACGGAAGAACGGTTAAGGGTTGCAAACAGAGTAATCTCAGCTGCTCAAAACCAGGTAACATCATTTTTGTTTGGAGATAAGAGTTTGCTTTGATGATCTTTGTTCCTCCTTTCGAGCATACAAAAGTCTTGAATGTCTGCTTTGATTATCCAAGAACTATTAAAAAATGCTTAGTGCCTGTTATTGCTAGTTTGTCACCATTCACATTAAATATTATATATGTCATGGTCCATGGATTTTTTAAATAGTCATTATTTTAAAGTATTTCATATAGTTTTTCTTGTTTATAAAACTCGTATTTTACGGTAACATTTTAGCGTCATACGGCAAAGGAACATAACTATGTAAACTTCACATATGACTCTGTGCAATATAGTGATAAGCATCGACTAAAATGCATAAACAATATAATGAAATTGTTTTATTAGTGAGGCCTTGACTTCGTTGAAAATGCTATTGAAAATGAAGAGATACACTCGTAAAACAACATGACATAAAAAACAATCAAACATAAGGCAATCTTTTAGGTATGAAAAACACTTGCATAATTTTTTTTTTCTCCTAATTGCTAAAATAAGGAGTCGGAATGGCCATAAGAGGATTTTGTCTGTAGACTGCTGTCCCAAAAGTTTCAGCCATGAAAGAATCTCCTTGCATCTCACTAGGTACCTCCCAATCGAACATGCCAGCAAGATTTGCCAAGATTAGCTCAGTTTGCATACTCGCAAATGCCATACCTGGACAACCTCGTCTTCCTGCTCCAAAAGGAATAAGCTCAAAGTTATTTCCCTTCATGTCTATTGTACTGTTCAGAAACCTCTCTGGCCGGAACTCCTCTGGTTTGTCCCATGAAGCCGGTTGCCTCTGTATGGCCCACGCGTTGATGATAACTTGTGTCCCTGCAGCAATGTCATATTTGTGGACTCTAACATCTTTAGACGCTTCTCGAAATAGCAAAAGGGGGGCTGAAGGATGTAGCCTTGCTGCCTCCTTGATTACGGCTTTTAGGTATGTCATGTTCTTTAGATCATCCTCGTCAATAATTGATTTGCCTTTGACATATCCCCTCACTTCGTCTTGCAGTTGTTTCATGATCTGGGGATGCTTAAGCAGCTCCGACATTGTCCATTCTATTAGTGTCGCAGTTGGCTCGATTCCTCCAACGAGCATGTCCTGTATAGGTAATATGCCACAGTTTTTATTCTTTATGACAAATATAAAATCTGGTAGTTTGACAAACTAATCGGTAACTTTTTGTTCCTACTTCAGACTTTATTGAACTGTAACTCTACAAGCTGAAGTAACGGGCGAAAATCAGAAGCTACTGTAGTTGATGGCTGTAAAGCTTCATTGGGTAAGTTCCTGATCATTCTACTACAGCTAAATTTCTACTGGAATGTTATATAGAATGATAGTATAAAAAACTTATCTAAAGCATCTTAGATGAACAGTATATGGAATCGAGTTCCTGAATCAAGAATGAAATTCAAGAATAAATTGATATGAAGGCAATATCTTACTATAAAATAATTCGAAATAGTGAAAAAAAAGGAAACTTACTATAAGAATAGCTTTCACATCAACCCTCGTAAGGGATGGATTAGTCCTCTGAAAATCGAGCACAACGTCTACCAGGTCCTGAACTTCGTCCTCTATAGTGCCCTCATCCCCAATCTGACTTTGTATATTTCGTCGATCAATATGCTCCTGAACTATCTTGTCAAGAAATTCATCAATCGCTTTTGCAACTCTAGTGGCCTTACCCACCAAACCAGTCGCCTGATCGATCCAACTCAACCAAGGGATGAACCTTCCGACACTAAAGGTTCCAAGTGCTGCAACAAAATCATTCATTAACTTTTTAATGTTTCCACACCCTTCCTCCCCATTATATTTCCTTCCAAAGGCTGCCCTAGACACCACATTATTCGCTAAGCTTGCAAAAGTCTGTCAAATTCACTGGCACAAATGGCGCTGTTTTCCTGATGCGTTCGACGATTAGAGAGACTTCTTCTTCTCTGACTTTCCTGAAAGACTGAACCTTTTTGTTGCTTAACATATGCGTCACACATAAACTCTTGATCTGCCTCCAATACTCTCTATACTTGCCGAAAGCAATATCCATACCATCATAGAAGAGAATGGAAGAGACCCGAGATTCAGGCCTGTTTACGAAGACAATGTCATGGGTTTTCATGATTGCTTCAGCTGCATAAGCAGATGACACAACAAGTGTAGGCTTGCTGCCTAAGTGAAGTAGCATCAGGTCTCCATATTTCTTCGATAACGACCCAAGTGATCTATGAGGCAGTGCACCCAACTGGTGAAGGTTGCCTATAATGGGTAGTTTTCGTGGCGACGGTAATTGGTTCTTGGTATATAGCAGTTTGTAGAGTATGATTATGAAGCAAAGGAAGGGAAGAATAATGGCTATGGGATGGAATGGAAGTTTTTCGAAGAGTTGAACAAAAACAGTAGCCATTTTTCAGGTTTGCTTCTCTTACACTGTCAAAAGTTCTAAAAACACTGCTACATTTTATAGAAACCTACCAATGTTGCTTCTATGTTTTTTAATTTTTTTTTTTATGAAATTAAGATCTAATCTGAATCTCGACCCCTTTCGAGCTGTCTACATATAAATAATTAGTTCGTTATGGACTTCAAATATTTAATTAGCTGAGTCGTAGTGGTTGCTCATTTCATCTGCTAAATTACGAGTACTTATTATCATCAACGATATTACAGCAAAAATCCTACAGTATTACAATCGGTTGTCCATGAAATTAGGTTGTCATGTTCTAAACAGTATTACAATCGGTTGTTCATAACCTAACGTATTATTTTTCTTCTTAAAATTTGTGCCATTTAAAAATGCATGGAATTCACATAAATAAATAAAGTACATTTGAAATATAATCAAGAAAAAGTAAAAATTTAAAACACAAACAATCAACGAGTTTTATATAAAGAAACAACTGTTATATTAAATTGTGTTGCGAGAAATTTAATACTCCTTTCATTCACTTCAATTTCATATATATTTCAGTAATATACATGTAGTATATACTCATATATTAATGATATACTCGTATATTAATCAACACAAATATTCAAATACGGAGTATATGGAATTAAACGGAGTGAGTATGAAATTGGTTACTCTTTCCGCCCAAGTCATTTGTTTATCTTTGGTTTTGGCACAAAGACTAAGAAGATAGGAGGGGATCATTTGTGGGTGATGTTATTAAGTGACAAATAGACAATAGACTATGTAAATGATCAAATTAACTTTCAAAAATATTCCCAATATAAATAGGCAGCTAGTTTTGCTATAGACGGATTTAGCTAAAGACGGGTCAAATAACTTGAAAGTGGTGACATTATGAGATTTTGTGATAAATAGGTAAATAAACAACGAAGGTAATATATTATAATTAAGAAACGTGCCAAAAGTTTATAAGCACATGGTTTAAGGATGTAAAAAGCTGCAGAAGCAGGTAATGCGTGGGCTCATGCCAGCAGTAGTTAGTAGCTGTTGTGAATCCTACCGTATCTCCTACCCATACGATAGTCACCCTCCAAATCCTTGGTATAAGTATACTTTAGCCTATTTATAATACGGTTTTTCTAACACGTGTCATCAGGGTACACATTAGGAGCCTAACTAAAGAAAGAATTAAAACAATTTTAAGTAAATATGATATGAATGTGTTGATGCTTATATTTCTTAACTTAGGCTCCTAATGTGTATCGTTATATATGTCAGACGTTAGAAAAAACCGTTTATATTATAATCATAGCATGTGGAGTATCATAGTATATTTGTAAGTATTTTTAGTGTAGTCTAGTGACAAATATATGTAAAAGCATCTTATGATTCTCTAGGACAGCTGGTAGTACATGTATTTGAGCTCAATGTCCAAGTTAATACAATCCATCTCATTGTAGACGGTCATTATCCGTCTAAAGCTGTAGACGGATAGTGACCCTCTCACAAAATGGAAGTGGGAGGAGGGCAAGTACCGTAAAAAACAACTTAAAATCAATAACTTGATACTAATTGCTAAAATAAGGAGTCGGAATGGCCATAAGAGGATCTCGCCTGTAGACCGCTGTCCCAAATGTTTCAGCCATGAAAGAATCCCCTTGCATCTCACTAGGAACCTCCCATTCGAACTTGCCAATAAGATTCGCCAATGCTAGCTCAGTCGGCGTAGTCGCAAACGACATACCTGGGCAACCTCGTCTTCCTGCTCCAAACGGAATAAACTCAAAGTCATTTCCCTTCATGTCTGCTATTGTAGTGTTCAGAAACCTCTCTGGCCGGAACTCCTCTGGTTCATCCCAGGAATCCGCGTGCCTCTGTATGGCCCACGCGTTGATGATAACATGTGTCCCTGCTGTAATGTCATAGTTACGAACTTTGACATCTTTAGACGCTTCTCGAAATAGCAAAAGGGGAGCTGGAGGATGTAGTCTTAATGCCTCCTTGATTACGGCTTTTAGGTATGTCATGTTCTTTACATCATCCTCGTCAATGATTGTTTTGCCTTTTGATAAATCCCCTCACTTCGTCTTGCAGTTGTTTCATGATTCGCGGGTGCATAAGCAGCTCCGACATTGTCCATTCTAGCAGTGTTGCAGTTGGCTCTACCCCTCCAACAAGCATGTTCTGCATAGGTAATACGCTAGTTAGTCGACAATACGAGCAATGAGTCAATTACTCCCTCCGTCCCAATCATTTGTTTACCTTTGATTAAAATACCCCTCACAAAGAATAAAAAAGTTGAAACAAATGAATGGGACGGAGGGAGTATAAATCTCGTAATTAGGTAGACTAATCAGTAGCTTTTGTTCCGACTCAATTATAAATCTCGTAATTGTGAACGAAAATGTAATTCAGTGCATAAATAGTGAAGAATGAAATTTACCAGAAGAATAGCTTTCACATTATCTCTTCCAAGGGATGGATTAGTCCTCTGAAAATCGAGCAAAATGTCTACCAAGTCCTCGTCCCCAATCCGACATTGCGAATTTAGTCGATCTATATGCTCCTGAACTATCTTATCAAGAAACTCATCAAATGCTTTTGCGACTGCAGACGCTTTGCGCAAAAGACCAGTCATGTGATCGATCCAATTCAACCAAGGGACGAAAGTTCCGACACTAAACCGTCCAAGTACTCCAACAAAGTCATTTAACAGCTCCTTAAGATTTCCACACCCTTCGTCTCCGTCATACTTTCTTCCAAAGGCCGCCCTCGACACCACATCATTTATCAAGCTTGTAAAATCCTCAGTCAAATTCACCGAAACACCAGGCTTCACCATTGTCGATTTCCTGATCCGGTCAACCAGTAGATAAACTTCTTCTTCTCTGATTTTCCTGAAGGACTGAACCTTTTTGTTGCTTAACATATGCGTAACGCAGATACTCTTCGCCTGCCTCCAGTACTCTCCATACTTGCCAAAAGCAAGGTCAATACAATCATAGAATAAAATCGAAGCAACTGGATATTTAGGCCGGTTTGCGAAAATAATGTCATGGGTCTTCATAATTGCCTCAGCTGCAGTAGCAGACGATACGACAAGGGTAGGCTTACTGCCTAAGTGAAGCAGCATGAGGTCACCATATTTCTCGGATAACGACCTCAAGGATCGATGAGGCAGGGTACCGAGCTGGTAAAGGTTGCCTATAATGGGTAGTTTTCGCGGTGAGGGGATTCGATTATTCTTGGTGGATGGCCATAGGTAGAGTAAGATTATGAAGCAGAGGACGGAAACAAGTGTTGTAGGATAGAAAGGAAGATGTTCTAAAAAATGAGCAAAAACAGTAGCCATTTTTCAAGTTTGATTTTGGTAATGTAACAAAGTAACGACGTAACTAAATACTAAAAAAGAAAACGTAAATAATTCAGCGTGATAACCAATAAATAAAATATGTAAAGAATTCATTAGAATACGTACTAAATTGGGATTTTTTTTGTCAAAAACTACCTTATATTTATGGGTATTTGTAAAAAAAACCTTTCTTGTTTTAAACTACTCTTTACTTTGTCAAAAACTACCTAAGCTCAGGATATGACGAGATTTGATCGATTTAGTGACATTATCCTATCTCACATGACTCTGTTAACATCAAACAACAATGATCAACCGCATAAAAACCACAATTTAACTTCAATTGACCAAGATTTATGTTTTTCACATTTCAATAATAACTATGAGCATCTATTAAAATTAAGCGTAAGTACATCACGACTTCCAAAAATCTGATCTAGACATGATTTAAACATTAAAGAGTCGTGTGAGATAGTTTAAAGTCGAAAAACTAACCCAATTTGTCTATACTCTTACTTAGCATAGCTAGTTATTCACTAAAAATAAAGAAAACAAAGGTAGTTGAAAACAAAAAAAATTAATATAGGTAGTCTTTTTACAAATACCCCTAAATATAAGGTAACCTTTAACAAAAAAAAACTCATATTTTAATTTAAAACCGGAAACGGGCCAAAAGTTTGATAAGCACAAGGCCACAAGGGACATGGGTTAAAGAAGGTAGAAGGCTACTGTACAAAAACAGTGAGAAAGATACTTTGTTATTATTTGGTTATCTTGTCGGAGTAGTTGATAATGGGTTCTGACGAGTGACTCTTGCCACTATTATTATTATTATTATTATTATTATTATTATTATTATTATTTTTATATTCTCTCGGGTTTTCCTCAACTTTTTCATTTTCTAAGATATATCTCTTTTTTCTTGCAAAAAAATTTTGACCGTCAGTAACTCTTGACTACAAATTCAAAATACGATAATCCTTTTTTTTTCTCCAAATTGACCGTCTTTTAAGAGGTCTTCAGTTTAAAAAGAATTCACCGACGTCTCAACTCGTTGTCGAGAATTATGGTCGGTCAAAGTTTATTCGTTAAAAAAACTTTGACCAATCATAACTACAGGTTACGAGTTCAAAAACGGTGAATTTTTTTTCAAATTCAAAGCTTTGACGAGATAATTATTGTCGGTCAAAGTTTTTTTTGTGAAAAACGAGAGTTACACCTTATAAAACGAAAAAATTCAGGGGTACACGAGAGAATATCTTTTTATTTATTTATTTATTACGGATTACGGTATTATTTTTCGAAGCTTTATGGGAGATTAAAATATTTAGATATGTTTTTTAGACTGAAATTGTTTAAGCAAGATTTATACATGTAGGTTTTCATTGATGAAAATTGGGTCTCGATTTGCAGTGAATTAATGCTAGGAAAAAATAGTTTAATATTCAAACACGATCGTCGTAGATAAACAACTTTTCTTCATCGCTTAGATTCCATATTATACATTTCATTTGACGATAGTAATAAAAATCGTGTTAAATGATAGGGAAAATGCACGCGGTGTCCTTGAAGTTTCGAATTTTGCCCGAAATACCCAATTTTTTGTTCCGGAAAACTTTAAGCGGCTATAGCTCGTGTCTACGAATTCAGAAAGTGATAATTTTTTTTTTCAAATCGATCATCTTTCCGAGAACTACGATTTGAAAAAAAAAATTGTTGTATTTGGATCCCGTGGCTAGGAGTTTTTGTACGTCAAAGTTTTTTTTACCGTACAAACTTTGAGTGACCATATCTCTTGGTCACGAATTCCAAACACGACAATTTTTTTTTTCAAGTCGTAGGTCTCGAAAAGATAATCAATTTGAAAAAAAAAATCGTTACTTTCCGAGCTTGTAAACACGAGTTATAGCCTCTTAAAGATTTCCGGATCAAAAAATTGGGTATTTCGGGCAAAACATCAAAGTTCAAAAGCACCGCGTGCATTTTCCGTAAATGATATAATGGACTCACACGAGATTAGCTACATAAAAAACAAGGAAAAAGACGTCTTAGAAAACTATTTTACTTTATTCCGTCATAGCACAACTAACATGACAACATAAAATGCTTTCTCCTAATTGCTAGAATAAGGAGTTGGGATGGCCGTAAGGGGATATCGCCTCGAGACTGTTGATCCGAAATTTTCATCCATGAAAGAATCTCCTTGCAGTTCATCAGGCACCTTCCATTCGAACAAGCCAACAAGATTCGCCAATGCCAACTCAGCATTAGCGATACCAAATGACAACCCGGGGCAAGCTTTTCTGCCTGCTCCAAACGGGATATATTCAAAGTCATTTCCCTTCACGTCGATTGTACTGTTCAGAAACCTCTCTGGTCGGAACTCCTCTGGTTGGTCCCATAAGCTTGGGAGCCTTTGTATAGCCCACGCGTTGATGATAACCTCTGTTCCTGCGGCAATGTCATAGTTATAGACTTTGACATCTTGAGATGATTCTCGAGGTAGCAGAAGGGGAGCCGAAGGGTGTAGCCTTAGTGCTTCTTTGATAACGGATTTTAGGTATGACATGTTCTGTAGATCAGCCTCATCGATAAATGTTTTGTCTTTAACAAATCCCCTCACTTCGTCTTGGAGTCGTTTCATGATTTCGGGATGCAGAATCAGCTCTGACATTGTCCATTCTAATAGCGTGACGGTCGTCTCCACTCCTGCAACAAGTATGTCCTGTACGGGTAATACACTAATTAACGGTGACAACTTGAACCATGATCGAGTTTCCGACATTTAGTCCATAGGAATGAACAATTAAACTACAACTTCCCTAGTTAATGACTCTACTCGAGCTTTCATTAGATGAGAATCCTGATGAATTTTACGACATCTAAATTTCTAGTCGAAACGTTAATAGTGATTAAAATTGTTGGGTTTGTGCCTTGATTATGTTAGTCGCCGCTTCGAACGACTATGCGGGGGTCTGTCTTGGGCTTTATTAGGTCATTCATTCTATATTAGGTCTTAGAGAGTATTATATAAACTCTCTAAGCTGCTTATCATACCGTCTGAATCTGTAATCTGAAAACTTCTCACATATCAATAAAACTATCTCCCTACTTCCCTGTGGACGTAGTTAACACACAGTTAGTGAACCACGTAAATCTGTGCGTTGCTTTCTTTATTGTTCTTTATTTGTCTTTCTTGCTTCTGTTATAACAAAAACCATCCAGATTAGGCCGTGACAGTGTTTCATGACCGAGTTACAAAAGTTTTGAAGGTTACTTCGACAACATGTTGAGGCGGTATCAACAACATATATAGAACAAAATTCAAGATTAGACCGAGGCCACTGATGTCGAAATCATGGCGATTACAACGTCTTAAATCGACTAACAACGTAAAGGAGTAAAAGAAATTACCAGAAGAAGAGCTTTCACATTAACTCTCCCAAATGATGGATACGTCTTGTGATAATCAAGCAAAATATCTACCAAGTCGCGATCTCTGTCTCCTTCGAAGGCCTCATTATCCTGATCAATCCGACTTTGCGAATTTAGTCGTCGATCAATATGCTCCTGAACTATCTTATCAAGAAAAACGTCAAATGCTTTCGCAACTGCAGTCGCTTTACGGAACACACCCCTCATATGATCGATCCAACTTAACCAAGGGACATAAGTTCCGACACTAAAGCTTCCAAGTACTCCTACAAAATCCGTCAACAACTCCTTAAGATTTCCACACCCTTCCTCTGCTTCATACTTTCTTCCAAAGGCCGACCTCGACACAAGATCGTTTATCAAGGTGGTGAAATAGTCTCTCAAATTCACCGACACACCAGGGTTCATCAATGTCGATTTCCTGATATTTTCGACCATTAAGGAGACTTCTTCTTCTCTGATTCTCCTTAAGGTTCGAACCTTCTTGCTGCCTAGCATATGCATCATGCATAGATTCCTGACTTGCCTCCAATACTCTCCGTACTTGCCAAAAGCGAGTTCAATACAATCGTAGAAGAGAATCAAAGCGACCTTCGATATAGGCCGGTCTGTGAAGACAATGTCATGGGTTTTTAAAATTGCCGCAGCTGCCTTAGGGGACGATACGACAAGGGTAGGCTTACTGCCTAAGTGAAGCAACATGAGGTCTCCATATTTCTCCGATAACTTCCTCAATGATCGATGAGGAAGGGTACCGAGCTGGTGAAGGTTGCCTATAATGGGTAGTTTTCGCGGTGAGGGTAATTGATTCTTGGTGGATAGCCATGGGTAGAGTATGATTAGGAAGCTAAGGAAGGAAAGAAGAGCTATGGGATGGAATGCAAATTTTTCTAAGAGTTGGTCAAAAAGAGTAGCCATTTTTCAAGTTTGCTTCACTTATATTATTGTCAAAAGCTTTTAAGAGACTGCTACATATATAGAAAGTTACAAATCTTTCTACTTTTGGGAAATGTAAGTGTTTTTGGAACTTACTTCCTTTGTTCCTTATTTTTTGAGCAGGCAAAATCAATCCGACTCGAGTCATCTCATAAAAAAAATGGCTGATCCGAGACCCAAAATTGACTTGAATTATGTAAGCTGAAATCCGAATCACCTGGCTCAACCTGAGTTTTGT
Organism: Silene latifolia; assembly: GCF_048544455.1. Taxonomy (NCBI): domain Eukaryota; kingdom Viridiplantae; phylum Streptophyta; class Magnoliopsida; order Caryophyllales; family Caryophyllaceae; genus Silene; species Silene latifolia. The sequence goes on along the minus strand of NC_133537.1, from coordinate 5,973,251 downwards.
CGCCCCATACCTAATCCGACTCGAAACCACTCGACCCAAAATGACTTAATAACAAATCAATCGAATTTGTCCAACAATGACTAATTCGAAAACACTTAATTAGACGCATATCCTGATGTGGATTTACGTGAATCTATGCAACCAGCGTAGTCGGAGTAATCTACTACTTCAAGATTCTCAGTCCGTCTATACATAAGCATGTAATCCTTAGTACCTTGAAGGTATTTCAACACTTTCTTTGCAGCCTTCCAGTGATCAAGACCTGGGTTACTCTGATATCTTCCTAACACTTCAACCGCATATGCAATGTTAGCATACATAATGCTACCAATAGCTGAAGCATATGGAATATTCTTCATTTGTTCCTTTTCAATGTCATTCCTGGGGCACTGAATCACTGATCCAAGCAGAACCGGTCATCTTTCACAATTGGTACTACACTCGGTGAACAATCTTTCATCCTGAATCTTTCAAGTACTTTATTGATATAGGCCTCTTAAGAATAAAATAACGAATATCAAGCCTAATGTATAAATAAGTAATTGTCCATAACCCACTTTTTTCTCTCTTAATCACTGACCGACACAAACCCGAAATAACCCGACCTGAATCAACTGGCCCGGAACATGAGAGACCCAAACAAATCGATCATAATTGGCCCGATATAAATTTAACCCGATTGACCAGTTTGCCAAATCTACTATTGTACTCTCTCCGTCTCGGTCAATTGTTATCTATTTCCATTTTTTGGTGTATCACTCATTTGTTATCTATTTCCACTTTTGATAACTTTACACAAGTGGAGAAGTGGGTGTGTGATGTGTGCAAGTGTAGATGTGAGAGAACATCTTTGTTTATTATTATTTTTCTCTACTTTTTCTCATTTCCTTGGTTTTTGTGCCGAAATAAATAGATAACAACTGACCGATACGAAGGGAGTATACATTTTTCATTTGCTCACATGTTTTAGAAAATGTATACCGCCAAATGGAATGAATGAATTATTACAAATTATTTTGGGTGTCAAATATTTATCTATATACGCAAAAGTAATAAATTAGCCCCATTACTTTAGTTAATCGTGAGATCAAACCCTTAAGTTTTGATTGTAGCAATTATGCCCCATAAGTTATGTAAAAGGTGAAAGTAATCCCCTTACCCAAAATCTCATGAGAAATTCATTTTCTCATACCACAAAAACTCATTTAGGTTATATTTTGTTTAAAGAAAAGTGCAAAATTCTTTTTTTTTTTAACAAAGAATATTTTAAAATTCTAATAAAATAAAAACTTTAGTTTTATTTTACTTTTTTTATTAAAATATCACTATTACCAAAAAAAACTAAGCACGTATATTTTTTGTTTTTCTCATCTTTTCACAAAAAAAAAAATTTAAAAACTTTATATATATATTTTTTATTTCGTAAAGAATTGTTAACAAATTAAAGAAAAATATTTAGTTCTTTAATAAATCATAAATATTTTTATTTTTATGAAATAATTTAAAATCTTCTCTAATTGATGCTAATTCATTTTAAATTTTGATTTCACTATTAACGTTTATTTTGATTTTATGTATATATTGTAAAAAGTGTAATCAATTTACTTATGGAATATGATATATTGAATTTATCATTGGATTTTGTTTTTTTTTTTTTTTGGTGACGAGGAGGTTGGATCCTCCCCGGATACAGGACCCCACCCTGCTAGGCGCCTGTACCATGTGAGTTCATTCCCGCGGGGATTATTCCCTCTCCGGGCGTCAGGTCCCCAGGAAAGTGTTCATCTAGGGAATCGAACCCAGGACCTCGCAATTCATCCTTAGGAGGCTTTGAGGTCACCCTGGAATTCCACTAAACTCACACATCTTGGGTTATCATCATTGGATTTTGGTAAGGCCTTAATTTCACCTTTTGCATAACTTATGGGGTCTAATTGCTACAATCCAAACTTAAGGGGGTTTAATCTCACGATTAGGCAGAGTAATGGGCTCAATTGCTACTTTCGCATATCTATATATATTCACCCTTTTAGACGTATCTTAAATTTACCTTTATTTTCTTTCTCCACCTCATCAAATAATCGACTCTTACATCGTCCAAGAACATAATTGACACCATTAATTAAGAGTAAATTGAGAGGGGAAATGGAGAGAATCTAAAGTGTATTTTCTAATATTTTGTTATCGGGTTTTTTTGGGTTAAACATAATTTAAAAGTCTTTATACCAAAAATCAATCATTTTACCGTATCAGGTCATTTTTAAGTCGGGTCACTTTTTCTCGCATTATTTTGATATGATTGCGCTTGTCACGGGGTGTACTAAATAGTAAGGGCTATGTGCAATATATTGATATTGATGTGTGTGCTCTTTTTGTCTTTGTCACAATGTGGAAGGAGATAGAGATAACTCAGATAAGAATACTTTGTATATACGTAAATCATTGCAACACCACGAGTTAGCGCAATTTAGAAATCATAAAATCCAATCGAATCGATTAGTGGGAAACACAAAAACCAATCAATCGGTTAGTTAATATTTTTTATTTTTTTTACTTGAGAGTTGAGGATGAGAATCTAAAGCACGACCCGACGACTGACACGACCCGTTTTTCAGGATAAAGACTCACTCGTTATTTTAGAGTCAAAGCCTAACCGGCTCGTTCGACTTATTAGGGATTAAACATAAATTAAAAATATTATTAAAATATTAGTTTTATATATTATATTTGAAATACTGAATAATAAGTTAAGTGTTTTTTAACTACTAGGTTTTACCAACTACTACTAATTTAATTTTTCTGTAAAATCTACTACCACATTATTTGTTTCGGTTAAAAAACACTACCAAATCTCTCCTTTACCCTAAATTTGGCCTAAACAGACCCTTTTACCCCTCATTTATTTTTTTTCTTTCTTTTCATTAACCGGAGTTACCTAAGCAATTACCTCATAACCTACATTCATTCTTGAACCTGTAGATCAGTTTCTCTTCTTCTAACTTGCGGAATTCAGAGGGCGTTTGGTTCAATAGCATAGAATGGAATGGATTGGAATATGAATCCATAATGATATGGGGACATGGGGTTCTAAATCCATTCCCTCATAAACTTGTTTGGTTCATCTTAGAATTGTAGAAGGGAGGAATTGAGTTTGATAGCAAGGGAGAAGTTGGGTAATATGAGATTATAGAGGGTTGGAATGGAGTTAGAATCCATTGGGTATCTAACTCCATTCCAAAAGACTCCAACCAAACATTGAAATAGAGCAAATCCATTCCAAAAGAGCCAACCAAACACCCCCTCATTCTCTTCGAGCTGAAGTCTTATTTACATGTATGTTATTCAAGACTTTTTTCTAATCTAATTAACCTAATTAATTAGTTAATTAAATTTTGTGTCTTTACAATTTAGTAGCAGAATTTAAAATTAATTTCGATTATTGTGTTTAAAACTTTATTTGAAAGCATCAATTTCTAAAACTTTAACCTTAATTTTCGAATTCTTAATTTGTTGATTTTAGTGGGTTTAATCTTTATAGGACGGCTATCCCTTTTAATATTGACATGAGGCTTCATTGTAGGCTTTGTAGCGGTTATTTTACATGGACTAAGGGTATAAGTGAGTATACCGGACCTCGTCTGAGGGTTAGGTAGAGAGAGAATTTTCTCCCCCTTCTCTCTACCTTTCCTAATTTCAGAAAAAAATCAATCTTTTTCAGAAAAAAATCAACCAACCGCCTCACCGACTCACCGCTTCTCCGCCTCTCGGTCTTGTTTGTTCGCTCCACCAGAGAGGTCTGTTTGTTCGCTCCGCCTGAGAGGTGATGATCGTCTTGAGGCTGATCCCTGTTTATTTTTCCAAGGCTTTTATTTATATCACAGGTTTTTTCTTGTTTTTTTCCTTCTTTGATCTCTGTCTTATCATCTAATACTAGTTCCCCTGTTTTACTCTTTGCTTGTGCGTTTTAATCAAACTTCTCCTTGTTGATATTTGCTGGCGGTATAACCCGGGGTTTTGTTGCTTTCTTAGATGGAGTATCAATTTCTTCTGTTTAATCTTTGTGATTTGTTTGTTGTGGATGATAATGGTGCTGATGATGATGACCTTGCTAAGGTTGTTATGGAATTGGGGGTACCTTCCATCTCCAATATCCATTTGGTGAAAGACGGGGGGAACTCCCTTTTCAGGGAAGGGAATTTCTTTTTAGCTGCTCGTCACTACACTCGAGCCCTTAAACTTGTATGTTTCCTAGGCCTTCCACCCGTGCATGACCAGCCCGTAGCCACTTCCCTCTCCCTCTCCCTTGTCCTTAATTTAGCGGGTTGCGAGTTGAAGCTTTCCCAGTATGGTCGGGCTTGCTGTTACTGCACTTTCGTCTTATCTTTTGATCCGAGCAATGTTAAGGCCCTTTATCGCAGAGGCCTGACCTTTAAGCATCTGAATCTTCTTAACAAGGCTCTTGATGACTTTGAACATGCTGTGAAATTTGACCCGCATAACAAAGATGTTAATCGAGAACTCCATTCTGTGGCTGATCTTTTATTTTTAAATGTTAATGAGAATCGAGTCACTTATCCTTTTAACCCTTTCGGTTCAGTTAAGAAAGGTAAGAAACCTTTAATAGCTGATGATAGGGTTGATAAGTTTGCAATCCGTGCTGAATTGAATGAAGCGTCTTGTAGTTCAGCTCCTTTGGTAACAGATCACGTTTCTCTTCCTCGTGCTGATATTAATTCTAGTTCAACTGTTATTAGTGAATCCGTAAACACTACTGCAACTGGTTCTGATCCTTTTATGGAATCTGAAATCCTGTTTGAGACCACTGATCATGTCCCTAGTCTGATCTTTGATAGCCTTAATGAGGCTGCTCCAGCTTTGTCTGCTAAAGGTGATTTTAATTCCTACAACTCTTATACCTCAAGACCTGCAAAATACTCATCCTCCAACAAAAATCATCCTAAAAATAATTTGCGGTTGTCGTCCCAAGATTATGAGAATCTGCTACTTGGGAGGAATCTCCTTTTTTACAATCCAAGATCTTTGTCATCTCTGAGGGTTCGTCCCCTCATCTCTACAAATTCTATTTCGACGGGAACTCCCCATGAAGAAATTTCAAGGGAAGCAGTAGTTCCCATTCCCATTTCTTATCCTGTACCTGAAGTGCGCCATCAGCATTCGTTTTTGGGGTCTGAGAGTGAGAGTGATGAGTTGTGTCATGAAGAGACTATTTCACATATTGGCAAAAAGAAAAGACTTTCATCTGATTCATCTGTGGTTAGTATGGTATCCACAGTTCAGTTTCAATTTATTGCAGTCAAGGAGAACTCGAGGAGGAAGTGTTGTCGCAAGGTGGAGCATTCCATTCACCGGAGTCGATTGGTTATGCCTGATGCTAGTTCAAGGATGAGATCGTTGGGTTTTGTCAACAAATTACCTTTGTTTTTTTGCAGGTACACAGAAAAAGTCGCAGCTGTTGAATATGCTAAAAGAAAGGAAGTTGACTTGCTCCACTTCGAGGACTATTATCATCCGCGTTTTAAGAAATGTCGTCTTTCAATTTCTGTTAGTTCCACTTGTAATTTTAGCCCCGTTACTTCCGATACTAGTAATTTAGGGGTATCTAATTCCCCAATGTTTGTATGGTAATTAGTTATGTTTTTCTTGCTTGTAATCGTATAGTGTGTAATCTCCTCTTTGCTAGTTTATATAAATTAGTACATGTTTGTCTAAAAAAAAGTGAGTATACCGGTGGAGTGCTTGTACACTTACTGGGAATTTGAGTAATAAATTGAGTTATTGAATTGCATACTAGTAATAATGGATGAGAATTGTCTATGACAATGGATGACAACAAGAAAAAACAGGATTAAGATGTGGAGTGAGACTAGACATAAAGATTTTAACAATCTCGAGAATTACGAGCCAGCTAGAAACACTACTAGTAAGAAAGAAATCTGGTGGGAGAAATCTAGAAACGGTTTTCTAAAACAAAATTTTGACGGATCGAAAATAGATGACAACAAAGCTGCTTTAGGATACTCTATAAGAGATCATGATGGTAAAGTTGTTTTGTTGGGAGCAAAATAGTGCGGATCTAATAGTATTCTTGTTGCGAAAGCTCTTGCTTTTAAATAAGACATTTTAGCCGCTAAATGCTTAGGAATTTCAAAGTTAATTTTAGAAGGTGATAATTTATGTATTATTAACTCAATTCGTAGTACTTGGCAAATTCCTTGGGAAATTTCTAGTATTATCAAGGATGTGAAATTAGACCTTCATTTTTTCGATGAGGTGATAATTAAACATTACTTTCATGAAGCCAACAAGGTTGCTGACTTTATGACTTCTATTGGACATTCATGTGCAACTCTTTCGAGGTGGTTTGAAAGCCAGTGGCTTCAACTTACCTCATTCATCCGAAAGGATGTGATAGGTTGGTCCTACCCCAGAGGATCAATCTAGTTTTCTTACCTTATAAAAAAAAACAAGAAAAAAGAGGAGGAGAGAGAAACTTACTAAACAAGATGAAGAATAGAAAGATTTTTTTTTTGTCAAACACAATCTTGAAAAAAAAAAGTATTTTCAAACACCAACTTTAAAAAAAAAAGTTTGTTAAACAAAACCTTTAATATTTTTTTTTCTGTCAAACACGACTTTTTGGCCGGATTCCGACAACTTCCTAATAACCTGCAATGGGGTGACTTTCAGTCTATATTTGAGATAGCAAACGAGGTCGGTTTGAGGTGTTTTTGGACTCGTTGGAAAGGTGGAAGTATATGCTTTTCAGAGGTTATCAGTACGGTGGTCAAATATGGCTTTATGTGGGGTCGAATGGTACGTAAAGTAAGACTGTTCAGAGAAAGGGCTGTAAGTCTGGGTTTACAGCGGGTGGTCGGGGGTTTTCGTGGGTCTTTTAATGGCGTTATGATGTTTTGTTTGATCTGAAATTTGGTATGTAGGTTGGGGGGAGTGCAAGGTATGTCGTAGTTGTGTTGTTTGTGGTGGTCGTTGGTTACAAGTTGTGGTTCGAGGGGAGTGAATTGACTCACGAAAAAATCATACTTTGACTTACATCAACCCTTTGTGACCAGCCTTACTTTACACACCAATATACCCCACATAAGGCCACCTTTGATCACCGTGTTGACAACGGCTGCAAAGCCCATACTCCCACCTTTCGAACGAGTCCAAGAATACCTCAAACTGACCTCGTTTGTTATCTCAAACATCGACTAAAAGTCACCCCATTGCAAAAACTCTCGCCAAAATGCTCAGTTCTTCGTCCAAAATATCGTGTTTCACAAAAAACATTATTAAAGGTTGTATTTGACAAACTTTTTTTTTAAGGTGGTGTTTGAATTTTTTTTTTTTAAAATGTTGTGCAGTTGTGCTTGACAAAAAAAGTAATGACACTGAAGAATACAAATTATCAATGAGAATTGTATTAAAAGGGGGGAAGAGGTAAAAAAGAAAGTCATTTTATGACTTAAGAGGAAAATTCAAATTGAACGGCACAGATTGAGCATTATGACTTAATTATGAGATTTGATAATGTTTTCAAACCGAAGTAATAAACAATGTGGCAGTACTCCGTAGTTTTAAAGCAAAAATTATGTTGGTAATAGTTCTTAAAACCTTACATTACAAAGGTAGTAGTTATCAAAAAACCGTATTTTAATTTTAAATTAAAAAATAATCAAATATCAATTTTATATAACTTTTGTATCTTTTTTAAATGAAAAATTATGAAAATAGTTCAATTGTAATATAATTATATAATATGATTTAGTTTTAAAAAAAACTAGGTTTGATGCCCGGCTACGCCCGGGCTACCTTTATTTACCTTTTAAAATTTATTTTTCTATGAAATATGATTCGCTAAATTTGGTTAACACATACATTTACAATTTATATCTTGAAATTATGATGAGATGTAAAATTAATCAACAAATTATGAGACACGTTCACCACACCCGCGGTTAATATTATTACTTTCACTACATCCCTGCTTAATACTATTACGTTCACTACTTTTTCGGTTACGGTTGTTTCTTTAACTACTACTATTTTTACGGTTAATCCGTTAGTTTTGTTAAACTCATATATTTAAATAAATTAATATTTTTCTAAAATCGAATTGTTAATTAATTTTTCATACTCTCTCCGTTGTTTCTATCGTTACTTTCATTGCCTATGTTGTGACTGCTATTACTTTCACTACTTCCGCCGTCATTATTTTTTCTTTCACTACTCCCGCATTTATTACTGTTAATTTAGTATGACTTTCACTACTATTGCTACTATTGTTTCTTTTACTACTCACATGGGTGGTTACTATCATATTAGTTGATGATTATATAGTTGTATTAAAGTTAAATACTTAAATAAATCTGAAATATTAGATTAGAATATTATTTAAGAGCAGTCATTATTATTTACTAATTAAATTACAAATCTAATGAATTATGGGAATATTATATTTTTTGGAAATCTAAAATGATTTATTTACCTTTTAATAGTTTCCAAAATATAACGACTTATATTATATTTGTGTATGTTAAATAATTAATACCATAAGTAGGGCCTGTTTATTTAAGGAAACTCACCATATTCTGGTGTTCTCTAAATTTATATTTCAAACAAAACTATATAATATTTATGTTGAAGTCCCTTGTTCAGGTCCATCACACAGCGCTAACAATTTAAAACTATATAGTATAATTAATTTGTATAGATTTATTTAATTACATTGAAGTCTCTTGGTTTCTGGAATTAATATATAGTACTAGTATTGGTGTCCGGCTTCGCCCGGGCTACCTCTACTTACCATTAATTTTTTTTTTCATTAAATAAAATTACTTAAAGTTGCATAACGCATAAATTTATCATTAATATAGTTTTCTATGAGATATCCTAAAATTACAATGAAATAAATTTTGAGACAAATTCACTATTCCCGCTATTAATATTTTACTCTGATTAATGAAACAATAGTAATAACATTTCACTACTTGCCCGTAATCATTGTTACTTTCACTACTCCCGCCGTAATTATTGTTACTGTCACTACTGCCGCCGTAATTATTGTTACTGTCACTACTGCCGCATTAATATTGATAATTTCACTACTCCCGTCGTAATTATTGTTACTTTCACTATTGCCGCATTAACATTGATTATTTCACTACTCCTGTTGTTGTTTCTACCACTCTCACTAACCTCGCTAATAATATTGTTATTTTTACTATTCAAGTGAGTGATTACTATCATATAACTATATCCAATGTTACTACAATTTTTTTCTTTACTGACGAAATTACTTTTACTACTTAGACATGCAATTTTAAGAGGATTATATATTTATATAAATATATTACATATATGTATTAAATCAAATCGAAAGAATTATGCAATATTATATATTATGGAATCTAACTTGAATTATTTATAACCTACTTATATTATATTTTTGTATGTTAAATAATTAACATCTCTATACATCTAATAAACTATAAAGTTTAATAAAATTGCATAGATTTTAAATTTAATATATAATTTTATGATGATAATAATTAATACCATAAGTGTGCATGTTTATACTAATTAATTATTTTATTTTAAGGAAATCGACCATCTTCTAGTCTTCTATAAATATTTAGAAAAATTAGCAAGCATCTTCTTTCTTTTAGTCTCCTTGGAATTGACATCTTAATTAATTATTTTATTTTAAGGAAATTGACCATGTTTTAGTCTCTTACAAATATTTAGGAAAATTATCAAACTTCTATATAATTTAATTTTAACCCAAACTATATAATATTTGCATTGAAATCCCTTAATCGGGTCCATCACACGGTGCTAGTGATTTAAAACTATATAGTATAATTAATTTGTAGAACTTTCTTTAATTACATTGAAGTCCCTTGGTTTCTGGATTTAATATATAGTATTGATTTGAAATATTAGATTAGAATATTATTTAAGAGCAATCATTATTATTTACTAATTAAATTACAAATCTAATGAATTATGGAATATTATATTTTTTGGAAATCTAGATTAATTTATTTACCTTTTAATAGTTTTCAAAATATAAAATACTTATATCATATTATATTCATGTATGCTAAATAATTGACAACTTTATACTAATTAATACCATAAGTGAGGTATATTATTTTTAGAAAAATCATCATATTATAGTGTTCTCTAAATTTATATTTCAACCAAAACTATATAATATTTACATTGAAGTCCCTTGGTCGGGTCCATCACACGGTGCTATGATTAAAAACTATATAGTACTCCCTCCCAGTCACTATAATGTTCCCTCTTTCCCAAAACGGATTATTCAAGTAATGTTCCCCTTTCTATTTTTAGAAACTTTTACTCTTATTTTATTCATTCCTCTCTCCTATCACCAAACCCCACACAACTCTTTTACTCCTATTTTATTACTTTTCTTTATGTTTTGGCCCCACAATTCTTTATTTAACTACTAATAATTCATCCCTCTCTCCTATCACCAACCCCACACAACTCTTTTACTCCTATTTTAATACTTTTCCTTAAGTATCGTGCCATTATCAAAGGGGAACATTATGATGACTGGGAGGGAATATAATTAATTTGTATAAATTTATTTAATTACATTGAAGTCCCTTGGTTTCTGGAATTAATATATAGTATTGATTGATTGATTGATTGATTGATGTTATTGCGGCTTAAAAGTTACGGAGTATTTATGATTTATATTTTTATTATATTTGATAAGTATTTTTTATTTGCATTTTTTTTTAAATATATTTATTTTTAATTTGATTTAAAAGTTAAAGAAAGTGAAGAAAATGACGATTTAACCGAGCTCGAGTCGAGCTTGAGTTGAGCTCCGGCCTAATCCGAGCCGATTCCGAGCTTTAAATTTTTAAGCTCGGAAAATTCGGTGCCGATCCCAACCCCACCCGAGCTCGAGCTCAAATCAGCTTGGTTACACCCCTATGGTTATGGACTTTGACACCCTGAGACGGTTCTCAAAATACTAGAAGGGGCCGGGATTTGAAGGTGTAGTCTTAGGGCCTTCTTTATCACCGCTTTTAAGTTTTAAGTATTTCATGTTCTTTAGATCATCGTCGTTGATTATGGTTTTGTCATTGCTGAATCCTCCGACTTCATGTTAGAGTATTTTCATGGCTTTGGGATTTATGAACAGCTCTGACATTGAATTTTTTGGTTAATTAGTGTTAATTAGCAAAATAATTAGCACGTCCCATTAATTGACCGCTATAGTATAGATCGAATAAGCACCAACAAAACAAACTAGTATTTTATATATCTTACATAAATCAAACATCGAAAACATATAGCAAGGCATAGAAGCAAACATTCAAGTATAGCCGTATAGGGACAATCTTTTGTTAATGGAAAATACAACTTCATAGTTAACTTTGTGTTGTGTCGCTTAATTGCGAGAATAAGAAGTTGAAATTGCCATAAGAGGATCTCGCTTGTGAACCGATGTCCCGAAAGCCTCAGCCATGAAAGAATCCCCTTGCATCTCACAAGGCACCTCCCATTCAAATAGGCCAACGAGATTCGCCAATACCAACTCCGCTTTGACGGTGGCAAATGACATACCTGGGCAACCTCGTCTACCTGCTCCAAACGGGATAAGTTCGAAGTCCAAACCCTTCATGTCTACCGAAGTGTTCAAGTACCTCTCTGGCAGAAACTCCTCTGGTTGGTCCCAGGAAGTCGGGTGTCTTTGTATGGCCCACGCATTGATGATAACCTGTGTCCCAGCCGCAATGTCATTGTTACACACTTTGACATCTTGGGACGATTCTCGAAATAGAAGAAGGGGAAGTGGAGGGTGTAGCCGTAGTGATTCTTTGATCACGGCCTTTAAGTATGCCATGTTCTTTAGATCATCCTCGTTTATTATCGTTTTGCCATTAGAGACTCCTCTTACTTCGTCTTTGAGTTTTTTCATGACTCGAGGATGTATAAGCAGCTCCGACATTGTCCATTCTAATACTGTAGAAGTTGTTTCTATTCCTGCAGACAACATGTCCTGTACAAGACACGATGTTTTTAGCATTTGATTCTTTTACTCACAACAACAACGTCAGAGCCTTAATCCCAAAATGATTTGGGGTCGGCTGACATGAATCATCCTTTAAAACCATGCAAAAATAAATAAATTAAAAAACAAAAGGGGAGTGAAACATAATACAAAAGTCAGGTAAACTTATAGATTTTAAAATCGAAGTCCAGATTTCTTTTATAAAAACTTAGAATTTAAATCGAGGCAAAAAAAAAAGTCCCCTCTTGAAAGTATTTGAAATCGATAATAAATGAAAAATACGACATGAAAATTGTTTTTTCGGTGGACACATAATTAAGAAAAGAGATGTACCAGAAGAAGAGCTTTAACAGTGTCCCTTTCAAGGGAGGGATCATTCCTCTGAATCTCAAGCAGAACGTCTGCCAAATCTTGAAATTCGTCTCCTTTAACCGCCTCAACACCATTTTGGCTCAATTTTACTCCATCGATGTGCTCCTGGACTATCTTTTCAATGAACGAATCAAATGCTTTCGCAACCTTGTTTGCTTTACGTAAAACACCAGACACATGATCGATCCAACTCAACCAAGGGACGAAATCTCCGACTGTAAAGCCTCCAAGTGCCTCGACAAAATCATTCAAAAGCTCCTTAATATTTCCACATCCTTCCTCGCCGGAATACTTTCTTCCAAAGGCCACCCTAGACACCACATCATTCGTAAAGCTTGTAAAACTCTCGGTCAAATTCAATGACATAGAAGGTGTCAATTCCCTGATGCGTTCAACCATTAAAGATATTTCTTCTTCTCGAACTTTTCTAAAGGATTGAACCTTTTTGTTGCTTAGCATATGCATAACACAAATGCTTTTAATTCGCTTATAATATTCCCCATACTTCGCAAAGCCTATGTCCCTACCGTTGTAGAGGACAATCGAAGCTACCTTGTTCATAGGCCTGTTTGCGAAAACAGCATCGTGTGTTTTCATGATTTCCTCGGCTACATTAGCAGACGACACGACAAGGGTCGGTCTGCTGCCTAGATGAAGCAGCATGAGGTCTCCGTGTTTTTGTGACAAGGATCGTAAGGATTTATGAGGCAGTGTACCGAGTTGGTGAAGGTTGCCTATAATGGGTAGTTTTCGTGGAGACGGTAATTTAGTCTTGGCGATGTATAGCCATTGATAGAGTATGATTGTGAAGGTTAAGAAAGCAAGAAGAGGTATTGGATGGACAGAAAGTATCTCAAAGACTTGTAAAAAAGCCGTAGCCATTTTTCGAGTTTTTTTTTTCTTTAACAAACTGTGAAAAATTCTAAGAGGTTACATACATTTATAGAAACCTGGTAATGTTTCTTGATTTGGGGGGTTGTTCAATGACGAGAAATATTTTATTGTGAACGATGAAAATGAAACTTCGTGAACACGTCATTTTGGAGAAATGTGAACATTTTATGATAAAATGTAATTTTTTTATCATAAAAATGATCTAGTTGTTCCAAAATATATCGAAGTATGAACTAAACTAAATGGAGCGAGGGAAAAATCAACTGCGGTCGTTTTCATGACACGGCAGTTAAGGAATATAATAGCATCAGCGTGAGGCGGACATAAACCTCAAGAAAAAGCTGAAAATATGAATTTCATTTTGCAACTTCCGTAACGAAATCATACTCCATACTCGTATGATAAACATGTTAAACAATAAATTTTACCAAGTAATGCGACCCTTGAGGATTATATATTTGCAGTTCATAGTCGTCATTATTCTGTATACTGAAAAGTTTTTAGTCTAGTGATTAAGACAAAGGTATTGTGATAATAGGGGTTACGGGTTCGGATCTCCCTCCCCTGTATATTGTACTGATCTTAACACCAAAAAAAAAAAAAACAATAATACTCCGAACTCCGTTTATTTGATGGGTTGGTCCGTCCCATCCAAGGTTTCTCCATAGTGAAAGTGAAGTGAAGTGGCGGAGCAGAGTCAGGAATTGAACTCCAACGGGGGTGAAAAATCTCAGCAGGGGTAAACTGGTAAAGTTTTAAGGGAAACACGAAAAAAGTTGGAAAATTTTAACTAAAAATTTTAAATTTTCCGACCGTCAATTAGAACGAGCGCCCCTGCTATCCCCCCAGCTCCACCTGCTACTGAAGTCCAAGTTGCAATAGTAGATGTACTATTATTATTAAACTGACATGGGAATTGAACAAACTCTTTGATCAACAGTTTACCTCTTTATGAGAGCACCCACGGCAAGGGGATTATACACTGTTATGAACGTTGGACTCCCCGGTTTACACAAAAAAAAAATTATTATTAAACTGGCGGTTCATTTTCGTTGATTTGCACAAATAGCAAGCAATGTTGGACTTTGGCATTGAAGCAGGTTTTATGTGCTTGGATCTACAAACAGTGAAGTAAACTAATCAGTAACTTTTGTTCCTTCTTAGATCAGAGACTTAATTGAACTATAACTAGTTAGTTAACTACCAGGCTTGGCAAAATTAATCTGACCCGTACCCAACCCGTCACTCGAAATCAAGACCCGAGCTTGATCTGAACCCGAATTAGCCCGGGCTCAATGTTTATGATTGCACACTGATTATCATCAGTTAAAAAAATTTAATCATAAACCCGAAAGTATCCGAACCCGAAATAATCCGACCCGACCCGAACTCTAGCAAACACAAAAATTGACCCGACCAGAACCCAACCTGATTGAGCGGTTGTCAGGTCTAGAACTACCTTAGATTTCAATTGTTGCGCAAAACAATTGTACGCATGCGGACTATTGGCTTCATACAAGGTTTATTTAAGCTTGTCCTGGTTTATGGAATATTTCGATTGAGGGATTTGGTGAGAAGTGGACGGGAGTAGGGCTGTTAATAAGGCGAGACATCTTGCGAGCAATTAGAGCTCGGCTAGGTCAAATCTCGATTCGGGCTCGTCTCGAGAACTTAATGAGTCAAGCCGAGCTAGCGTTGGCTCGGCTCGAAAAGTTCGTGAGCGGCTCGAGTTTGGCTCGAAAATTCAACAATTATATATAGGCTCGAGTTGAGTTCGAGTTTGGCTCGAGCTCGGGTTAAAGCTCGCAAGCTTGATAACGAGCACAATTTTTTCAAGCTCGGGTAAACTCAAGCTTGTTGTGAAATAAAGAGGAGAGAAATGTAGAGAAGAAAAAAGAGAACGAAACTCTATATTATTCCATTATGAAGGGGTATATATACACCTACATTGAGGGCAAAGTTTCCATAAGATAGAATATTCTAAGATATGGACACCCATATAATATTATACTATAATATTTCATAACAAAGAAGCTCGAGTTTTAGTTTATGAGCACAAGCCGAGCAAGGTCAAGCTTTTGTACATATGGACATACAATCTTTTGTACATTCAGAATCCAGCTTCACAATTCACACCATGTGTCGTCTCCTAGTCGAGATAATAAGGAGTTGGGATTGCCATTAAAGGATCTCGCCTATGAACCGATGTCCCAAAACTTTCAACCATGAAAGAATCCCCTTGCATTTCACGAGGCACCTCCCATTCAAATAGGCCAACTAGATTCGCCAGTACCAGCTCCGCTTTGACAGTTGCAAACGATATACCTGGGCAACCTCGTCTACCTGCTCCAAACGGGATAAATTCAAAATCCAACCCCTTCATTTCTACCGAAGTGTTCAAGAACCTCTCTGGCCGAAACTCCTCTGGTTGGTCCCACGAAGCAGGGTGTCTGTGTATTGCCCACGCATTGATGATAACTTGTGTCCCTACGGCAATGTCATTGTTAAAGACTTTGACTTCCTGAGACGGTTCTCTAAATAGTAGAAGAGGTAGTGGAGGATGCAGCCTTAGTGCCTCTTTGATCACGGCCTCTAAGTATTTCATGTTCTTTAGATCATCTTCGTTGATTATGGTTTTGCCATTGGAGAATCGTCTCACTTCGTCTTTGAGTTTTTTCATGACTCGAGGATTTATAAGTAACTCTGACATTGCCCACTCAAGTAGCGTGGAAGTTGTCTCTATTCCTGCAGTTAGCATGTCCTGTACATGCCATGAACCCTACGTTTTTAGCATTTGATTATACTACACAAACCGGAGGTGGACAAGAACGATGTGTTCAAGTCTCGTACACATGTAAGAGTGTGAAGGCCTGAAAC
The DNA here is from genome assembly GCF_048544455.1 of Silene latifolia. Lineage (NCBI taxonomy): Eukaryota > Viridiplantae > Streptophyta > Magnoliopsida > Caryophyllales > Caryophyllaceae > Silene > Silene latifolia. The sequence continues at coordinate 5,957,026 of NC_133537.1, read as the reverse complement.
TAATACTGATAGATGAACCATCTCAACCAAAACCTTAAGGTGATGGTTGAGGTCCAACTATTATATTTATTCCTATTAAATACGCGATCTAAAATGAAAAAAGAAAATTACCAGAAGAAGAGCTTTGATACTATCCCTTTCAAGGGACGGATCATTCCTCTGAATTTCAAGCAACACGTCTACCAAGTCATAAACCCTGTCTCCTTCACGCGCTCCATGACCATCTTCGGCTAGTAAAATATGCTCTTGAACTATCTTTTCGATGAAAGAATCAAACGCTCCTTTATATTTCCACACCCTTCGTCTCCGTCATACTTTCTTCCAAAGGCCACCCTAGAGACCACATCATTCGTAAAGCTGGTGAAAGTCTCTGTCAAATTCACCGACATAGAAGGTGATGTCGATTCCCTGATGCGTTCAACCATTAAAGATATTTCTTCTTCTCGAACTTTTCTAAAGGATTGAACCTTTTTATTGCTTAGCATATGCGTAACACAAATGCTCTTAATTTGTCTGTGATAATCCCCATACTTGGCAAAAGCTATGTCCTTACCGTTATAAAGGACAATGGAGGCCACCTTGTTAAAAGGCCTATTTGCGAAAATAGCGTCGTGTGTTTTCATAAATTCCTCGGCTATATTAGCAGAAGACACGACAAGTGTAGGCTTGCTGCCTAGATGAAGCAGCATGAGGTCTCCGTGTTTTTGTGATAAGAATCGTAAGGATTGATGAGGCAGTGTACCGAGTTGGTGAAGGTTGCCTATAATGGGTAGTTTTCGTGGAGACGGTAATTGAGTTTTGGCGTATAGCCATTGATAGAGTATGATTGTGAAGGTTAGGAAAGCAAGAAGAACTATAGGATGGACAGGAAGTGTCTCAAGGACTTGTACAAAAGCCGTAGCCATTTTTCGAGTTTTCTTCTCTTAATCAGTCATAAGTTCTAAGAGACTACATTTATAGAAACCTAGGAATGTCGCTTGATTTGGGTTGTTATTTATTTATAAAAATAGTCTCTACGTGTTGCGTTAGCAACGGAAAAAACCAATTAAAAAAACCATGTAGACACGTCAAGAAAGCGATGATTGAATCAAAATAAATTCTTTAGGTTATATTTATGTGAATTAGATTTAAATTATATTATCATGGTTAGCAGGCCAATTTTTTTAATGGAAACAGGGGATTTTCACAATATATCCAAATTGACGGATATACTAAAATAAATAGAGCGAATCGAGAGTCAACTGAGAGGGGAAGCTAGCCAGTAACAAGGGGTAACAGCCGCTAGCTACTGCAAAAATTAGAAAAACTGGTTAACGAGATCAATTTTTGTCATCGCAAATGTAAATGCAATTAAGCGGTTTTGCTCGACTAGAAATTTATTTGCTACCCCGTACTTGAAATCCTACCTCCGCCAGCAACTCCAGTAGCATGAGCGACCATAAATCTCAAGGAAACGCAGAAATATGTAATCTCTCCTTGCAGCTTCCGTGACGAAATGATATTGTATTATAAACATCTTAAAACAATAAATTTGACGGCCTAATCTCCGTTAATAATTAGGAAATGCGTCATTCTAAGACCAAGTAATTTGGCCCTTCAGGATTAATTAGAGTTCATAATAATTATTAATTATTATCATTATTTATTAGTATAAATAATATATTTGATGAACGTGACAGCCTCCAACTCATGATCGATGATAAGTACCTAAAGACTAAAGTATTGCATACTAGTTTGAATGCCCGTGCGTTGCAACGGGATAATTAACTTATTTATAATGCAAAAAAAAATAAAAATTATAAGGGTTTAATGTTTAGATTCTATGTCTAATGATTTGTTTACATATCATTAAAATATCTCTTTAAAAAAAATAAAAAATTAATATATACGTGGGTTAACTCTTATTTATCTTATACTAATATTTTGATGTTGGACAATTCTACTATTTATAATTAATATATTCACCAAACTTGGAATTTTTTCTGATATGGGACAATTCTAATATTTATACATAATATATATATTCATCAAACATGCATTATATTTCAATGTGGGACAAATAACATACTCAGAATTACACCATCTTTTTTGCACTTAGTTCGACATCCAACCAAATCTCGAATACCGAATACAGACAATTGCTACTCATTATAAATTTAATAATATGATCAATTACTCTCCATTAATATTAAAAAAAAAAATTAACATAATTGAGATACAGAAATTTCTCGTGATACGTACCCCTAATTTTGTCAGATTTTCCATGTTATCCCTACTTTTAAGAATCTGCCTATGGTACCCTTGAGGTTCCATTTTTTTTGCTCATAGTACCCCTTAATGTAAAGGCTGTTAAATAGATGTTAAATTGATGGTGTGGCAATAAAATAACCATTAAAAAATAATACCCCTTTTATTGTTTTGTTAGTACGATATCTCTCTCTTTTAAATGGAAATTTAATTAACTATATTATTATAATATTGGAAATTTTGCATGGTAACCTTGACCTTTGATAGCTTACACATGCTATCATGAACGTTTTTTTTTTATCATAATTAAAATATGTGAAAATGATGGAAACTTATACTCTAATGATAGAATATTTTTTAACACAATTCTAATTATGTTATTTAAACGTAGTATATTTACCACACCTACATTATTTTTCAATATGAGACATATAAAATCTATAGGTAGAAAATATAATGATATAAACTTTTAAAAGCTCTCTAAGACAATACTTAAGAGACTCAAAAGATTTTGGGTTGATGCCTAAGTTCCAAGGATGCCTCCTATTTATAATCATAGAATCACCCACCTTATGTTATATTTCGATGTGGGAAAATTCTATTTTTTATATGTACTATATTTATCACACCTATATTATTTTTCAACGTGGACATATAACATACTATGAAATAAACCATCTTTAATATGTGCAAATTATATGAAATCTAATATACTCTAATGATAGCATTTCTTACCATGAATCTAATACTATTATTTTCATAATTTTTTTACCGACATTATTTTGCCAAATGAAATGTAAAAGATTTTATATAAAAATTAGAAACATCACTTGAATATAAAATAAGAAATACAGATTATATATTATAATAACTAAAAGATTTTCCAAAGATTAACTTAGGTTAAAAATCGTTATTGTAGATATAGTAATACAAACTCTTTTAAGAGCTCTCTCTGACAATACTATGAGAATCAAAAGAGGTTGGGTTATGACTTCTATTTATAATCATAAGATTACCCTGCCTTATGGTAATCTTTCGGTGTGAGACAATTCTAATATTTATACATAGTATATTCACCACACTTACATTACTTTTCAATGTAGGACACATAACATACTAAGTATACCATTTTTTTTGCACCTACTTTAACATCAACCCATTTAATAATGAAAAAATACAACATAATACAATCTACACTCTAATGATAACATTTTTTTGTCACAATCTAATTATATAATTTTCATACGATATTTTTTTGTCAAATGAAATATAAAGTTTTTATATCAAAATTATAAACATCACTTTAATATAATATAGAAAATGTATATATATGGGACAATTCTATTATTTATACATAATATATTCATCACACCTACATTATTTTTCAATATGGGACATATAACATACTAAAAAGTACATATCTTTTATATCAAAAAAATTTGGGTTAATACCTAATTTTCAAGGATGCCTCTTATTTATATTTATAGAATCACTCTACCGTATACTATTATTTCAATGTGAGATACATAATTTAATTATTTAGACGTAGTATGTTCATCATGCCTACATTATTTTTCAATGTGAAAGATATAACATACCAAGAAATACACGTCTCTTCTTAAAAACCACTATTGTATACATATTATTTTTCTTTAAAGGTAAAACTACCTAGTCTCGATCATTAGATATGGATCTCTACATCATATATATACCGACTCATTAACACTCTATTACTGCATTTAGAAGACATTCATTAGTAAAATCTTTAGTTTTGTACTCTGTCAAGAGACTACTATTAGTAAAACCTTTAGTTTTGTATTTTTTGATTTTCTTGTTCATGTTCTTAACTCTTTCACGGGTAGTTCTCAACGATTTCCACAGTATTTTTTATATCATATCGTAAATAATGATAGAAAATCTTAAAAACTCTTTAAAACAATGTTTATGAGACTCAAAAATTTTTGAGTGGATACATAAGTTCCAAATATGCCTCCTATTTATAATCATAGAAGCACATCACTTTATATTAATCTTTCGATGTGGGACAATTCTACTATTTATATGTAATATATTCACCACATCTACTTATTTTCCAATGTGGGACAAAACATACTAAAAAGTACACAATTTTACGTATTAAGAAGTAGATCATCTTTAATATGTGCAAATAATATGAAATCTATACTCTAATGATAGCATTTTTTACCACAAAGCTAATTATATTATTTTCATAATTTTTTTAACGATATTTTTTTGCCAAATGAAATGTAAAAGTTTGATATAAAAATTGGAAATATCACTTGAATATAATTTAGGAAATATACATATTATAATAATTAAAAGATTTTCCACTTTATTTTTTACATCAAAAATTATACTTTCCTAAATTGATTTTTGATGATGTGGACGCTCTCAGATCGCTCGAAAAAACTCTTATATATATATATATACTAGTTTGAAAGCCCGTACTTCGTACGGGTTAATGACCTTGATTATTTTAAAACTAAGTTATAGAACATTAGCAAATAGATGTTTCGAAATTCAAATCTGGGTGTCACATAATTCTAAAAAAAATGAAATATTTTAATCCCTTATGGTCTCTTGATACATACTTGATTCTAAGCACTACGTAGCCTCTAAAGCATTGTTATCTCGAATTCTAGCAAAATTTATTAAATACTAATCATCATAAGTGTAAGCCAATCAGGACGCTTTGATATGATAGCCCTTATGATTAATTTAAAAATAGGTGTTTCGAAGTTCAAATCCGGGTGTCACATAATTCTAAAAAAAATGAAATATCATAATCTCTTATGGTCTCTTGATACGTACTTGATTCTAATCATTAAGTAGCCTCTAAAACTTTATTATCTCGAATTCTAGCAAAATTTATTAAGTACTAATCATCATAAATGTACGCCAATGGAGGCGCTTTGATAATCCTTATGATTAATACAAAGACAGGTGTGAAATTTATGAATAGTTTACATTTACTATATTTTGGTAGGGAGAATAAAACAAATGTAAACTATTGATTGAGACGGAGGGAATATATATTTTGTTTGAACCATATACCTACCCTTCAAATATGGACAATTTACTTACACATGTCATTCTTATAAGTTAGTCATTTTAAATTTTTTTGTTCAATTAATAAGACCGTCTTACATAATAATAATAATAATAATAATAATAATAATTAATCTTCTAATTACTGATACATAGAGTTCATTTTTATGTTCTTTCTTTCACAAAGCACATGTAATGTATACTCCTATGATCATCTTATTGTTATCATTCCACCGTAAAAGCGTAAAAGATAAACCGGTCTATGTTTTTGGACACTATAATCAAACATAAGTACAATTTAGTGACAACAAAATTATAGTTTGTTAAATTTTAATTTTAACCGTTAATAATAGAAACTCTTAAGAGCTCTATTTCACAATAGTTAAGTGACTCAAAAGATTTTGGGTTGATTCCCAACTTTCAAGGACGACTTCTATTTATAATCATAAGATCACCCTACCTTATGCATGCTAATATTTCAATGTGGGACAAATAACATACTAATAAATACACCATCTTTTTCACACCTAGCTTGACATCCAACCCGAATCCCGAAATATGAACAATTGCTACTTATTATATCTAATAGTAGTTATATTTAATATTTAATAATATGAGCAAATACTATATGTTAATATTCATACATTCAACATCCAATCCGATTAATAATGAGCAAATACGAACAAACTAATCTTATTTAGAGCTTAAAGTTTTCCGCACGTATATAGGTAATGATGGGGCATATTCTGCACCGCTGACCAAGTCAACACACTGAGCAAGGTCAAAGATATCCACAGCTAGTCAACGACTTAGACAGCCCAGCCGATGCATCCCATCGGCCTGCCACCTGAGTCTCGGCCTGACAATCTGCCAGCCGGGACGCATATCCGCGTACTCACATCCAAGGCCCTCGGCCGGCCTGCCATAGGTCCACCGGCCGAGGGTAGAACGGTCTTTCCACCTGATAGCCACTTGGCCACTTGGCCACTACGTGACAAAAGGTGAAAGCCTATAAATACTCCTCAACCTTCATTGAGGAAAGGATCCCACAACAAAACCTAAATACACAATTCATCTGGTAATATCTTCCTTATCTCTCTACAATACATACCTAGCCGAGTAACACAACTTAATCCTTTAAGTTTACTGACTTGAGCGTCGGAGTGAGTACGCTTGGCACAAAGCCAAGCCCTCAGTTCGTTCATTGTTGCAGGAGAGGCCGAGAGGAACGATAAAGACGAGAAGGGTTCAACTCAAGACATTATTCTACAAGCCACGGGTGGTAACGATACTTGCTCTGGAATTACACCCGGAACAATTGGCGCCGTCTGTGGGGAAAGACACTAGAAGCTAGTCACATTCATTCCCAAACAAAAAAAAAAACCAACAAAAACCCACCCAAAAAGCTAAGAAAATGTCGAAACAACAAGATGCAGTCGTAACCGACGAAACTGCATTTTACCAAGATGATACTTTCAACAATTCTGGAGTCATACAACCCTCCACCGGCGGTGTAATCCAACCGGAGTTCGGGATGCCATCAATACCCGACACGCCGCCACCCGAAACCAGTCACCATCATGGGACATGTGGTTGACGTAGCAAAACCGAAAATGCTCCTAGACCTAATTAGTAATCGCCCGCTCACACTTTGTCACGCCGACAAGAGCGGCGGAAATCTGTCCGGGAGACCGGGGCCCAAAATGTGACTCAGAAATTTGAACGGAGCACTAGGAGAAGCCGACCCGACCAAGTCGCCTGGGAGCCCAAAGTGGGCGCGGTAGACCTAAGTCCTTCCCGCACTCGTGGGAGGACAGGCGTCCCGCCACACGAACGAGGCTCACCCCGAAGGAGCCGAGGGAGTCCGACTCGGCGAGTTGGAGAAGAAGTCCGAGTCGAAGAAGGAGCCCCTCCCGCTACGGGGAGGAGCCGAGGTTAGGGGCGCAAGGAGCCGATCGCCGCGTGTCGTTCGACACGTGGTTAGGCGACCCCTCAACGCCTACGTCCTAGAAGTCCCGGTGCCGAATAAGCTCAAGCCGCCACCTCGTCATACAAGGGAGACGGTGATCCGATCGACCACGCCGAGGCCTTCGAGTCTTACATGTCGGTATGGGAGCGGCCCGATGAGGTGCAGTGCCGAATTTTCCCAACAACTTTGCATAGGATGGCTCGGAGTGGTACAAAGGGCTTCCCGATGGCTCGGTGTACTATTACGCCGACCTAAAGGGCGCTTTCCTAGCCCATACTCTACGCATAAGAGAAAGGCCGTAGAGACATCGACCTCCCGACTATCGAGACGGGAGGGGGCGAGTCTCTCCGGAGCTATGTGAAGAGGTTTGATGAAAAGGTCCAAAGCAGATTCGAGAAATTAATCCCGAATCGGCGGCCTTGCGGCCGATGAAGGGCCTCCCAAGAGGAGATTTAAAAATGAGCTCATCAAGTGCGGAGGCACGAGCATGGACGCCGCCAGGAAGTTGGCCGACCAAGCCATCAAGGTAGAAGACTATCACAAGGCACTGGGTAGGCCCCAGTGAAGCCGAGCACTCGGGGAAAAGAGCGCCGGAGAACGGCCGGGAAAGACGCCGTGGCGACAACGAAGTCACGGTCCGACGAACGACGCCGTAAGAATGATAGGTCGCGGTCAGACAAGCCTGCCTGGAAGCAAAGCCCGCCGGATACCGGGGGGAGCTCGGGAACGTACTACAAAAAACGGTACGAAGATCGCACCCCCCTAGTCGCATCGGCCGCCGAGGTTTTCGCTTTGAGCAAGAACGAGGGCCAGAAATGGGAAAGACCCCCTAGGCCGAGGAGTGACGGTGACACGAGCCAGTACTGCGAGTACCACGGCCACACCGGACACCTGACCAACGATTGCCGACACTTGAAGGATGCCATTGAGGAACTGATCCGAAAGGGGAGCCTCGGCAAATATATTGCCAAAGGCCAAAACCGGATGCGGCGGATCGAACAAAGCCCACCGGCGAGCTGTTAGGAGTAGTCAATGTCGTCATCAGGGACAACGAGAGCAGTGGGTCCGCTCATGAGCACAAACGGCCCCAGGATGAGCCTCATCCGGCCATCAACTTTGTGCCCAACACAGCAACCCCCGCTCCCAGCATCCCAGACATGACCATTGGACAAGAGGACTACGATGGAGTCGTCGCTTTTCATAGCAACCCACTTACAGTCCACCTGGACATAGCCAACCACTTGGTGAAGCGATGCCGATTGACACAGCGCCTACACAAACGTTATGTACGAGAGAATGCTTTCTCGGCCTCGGGCCGAGGATCGAAGATCGAACCCCTGCACCGACCCACTGTACGGCTTTTAAGGGGACGGCCTGGTACCCACCGGGTCGGTTAGATTGCTTAGGTGAAGTTTGGCGAGGGGAGTACGACCAAGAGTGTTATGTCTGAATTCATAGTCATCGACGGCGTGTCCGCCCACAACGTTCTCGTAGGCCGGGTCACTTTGAGCGAGATCGACGCCGTGGTATCCATCGGGGCCACGACACGATATATGTCTCGGACCGGGGGGGCGCGAAGCTCATCTCGAAGAACGAGGAAGATCCCGATTTATGGGAGGTTCACGCTAACGGCCTCTCCACGACGAATAGCTCGAAGGCCGACATCGTTATTATCAACCCAAACGGAGACGTGTTTGAGCACGCCTTAAAGCTTACCTCACCGGCCTCAAACAAAGAATCCAAATACGAGGCGGTAATAACCGGAGTTGAACTAGCCAAAGCCGCCGGAGCGAGAGCGTATCGGGGTGACGACGGACTCACTCCTAGCGGCCAACCAGATCAAAGGGGAGTGCGAAGCCCGGGACTACGGGACGATAAGGTATCTAGTAAGGGTGAGGGCGTCGCCGAACTAAAATCCTTCCGGATACAGTACACCCCCAGATCCGGAAACGGTCGGACCATCGGCATGGTCGAAGGAGCAGAGACCGAGGAGGTAGAGATTGACCCGGGTCGCACCGTAACCATCGGTGTCAACCTAGAACCAAAATTCAGAGCCGACCTCCTGCATCTGGCGAGGAAGAATAAAGATGTTTTCGCATACTCGGCGGCCGAGATGCCGGGCGTGAGTCGGGAGGTGATTGTTCACAAGGAACGTACTCACCACCGCTCGCCCGATCAAGCGAGAGAATGAGGAACTCCTCCGCCGAGAAGGACGAGGCCATCAAAGCCGAAGTAGACAAATTACTAGCGGCGGGTTTTATCATGCCTTGTACTTATCCTGAATGGTTTGCCAATGTTGTAATGGTGAAAAAATCATCGGGGGCATGGAGAATGTGCGTAGACTTTACCAACCTTAATAAAGCATGCCCCAAAGATTGCTATCCCTTGCCTCGAATAGATAGTTTGATCGACGCCACGGCGGGCTACACCATCTTGAGCTGCTGGACGCCTTCTCAGGGTATCACCAAGTGTTCATGGCCGAAGAAGACATGCCTAAATGCGCATTTATCACCGCCAACGGCACATACATGTACAAAATGATGCCGTTCGGTTTGAAGAATGCCGGAGCAACGTACACGAGGCTGGTGGACAAAGTGTTCCAAAACCAAAAAGGGCGAAACATTGAGGCTTACGTCGACGATGCTATTGTAAAAAGCAAATCCGACAGCGAGCATCTGGCCGATTTACACGAAACATTTTGTTCACTAAGGAAATACAAGATGAAGCTCAACCCAATGAAATGCAACTTCGGTGTCCGGGCAGGTAAATTCCTAGGCGTACTTGTCAGTGCCAGGGGCATAGATGCCAATCCAGACAAGGTCCGAGCAATCCTAGACCTACCGGAACCAAGAAATCGGAAGGAAGTTATGATGCTGACCGGGAGAATGGCGGCTCTCGCTCGTTTCATCTCTCGGTCAGCCGACAAAAGCACCCCATTCTTCAAAGTGTTGAAAGGAAATAAAGACTTCAGCTGGGGGGAGGAACAGAGCACGGCTTTCAAACAACTAAAAGCTCACCTTCAGACTCTCCCAACTCTGTCCAGGCCGATACTGGGGGAGACGCTATACCTATACATAGCAGTTACCTCGGCCACGGTCAGCGCCGTTATCATCAGGGAAGAAGACAAACAGCAACACCCAATCTACTTCGTCAGCCATACACTGTTGCCCGCCGAGAGAAATTACCCACTAATTGAAAAAGCAGCCTTCGCCGTTGTCATCGCCACAAGGAAGTTAAAACCCTACTTCGATGCACACCCCGTGACGGTCCTAACCGATCAGCCGTTGGAGAAAGCTTTGGAAAAGTTCGAGCAATCCGGCAGGCTCATCAAATGGGCAGTGGAACTCTCTGGCTTCGGCATTCAGTACAAACCAAGGCCTTCGATAAAGGGGCAAGCGCTCGCAGATTTCCTGGCCGAATGCACGTATCAGGAAGAGCCAAACCCAGGCATATGGGAGGTCTACACCGACGGCTCCTCCACGACGAATAGCTCGGAGCCGCATCCTTATCATCGGCCCCAAACGGGGACGAGTTTGAGTACGCCCTGAAATTCACCTTCTCGGCCTCGAACAATGAGTCCGAATACGAGGCGGTGATAACCGGAGTCGAGCTAGCTAGGGCTGCCGGAGCAGAACACATTGTGTTGAAAACTGACTCGCTGTTGGTTACCAACCAAATCAGAGGGGAGTATGAGGCTCGGGACGACGGAATGGTAAGGTACCTGGAGAGGGTAAAAGCCGACGTAGCAAAATTGAAATCCTTCCAAATCCAGTGCGTTCCCAGATCCGAGAACAACCGGGCCGACGCTCTCTCTCTAGGCGGCCACTCAACCATCAAAAATGTCAGCCGAACCGTGCTGGTAGATATCAGGAATGCGAAAAGCATCACTGAGACCGTCGGCATGGTGGGTAACATAGAGACCGAGACAACGTGGATGACTCCAATAATGAGATACAAGCTTACGGGTGAATTGCTTGGAGGGCCGCAATCCCTCGGCCAAAATAAAAGGATCGCCGCCAGTGCACAGTATTCGAAGGGGAACTGTACATAAGATCCGTAATAAGACCACTCTTGAAGTGTGTCGGTCCGGCCGACGAGAACTAATACTTGACGAAATTCACGAGGGCATCTGTGGACATCACATGGGGCAAGAACACTAGCCCACAAAGCTCTCCGAGCTGGCTACTTCGGCCCACCATGCTTCAAGATTCGAACGAAGACCAAGAAGTGCACGAACCGTCGGATGCACGCCCCGGTGATACACGCTCCCTCCGAGAGACCTACGGCCGGTGCTTAGTCCCCTTCCCTTCGCGCAATGGGGGATGGACATGCTAGGGCCATTCCCGACGACCTCTCGGAGGAAGGAAATTCTTAATCGTCGCCGTTGACTACTTCACCAAGTGGGTTGAGGCCGTAGCGATGCCGGCAAAGACCACAGCAGCCGTCAGAAAGGTAATCTGGGAAAACGTTATAACCCGCTTCGGATTGCCCCAAGTTATGGTATTTGACCACGGCCGAGAATTTTGGAGCGACCTAATAATGAACTGGTTAGAGGAGCTGGGCATCAAATTTGCGTATTCCTCCGTCTGCCATCCGCAGAGTAACGGGCAGGCGGAGGCAGCCAACAAAACCATCCTCAACGGCTTGAAGAAGACAGTTGAAGACCTTAAGGGAAGGTGGGCCGATGAACTACCCGGCGTCCTGTGGTCCCTTCGAACCACGGAGAAAGAAGCAACGGGATACACCCCCTTCCACCTAGTCTACGGCTCCGAAGCAGTCCTGCCGATCGAAGCGACGGTGCCGACGTTCAGAACGACCACCTTTGACCCAGTTGAAAACGAGGAGGGCCTAAGGGCTTCCCTAGACCTGGTCGAAGAAAGCCGAGACACGGCACGCCTGAACTTGGCCGTATATCAGAACCGGATGAAGAGAGCCTACAACCGAAGAGTCCACAAAAGGGACTTAAAAATAGGAGACCTAGTCCTAAGGAAGTCGGCTGCCACCAACAAAGGAAATATTCATGGCAAACTGACGGCCAACTGGGAAGGTCCCTACAGAGTGGTTGAGGAGATGAGGCCGGGTACATACCGGCTGACAGACATGGGAGGTGTGCCCTTGATGAGCCATTGGAACACCGACAACTTGAGAAAATACTTTGTATAGCGGCGGAGGTATCCAAACCCATTGTGGACACCCCAGCGCACAATCATAACATATAAATGAAACGCCCGGGTTCTCCATCAAAGTGTCTGTCCCCTCCGAAATTTGCCACCAGACGAGAGAAGAAACGTATACTCAACGCAATTGAGACGCCAATCTAGCGGTCAATATGCCTACACAGTTACGAACGCTATCAAAGCCGCAACCCCGATTACCTCGGTCAAAACCGAGAGCGACGGGGAACACGACGGCCGATACGCTAAAAAAGAAACGTATACTCAGCGCAATTGAGACGCCAATCTAAGCGGTCAATATGCCTACACAGTTACGAACGCTATCAAAGCCGCAACCCCGATTACCTCGGTCAAAACCGAGAGCGACGGGGAACACGACGGCCGATACGCTAAAAAAGAAACGTATACTCAGCGCAATTGAGACGCCAATCTAAGCGGTCAATATGCCTACACAGTTACGAACGCTATCAAAGCCGCAACCCCGATTACCTCGGTCAAAACCGAGAGCGACGGGGAACACGACGGCCGATACGCTAAAAAAGAAACGTATACTCAGCGCAATTGAGACGCCAATCTAAGCGGTCAATATGCCTACGATTCTGAACGCTATCAAAGCCGCAACCCCGATTACCTCGGTCAAAACCGAGAGCGACGGGAACACGACGGCCGATCGCTAAAAAAGAAACGTATACTCCGCGCAATTGAGACGCCAATCTAAGCGGTCAATATGCCTACACAGTTACGAACGCTATCAAAGCCGCAACCCCGATTACCTCGGTCAAAACCGAGAGCGACGGGGAACACGACGGCCGATACGCTAAAAAAGAAACGTATACTCAGCGCAATTGAGACGCCAATCTAAGCGGTCAATATGCCTACACAGTTACGAACGCTATCAAAGCCGCAACCCCGATTACCTCGGTCAAAACCGAGAGCGACGGGGAACACGACGGCCGATACGCTAAAAAAGAAACGTATACTCAGCGCAATTGAGACGCCAATCTAAGCGGTCAATATGCCTACACGCGATTCTGAACGCTATCAAAGCCGCAACCCCAATTACCTCGGTCAAAACCGAGAGCGACGGGGAACACGACGGCCGATACGCTAAAAAAGAAACGTATACTCAGCGCAATTGAGACGCCAATCTAGCGGTCAATATGCCTGCACAGCTACGAACGCTAAAGACGTTGAACACAGTTGAGACGTGCATTCAAACTACCTCGGTCATGCCGAGTGTAAAAACGAACGCACTCAATCAGTAACGTGAAAAGACAAACGAAGAACTGTGATCGAAGCCCCGGCCAAGTTGAAGGCCGGCAAGATAACTTTATTACAGGTGATTGCAAGGAGAGTACAAACGACGGCCGTCCCCATAAGGGTAGCCTAAACTCTACCTACCAAAGTTTTACAAAAAGCGAAAAAAAACAAAAAAGCAAAAGATTACAGACTTGGGATTTGAAGCGCCAAAAGGATGGCAGGGAGAGAAGGCTCAATAATTGGCCCCCGAACAGCTGAAGCTATCCGAGACGCCGGGTGAGTCCGGTGACGACCGCCCGTCTCCCTATGCCTGTCGTTGCCCTCCATCAGTAGCAACAGCATCTCCGGTGGCCGGCTTTGAGGAAGGCTGACCGTCTCCAAACAACTCCTTGGTCTCAGCTGTCTGAGCCGCCTTCGCCGCCTCCGCCTTCTCAGCAGCCGCTGCCTCCGCAGCCTCAGCTATCTCATCCATGAACTGGTCGTATTTTTCCCACGGGAAGGAGCCGTCGGGGACAGACCTTCTGATTGCCTCCCTGGCCGCCTCCTCGGCCTGGTCCCGGAACTGGACGCACATTTTAGGGAGGAGATCATCTTGGAGCATTTCAATATCCTTCTCTTTTTGAGCAAGGATAGCCTGCATATCACTGAGCACCTCCGCCTGCTTGTGGAACCGATCCTCCCACTCGTCCCTCTTGGCAACCACAGCGTCGTAAGCGCCTTTATACCTATTCCGCTCCTCCATCATCTTGGCCGTGGCGCCATCAGCATCCTCAACTTTGGCCCTCTCGACCCTCAGCAGCTTCTCAGCCTCCTCCGCACGCCTCACAGCAGCATGAAGATCCAGCTTAGCCTTCCCGGCTTCCCCCTTTGCAGCGGAGAGATCAAGCTGGAGCCTTGCAATCAGCGGCCCAGATTGGGCCGTAGCCTTTTCTTGCTCCATAATAAGGGAGGCGGCTAGACGACTCCATCTCCCCAGCCTCTTATATATTCTCTCGCCCTCCGCCACGAGCTCGGTGGGAGTAAACTTCTGGGGTGAGAAGTCCACGACGACGTTCTGGTCACCCCGGCTTTCTCGATCGCCTTCTCGGTCGCCTTCTCGTTCGCTTCCCTACTCGCCGTTCGGTGAGAACGGCGGCCGCCGACGTTGATCTACAAAAATTTACACGAGCATCCATGTCACCTTGTGTTGACACGTCAGAAAGCCTGTCGTCAGGAATGTCCAACGAGCCGGCTAAATCCGAACCACATGTTAAGTCCGTACCGTTTGAACCCTCTTAGTTGGAGGGTTTGGTGGAAGCAGAGCTCCTCCCGGAATCGGTGGAAGCGGACGGTGGGTCTTTCCTCTTCCTCGGAGAAGGGGCCTTAGCAACATCGCCTCCTCCTCGAAATGTTGATCACCTCCACATGAGCCTTTTCGACCGCGGGGGTCGAAGAGGGAGTTGCCATTGATGACGCCGCCGACTTGGACGCCGCCTTCTTTGATCTCTTCTTGACACGCCACCAAGAACCCGTGCTTGAGCCGTCTCCTGATCCAACGCCCTCGTCTGTTTGTCCATGAGTTCGTTAGGGGATAGTCGGCGATCCTTCGCTTCACCGTAGGGATGACGGATGAGAACCTTCCCGTCCTTATCAAGCCCCAACCTCCCCAAGTCTTTCTCTGACAGATCCCGACCAAACCGATCTGCAAGGAATCAAACAAGAGTTATATGAAAGAAGCAAGAAAGCTCCAAACAGGAACATAACAAGCAAAGGTGGGCCTCACACCGACCCTACTCACCACGGCCGAGGGCCGGTATGAGGCCGACGCGGCATAGCGGCTCGTCTGAAGAATAATCCGAGTCGGGGCAGCCATCCCTCCTCGGCATCAAATAGCTGCATTGCCCGCTTCTCATCCGCAGTAAGAGGGACAAAAGTAGCGTCCATCTTAACCTTGCTACCCCGGGAGACGTATTTCTCATACTCTTCCCGGGTCTCACACCGTAGGTGAACGGGGCCCTGAAAAGACCGAGGCAACGGGTAGTCCTCCGGCACTTGGACGTACACCCATCGCTCTTGCCAGTCTTTGCAGGAAGTAAGCTTGTTTACGGAGACATATCCCGGCTCCGGCTGCACGCTATACCACCCCACCCTTCGGGCGAATGACGGCCGAAGACTATGAAGTCGGCGGAATAAGTCGACCGTAGGGACCTCCCCTTTAAAGAGACAGAGCCACACAAAGCCGATTATCGTCCTCATGGCCAACGGATGCAGCTGGGCCACGGCAAGATTCATAGCTTTGATGATGGCCACGACGTGTTCGTTCAAAGGAAACCGGAGCCCGTACTCCAAATGCCTGATGTACACGCCGATATGACCCGGGGGAGGACAGCAGACCGCCTGACCCTCCCGAGGGAAAACAATTTTGTACCCCTCACCAAGGAAGAAGTGGTCTCCGAAAAGAGTTTCTCCGGAGCTGCTTGCGAATTTATTTGTCCAGGTACGGTCGAGGCCAGTCGTGCAGGCCTCACCATGGTCTGGAATAGCCCTCCTCCCACCACCAACGGGAGCCCCCTCACCACGATCCGGAATAGTAATCCTCCCACCATCGCCGGGAGCCCCCTCATCATCATCCTCATCTTCCAACTCCTCCGGGAGGGGCATATCAGCTACGGGGGAAGGAGACCTAGGGCCCCCAAACCTTAGCGGGATGGCCTCCAGTACCTCCTCCTCATCAAGACGCGACGGGAACCCCGGCGCGTAAAGTACCAATCCCGGCATCAGAAGACATGATTCACAAAAATTATTAGCAAGGAAAATAAAAAGTTTGTTTGTTTACCTTAAAGAAAAACACTCGCCGGATCAAATACTCCGAAGATTAAGAAGACGACAACCCTCGAAAGTTTGGAGAGATAAAGATTTTGGAGAAAATTTGCGAAAATAAAATGGAGGCCAAAATCACGGAATAACTGCCCTATTTATAGAGAAAAGCCCGTGAAGAAGGACCAATCAGGGCACAGCCCATGAAGCGTCAACCAATCAGCGAACACACACGTGTCAAGCATGCAACCGCGGAATGTCAATCGTCGCAACAGTTGAATGTCAATCAATGCAACAGTGACCAAGCGTCTTCAACACGCCCATTCACATCTTTTCGACTGTTCACCTCCCTCAACAAACTCCTAGGTATCTAGTCTCCGCCGGCTACCGATCGACCAAGCCAGAAAGCACCGGCCGGGGGCAATCAAAGTCAACCGGCACTCTCAGCCCTGGTTTCGGCCATCGTCATGTTCTTTTCCACATCGGATACCCTTTACGCATCCATGCGGAGGGGGGATATGGTATATGGTACGGCCTAACAAGAGCCACGCCGATACACAAGAAGACACCGATACAGAAAGATTTTCGAAATTTACTCTGCAGAATATATGCTCAGCATACATCGGAGCCCATACCACGGCATAGACTACGGCGGGGCAAATTGATGGGGCATATTCTGCCGCCGACCAAGTCAACACACCGAGCAAGGTCAAAGATATCCACACTAGTCAACGACTTAGACAAACCCACCGATGCATCCCATCGGCCCTGCCACTGAGTCTCGGCGACAATCGCGGTACCGGGACGCATATCCGCGTACTCACATCCAAGGCCCTCGGCCGGCCTGCCATAGGTCCACCGGCCGAGGGTAGAACGGTCTTTCCACCTGATAGCCACTTGGCCACTTGGCCACTACGTGACAAAAGGTGAAAGCCTATAAATACTCCTCAACCTTCATTGAGGAAAGGATCCCACAACAAAACCTAAATACACAATTCATCTGGTAATATCTTCCTTATCTCTCTACAATACATACCTAGCCGAGTAACACAACTTAATCCTTTAAGTTTACTGACTTGAGCGTCGGAGTGAGTACGCTTGGCACAAAGCCAAGCCCTCAGTTCGTTCATTGTTGCAGGAGAGGCCGAGAGGAACGATAAAGACGAGAAGGGTTCAACTCAAGACATTATTCTACAAGCCACGGGTGGTAACGATACTTGCTCTGGAATTACACCCGGAACAGGTAACATTTGTGCAATTTTATCTTATTGCTAACAAATTAATCTTATCTAATGTCCAAAGTTTTTCTTACGTATAAAATTAACATTTTTTCTTATAAATATTAAGTAGTTTTTAAGGGTTGAACTCTCTAGATGAAAAAAATGTTAAAACTTGAAAAATTAACATTATGTAACGTTACTTTTAAAGTCTCTTATATAATAAGAATACTACTGATGTATGTTCGTTATTTAAAAATTCAGCTTAAAATTTTAAAAATAAATAACTTATTGTTAAACTACTAAATTTGAGTAGAAAAGGAGATGATATAACAATATATAACTATATAATTGTGAAACCACCAAAATCAAAAGTATAATACAAATAAATTTCACTATTTTGGAGGTAATAATACAAACTCTTATAAGAGCTATCTAAGAAAATATTTAAGAGACTCAAAAGATTTTGGGTTGATATTTAAGTTCCAAGGATGACTCATATTTATAATCATAGGATCACCTCACATTATGTTAATCTTTAGATGTGAGACAATTCTACTATTTATAATAATAGGATCAGCACATCTTATGTTAATATTTCGATGTGGGACAATTCTACTATTTATAATAGGATGACCACACTTTATGGTAATTTTCCGATGTGAGACAATTCTACTATTTATACGTAGTATGTTCACCACATCTTATTATTTTACAATGTGTGACATATAATATACTAAGAATTAGCTCATCTTTTTCGCACCTAGTTCGACACCCAACTCGATTTAATAACGTTTTGTTCTTTGAATTTTTTTCCCTTTAACTGATGTATGAACTCTTTTTATAAGTCTTTTAATTTAAGTACATATTTAAACAAAAAAAGGTTGAAGGCGGATAATTCCGTCTTAAATAAAAATTCGTGGATAATAAAATACAAATAAATTTAGTATTAAGACTACATAAGCTGTTATGGCCTATGGATTTTTTAGGAAAATGTTTTTTGTAGCTTTTTATTATGAGTGTGTTGGCAGTTCTTAGAGCTAAAATGGTAGCCGAATCTTGAGCTCTTTGCTATACTTGGATTTCTTCAACTGTTGTCTGCTTAATTGTTTGACTAATATTCAGTTAATTGATCTCATTGTAATGAAATCATACCTAACTCATTTTTATATTCTCATCATTCTCATTAAATTAAATTAATCAATATTAATCACTTTTAAGACTTATTAATTATGGAGATCGTGCATACTTATTGTTACATTTGTTAGTTAGTCTTATCGATGTTCGATTGTTAGACTAAAGTACTCCATCTGTCCCGGTCATTTGTTGTCCTTTTCCATTATGGGGTGTCTCAGTCATTTGTTGTCATTTCTATATTAATAATGAATTTGATGAGTAGCTTGATCATTCACACTCAATTTATTCCACTTGTCATTTAGTAATTAGCTCCTTCCCCTTTCCTTGGTCTTTGTGCCAAAATCAAAGGACAACAAATGACCGAGACGGAGGGAGTATAATATAATTAGATAATTGAATCAAGAAAATCTATGTCACTTGTATCAATTTAACTGTTAGAGCGCAACAAATGTAACATATAAGACAACTGTAACATATAAGAGCTCTTTAAGACAATACTAAGAGACTCGAAAGATTTTGGGTTGATATTTAAGTTCAAAGGATGACTCATATATATAATCATAGGATCATCACACCTTATGTTAATCTTTCGATGTGATAATTCTATTATTTATAAATGGATGACCCCACCTTATGGTAATTTTCCGATGTGGGATGATTCTGCTATTTATACGTAGTATGTTCATCACACTTATATTATTTTTTAATGCGTGACATATAACATACTAAGAAGCATGTCTTCTATTTCTCACCTAGTTCGACATCCTATACTGTCTATTAATAATCGTACTTTTTTTTCCCTTTTTTGTGCAAATGATATGAAATTCATAATCTAATAATTTCATTTTTTTTATCCCAAATCTAATTATATAATTTTTTTACGATTGTTTTTTATCAAATGAAATGTAATATGTTTTTATATAAAAATTATAAACATGACTTGGATATATAATATATGAAATATATATTATAATAATTAAAAAATATCCACTTTATTTTTTATATCATATTGTGGAGATATGATACAGACTTTTAAGATCTCTTTAAGATAATACTTAAGAGATTCAAAAGATTTGATTTAATACCTAAGTTTCAAGTATGCCTCCTATTTATAATCATAGGATTAACCACTTTGTTAATCTTTCGATGTGGGACAGTTCTATTATTTATACGTAGTATATTCTCCACACCTACGTTATTTTTCAATGTGGGACATATAATGTATTAAGGACTAAGAGGTACACTATCTTTAGTATGCGCAAATGATATAAAATTTATACTCTAATGATAGCATTTTTTTATCACGAATCTAATTATATTATTTTCATAATTTTTTTAACAATACTTTGTTGTCAAATGAAATGGAAAAGTTTTTATATAAAAATTGGAAATATCACTTGAATATAATTTAGGAAATATATATTATAATAATTAAAATAGTCTCCACTTTATTTTTTACATCAAAAAAATATTATTTATATGATACTTTCCAAAATTGATTTTTGATGATGTGGACGCTCTAGAATCGCTCGAAAAAAGCCTCTTTTATAAATATATATATATATATATATATATATATATATATATATATATAGAAATAGGATCATGTGCGAACCTAAAGTTCAGTGCGAACCGTACGAACTGTCTAAAAAACACATATTAACAGCCCAAAACTAAAAAAGCCCAAATACTAATGACTTCACTCTCTCACATTCTTATCCATTGTCTGGCCCGTCACTCCCCTAGTCCCCTATCCTCAGCTCACTCAATATCAACTGTATAAAAAACACATATTAAATGAATGGCTCACAATAACCATGAGATGAATGCATGACTTTATGTTCTTAAGAAAATTCAACACAATAATAAAGCCAACACTGTAATTCTTACTTAGTTTCCTGTCATTTATTTCTCAATTCCTGGAAATTTCCTTGTTCACTACAAACCAATCAACATCCTCTTCATTACAAAACTACTTCAGTTTTACAATTTTATTATCACATCTCACAAATCCTCATTTTAAATACATCTACTCAAGTACTCGATAGTCGATACCATACACAAAATGGCTGATTCCTTCCACATACGCAGTCATACCACCTCTAATTCAACATTACTCTCATCTATTCACTCTCACCCTCGAATGACGCCGACGCCGACGCCGGCACCAGAGCCTTGCAACCACCGTCGTTGGCCATATTCGCCTGACGTCAGCCTCTTCTGCCGGAGATCGAAAATCTCTTATTATCTTCCCGTTTCGTTACTCCTTTGAAGCTTTCACCGGAGCCCAGCAACCACCAGCAGATATCGCCGCAAATCGGGAGCCACGTCACCGTCAGTGCAGCCTCGCCACCAAGCAACATCATCATCGCGGCTCTTCAACTAGTTTATATAATTTTTAAATGTTGTGATTTTTATCTTAGATCTATCGAAAACCATTATAGCTGTAGTTCAGAAATCGCCGACTTGTTGGCTGAGGAAGATCTCGACTGCATTGAATCATCCTTTTAGCTTCAATCGAATTTTCTTTGCGTGCTAATGGAAACTGAGATTGTAATTTAAATCGTAGATCTACAACAAAATGGAGAGAAGCTTCAAAAATATAAGGATGTCGGGAACCAGAAAATGTTCTCACCAACCATAATTAACATAGTCGGTGTTAGAGGTGGTGGCCGTGGGTTGGTAGTCGTCGGATTGTGCAGATTTTTGACTGTTTTTGCGGTGGTTTTGGGTAGCCTTGGTGGTGTAGGGTGATGTCCCCAGCGCGGTCTGAGTTGGTTGGTTATGTTACCGACAATGTCGCCGATGTAGATCTAACTGGTTGTCGGAGTAGATGCCGGTTGTGATGGTGACGGCTAAAGTGGTGGTGGATGGTGATAGGCTGGCGGTGGTGATGGTGACGGCGACAATGGTGGTGGCAGTTGGTGGTGGGCTTTGTGGATCCTACTGGAGTGGTAGTAGTTGCTGCTGTGGTGTTGGCGGTGGATTGGAGTTGTCCAGGGAGGCTGGTGTTGTGGCGGTGGTAGGGCAATGGTAGCGGCGGTGGCGGTGGATACGCAAAATACCACCTAGATACACATAATATCGGCCCGGATACACATGGTATTACTGCGGGATACATGTGTATCTATTAGTTATATCATGTGTATCAAGTATCCGACTTTTAATGACATGTGTATCTGGGTTTGAAAAGATGTGTATCTAGCTTTACTGTCATGTGTATCCGCAAAAAATATAAAACGTATCCAAGAGTTAGAAATTACCATAAAGTGTATCTGCTAATAATATAAAGTGTATCCGCAAATACTATAAAATGTATCTCGGAGTTGTCTTAAAACTTCCAAAAAAATTAGTGTAAAAAAAATTGTAAAAGTGCATTTAGAATTTTAGGGTGGAAAAAGTGTATCTACATATATTATAAAATGTATGTGAAGAAGAGGTGTATCTAGTAAAGAAATAAAGTGTATCTAAAAAAAAAAAAAAAAAAAAAAAAAAAAGGCAGAAGCTTAGTTAAATGCAGTTCGCACCGTCTTTAATTCGCACTGACTTTGTACATATATATATATATATATATATATATATATATATATATATATATATATATATATATATATATAGATTATGGCTGCTCGCTTAGAGTTGACAAACTGGCCCATCGTGCCTCCCCTCAAAAATGGTCGGGCCCAGGCACGGATATTGGGTTGGTCGTGTCGTGCCGTGCCTGGCCCACTCACCCAAACCCCCGCTGCGGCCCACTCCTGGCACACCCAATTTCGTGCTCGGGCCGTGCCTGGCCCATGGGCTAAATCGTGCATGGCACGTGGGCCAGCCCAATAGTCTTAATATTTTTTTTTTTCTAAATACTTTTTTATTTACATAAATAATGAATATTGATGATTTAAATATATATTTTATTAATATTAATGTACTTGATGTCTTGATTAGTTGATTACTTATATTTTTAATGTACTAGATTTAATTAAATAATTAAAAAACGATACTAAAAAAAGGAATTTAATTAAATAATTAAGAAACGGGCCAAATCTCGTGCCATGCCCGCCGTGCCTGGTTCGTGCCGGACCCTCCATGCTTGGACCGTGTCGTGCCTGGGCATGAGAATTCCCAAAAAACGCAGCCGCGGCCCGCTTCCAACCCGTTCGTGTCGTGCCCGTGCCGCCCGCCTTAGCCTGGCCCGGATTGCCATCTCTATGCTCGCTCGCCTTTTGAATCTTGTTGCAAACTATACCCGAACATGCCCTCCAGCCTCAGGCCACAGGATAGTATAGAAGCTTGAAAAACACCCCAAGATGCATATGTCAGCTAGCTTAGATGGTAAAGTCATGAGGGATGGTATCATTCATGACCTGGGTTCAAATCTCGTCAGTAACACATTGCCCTTGTGGCTCCCTTTACACCCCAAAAAAAACCTAAATTGTATACCAGAAGAGTATGTGGTTCAAATCGGTGAAATGATTGTAAAGGTAGAATAAGCACCACCAGAACACATCAGTATTCGATAAATTAACAAGGACACAATCTTCGTCTATGGACGATTATAAGAGGATATCGACTACAATGTAGCTGAAGAACGGCAATTGTACATACCTCAAACATACGCAACATACACCGAGTTCTAGAAGCGAACATTCAAATATTAGGGAGTAGGGACAATTTTTTGTACACACAAAATACAACTTCGCAGTTCACTCTCAGATTTGTCTCCTAATTGCGAGAATAAGGAGTGGGAATTGCCATTAGAGGATCTCGTCTATGAACCGATGTCCCAAAAGATTCAGCCATGAAAGAATCGCCTTGCATCTCACGAGGCACCTCCCAGTCGAATAAGCCAACTAGATTCGCCAATGCCAGCTCCGCTTTGACGGTAGCAAATGAGATACCTGGGCAACCTCGTCTACCTGCTCCAAATGGGATAAATTTGAAGTCCAAACCCATCATGTCTACCGAAGTGTTCAAGAACCTCTCTGGCCGAAACTCCTCTGGTTGGTCCCACGAAGCCGGATGTCTGTGTATGGCCCACGCATTGACAATAACTTGTGTCCCTGCGGCAATGTCATAGTTATGGACTTTGACATCCTGAGACGGTTCTCTAAATAGTAGAAGAGGTAGTGGAGGATGCAGCCTTAGTGCCTCTTTGATTACGGCCTTTAGGTATTTCATGTCCTTCAGATCATCCTCGTTGATTATGGTTTTGCCATTGGAGAATCCCCTCACTTCGTCTTTGAGTTCTTTCATGGTTCGAGGATGCATAAGCAACTCTGACATTGCCCAGTCGAGTAGTGTGGAAGTTGTCTCTACTCCTGCAGCTAGCATGTCCTGTACATGCCATGAACCGTACGGTTTTAGCTTTTTGATTGCAAGAAATAGACAAAATGTGCACAGATTTTTTCTAGCAGTAGAATCAGGGTAACAGAATAATTAATAAGCTCGAACAGAACAACGATCTCCCCTACACAAACGGGAGGCGGACAAGACAGAGGAGTTCAAGTCTCATTACACATGTAAGATTTTGAAGTGCCTGATAAGCGAGGCTGACACTGATATGCGAGCTAAAATGAAAAATCGGAGTAACATATATTCACCATTATTTTTCCCTAGAGGATTAGTATATAGTCTACCGAGTAGACTTGGCAGACGGATCAACCAGGTCGGGGTTCGGTTCAAGCCATCTCGGGTTTGCAAGAATTCGGGTCAAATTGGGTCTGGCCATGTCATTTTCGGGTATGGTATTATCAAGTTATTTATGGATAATGGTTAGCTTGCAACAATAAAAATTTGGTTCAGGTCAATTCGGGTTACGGGTCCTCAATTCAAGTGACGGGTTATTCGAGTCAGGTCAATATAAAGATTCAGGTGAACAAACAGTGATTAAGAGAAGAAATTTACCAGAAGCAGAGCTTTGATGCTATCCCTTTCAAGGGACGGATCGTTCCTCTGAATTTCAAGCAGAACGTCGACCAAGTCTTGAACTTTTTCACCTTTACTTGCTTCATCATCATCATCTCGGCCCTGTAAATTTACTCCGTCAATATGCTCTTGAACTATCTTTTCGATGAAAGAATCAAACGCTTTAGCAACTTTGGTTGCTTTACATAACACACCAGAAATGTGATCGATCCAACCCAACCAAGGGATGAAATCTCCAAAACTAAATGTTCCAAGTGCCTCGCTAAAATCATTCAAAAGCTCCTTAATATTTCCACACCCTTCCTCTCCGTCATACTTTCTTCCAAAGGCCACCCTAGACACTACCCCATTCGTAAAGCTTGCAATTGTCTCTGTCAAATTCACCGGCATACAACGTGGTGATTCCCTGATACGTTCAACCATTACAGAAACCTCTTCTTCTCGAATTTTTCTAAAGAATTGAACTTTTTTGTTGCTTAACATATGCATTACGCAAATGCTCTTAATTTGCCTCCAGTAATCTCCATACCGGGAAAAACCTATGTCCCTACCATTGTACAGGATTATGGAACCAACCCGAGATTTAGGCCTGTTTGCGAAAACAGTGTCGTGGGTTTTCATGATTTCTTCAGCTACATTTGCAGAAGAAACGACAAGGGTAGGTTTGCTGCCTAGACGAAGCAGCATGATGTCTCCATGTTTCCTCGATAAGGATCTCAAGGATCGATGAGGCAGGGTACCGAGCTGGTGAAGGTTGCCTATAATGGGAAGTTTACACGGAGAGGGAAATCGTGTCGTGGTGTATAGCCATTGATAGAGTATGATTGTGAAGCTTAGAAACGCAAGAAGATATACAGGATGTATAGGAAGTTTTTCTAAGACTTGTACTAAAGGTGAAGCCATTTTTCAAGTCTTTTCTGTTTAACAGTCCAGTTCAAGAGGCTGCTGCATTTATAGAAACCTGCAATTCTTCGAAGAGAAAAAAAATAGTAACAGCTAGGCTTCCTTAAGACGGAGATATCAGTCTTAATATTAAAACGGGTCAAATATCATTGAATATGGGATTGCCCCGGTTACTACACAATTTTTATGGGATTCTTTATAGCATCTGAAAATGTTGTTTTAATTAATTATTTCTCATCTATATTACTTAATTATTAATCGTCGGGATTTCATTTTACAAAAATGTACTCGATTTTCATTTCTGGATGGTTGTTATTCAGGACGGTTGATTTATAAATGGACCCTCTAAACGTATGTTGCGAGTGAGAATCGAATCCCCAACTTTATGGTTGGGATAAGAGAGATCTTACCACTTGAGCTAACTCTTATTCTCCATTACAAAATTTATCCGTCATAATTTGTGACCCGTCATGAGAGAAACCCAATGTGTATGTATCCAACACAAAGTACAAACAGCACATTGCATTTTAGTATTCTGACATTACTTCGTACAAGATGTCTGATGTTAGGTACCATGTGAGTGTAAATAGCTGATAATATAAACTAAGGGAAATAGCTGGAATGCCATGTGAACATGTGATTAATCAGCAGGAGTATCTTTTAAAGAAAAAAAAATGTAAATTGAGAATAGCAAAATCTCATTTCAGATCCGTCTGAAGGCTTCTGACGGGCTTATGTGACAATTTTTATTTCAGACGCTTAGTCACATAAGCCCGTCTGAAGCCTTCAGGCGGAATAAGCAGTCTGAAACGAGACCTACTGAGAATATGTAGTACTTGTACTGTAGACAAGTCAGTTAGCTTAGCTAGTAAAGTCATGAACTATGAATCTCATAATCTAAGTTGATGATTATGATGAATGTGAAGCTCCAGCTCAAAACTTTATATTCAATTATTCCGGTTGCCTGCAACTCCACAAGCAATTCCAGAACATGCCCCCAGAATACGGTAAAGAGAAGACTATATATAACGGAGGAGTATGTAGAATTGTACATGGATGAAAAAGCTCTCGAGATAGAGATAAAGACAGTAGAGTACAATACGTACAATAGTATAGTAGCCACGGTGGACTATCGATGTACAGGCCTACTTTGACTATGCAAAAGACTCGTCATAGTTAGAACCCTAAGATCACATGTTTGCTGTTGTTTCCCGAATCTCATCCAAGGTGATTGTCTGCAACCAACATAACACAGACTCTGAGTATATGTGAAGGGAGAAAATACAGTTCCGTTTCTTGTTGCCTCCGCCATAATTAAGCATATATGGGAAAAACTTATGTTAAGCATACCTGTTCTTTGCCAGCAAAATCGTTGTCAGGGGTTAGGAAAAGCATGCAGTGGCACTCCTTTCTGACATTTTGCAACACCAAAAATTCATTTGTTAGTCACTAGATAATACAATACGCGTAAACACAATGTTAATCTACTATTAGAGCGGAAAACCCAAGAACAGTGCATGTAATCTCCACAAGACAGCGAAATATGACGCAAATTTCAACCATAAATTCAGCAGCAACAATTTGCCATGTCGGCTTGTTCAGTAAACTAAAAGAACTACGCTATATAGCACCAAACCCCGATACAAGCATCAAATGTAGTAAGTGCTCGTCACTCGTCACCAACGAAAAAACCAGCATATTACATTTATGGCTTATTTAGTTCTCTGATGGAAGTAAGGCTTAAACTCCCGAAGTCCCACTAAAACTGCTTTGAGCACTGTATAAGCTTGTAAGGACCACTTGGAGAATATATAGCACTAAGAAAATATCAAGACGATCCAAGTTTCACAAATGCAAAAACTAAATATTGATGCTACCAGAAGTCAAGAATCAGGAGTCAGAGATGCTAACAAGACCGCACAAAATTCTGTTGTCCATACCAAGGAGGTCTTGGCTTAGTGATTGAGTGATTTGAGTCTCAGGGCTTGTGGACAATATCTCACCAGTTTAAACATTAATCCCCCACCCCACCTTGTATTTATACTTGCCTTGCGGCGTACTTTCATACGAAAAAAACAAGACAACCAAAGTCCATACTTAGTTCAGATATTGGTGGCTGAGTTATGAAAGTTTCACTCCTCATTCTTGTAAACCCGGTCTTCCAATCATTAAAATATGACCAGGACCAGGAGTCTTTTTAGTCTTTACATTTCTTATGATGCAACAAAATCTTGGATCAGAAAAGAAAATCCATACCTCTCCCTCATTGGCACGCATGGACAATTCCAAAAACCCTGACCAGCTTCAGCCTGTTTATCATCATAATGCCTGAAGAACATCACAGTATTAAATCTAAACTAAATCATCCCAAGTAACTGATAGCCTTTATAGACGGAAATAATTGCTCACCTACACGGGCAAAGCGGAGCACCTAATGTATCCTTGTGTTCAGCTAATCCCTGCTCACATACAATTAGGCCAGATTACATAATTTACAGGACCAGTGAGTTTACGACATAAGTGCAGTAGATAATTCTTTTGTTATCCACTATTGCACTTCCTCTGTTAGTCCAGTCTCTGTGCATTACTTCCTTGAAGAATTTCTAGCATCTCATTTTCTTTTTTAATGATTACTGTGGCAGTTCATCCGAAGAGAGGGAAAAAAAGGTCACTCTGCTGCACTTAAAATTCCCAGTATAGAACATTAGAACCTTGTAGGCGAAAGGAAAATTTCAAGACAAAATTAAGACAGCTAATCTGAGATCATAATTTTAGAATCAGCTGGGAACATAATAAGTTCTGCACAAGAAGTTAATTCTATCATTTGGCTTTTAACAGTGAAATCATCAATAGAAGGTTTGTAAAACCCTTCCATCCAAAGGAAGATGCCACAAGGTAACACCTTCTAACATGTTGGGAGGATGGAGAAGATCCGAAATCTGGGTTACATTATTTGCTAAGCCATATGTAAACCAGGTATTGGTTCGAGCAAACACAATCAGAGTGCTTGGTATAATCTATGACGATCTTTAAAAGCGGATTGTGTAACTCTGTGGCATTTTCAGATCGAATTACACAACCATGATCCAAAATTTCAAATGACCTTTTGCTTTGAATTAGTCACACAGGCTACTATTAATCAATAAGAAAATCATTTATTAACCCCTTTAACCTTATCATTCTTCTAATTCATTTGGATGGTGTGCACTCAGGGCCTAGGAATGACTATTACACAAGTAGAAGGTAAGAAACCATTTCCTCAACAATGATCATTATCAAGCCTTCTACAAAAAGGTCCCAAAAGCAATGCAACAACCCACCCTCGCTTTTTGGTGTTCCAGATAAGATTTCGTTGATCTTAAACACTGAAACACTCCAGGAAATGCAACATCAAGACGAAGCATTAAACACCTTAGAGAACAGTAGTACCTTGATAACAACAGCGGTAACACTTTTATCAACACAAAAATATGTTCCTGACTTGCGGGCAAACTGCTCTGAGAACTTCCTCATAATTTCAATGGATTTTTCAGAAGGGTCCACTAAAAAAAATCAATAACTTTTATCAGTCACACAACAGCTCAGACATCAAAACTTACCCAACAAGAGAGTAACCTGTAGCATTTGATGAATACAGATCGCACACACAATCGATTATAACATCTAAAGAGGATGCAGAAGCTTGTTTATCCACAATTAACTGTCACCTCTTTGAAGTCTAACGTCATCAAAAGTACTAAAAAATGCAGATATCTAGACCCCCAAATCTACGTGAACTGGTCAGGTATGTATTATTGTATGTAGTTATTAAGAATTTTGTAAAACAGTTCACCTCAAACCAAAGCACTATTTACATCCAAAATGCACTAACTGATTCAATACTACCATAGTAGTATAGTACCAGCATATATTCAGTCTTCTCATCTTACGAAAACATTTTCCCATCTGCGTCATCAAACTTGTCGTACTTAATAATTCAGCCAGACAAATTACATCTCTATACATTATAATAATATAATATACTCCTGACTGATCAGGTTCTTTACGTTTGCTTATGTTCCATATGTTTGTTACAATCAAAAAATTTAACTCAAAAAATTCACATTCAACATCGCTCTGCAGTCCACTATGTTCATGACCCATAGGTTTAGCCTAGTGGTTAAAACTAGCCCCTCGCTCCACTACTACTCTAGTACTCTTACACACTATGCTAAATCTGCCATTCGTAAAATGCTTTCAATAAATACACTATTAGCAATTTATTTTATTTTATTTTGTCCAATGAGACAAGAGTCACTACAATATAGTGGAGGATGATTCTAACATGGGATCCATTATCCACAATACCTCCATTTTAACCGCTGGTTAAAACCTCTTTGATAAACAATCCGATGGGTAGTGAAAGCCAAGTGCCAACTAGGAGACCAACTAGATCATCAACATATCTAGACATTTAAGGATAGTGTTTTGTGAATGGTATCAGAGCGGAGATTCACTCGGCCCAAACCTACCCCTCGTTGTTACCCTAAGAATTCTATGTACTTGGTCACCTCTTTTTACTACCCCTTCAAACATTGCCCCCCACTTGGCCCCCCTATAAACTCGGCAACCCCATTCCACAAAATCCGAAAGAAAAAAAAAGCTCTTTCATACACTCATTGATTATTATAGCATCTCAATTTCACAAAACTCCATACCTCCACAAATTTCTTTTTTGGTCACCCCTTATAAATTTGGCTACCCACGCGGCCAATCCTATAAATTCCCTAGCAACCATTTTGGTCACCAACAAAACCCCTTAGACGATTAAACAATCTCTTCAACATGACAATCATACCCTTTTAACGACTATCCTTCCATAAAACTTCAAAAAAAAAAACAAATAAACCTCCCCGTCGTTTCTCCCTACTACTATTCTCTATGTCATTCACGCATAAACCCTCCGTAAGTTACCTTTTGGTCCCATAAGCCCTATTTTCCCTTAATTTAAAAAAAAAATCACCTTCAAACACCCACCATCCTCTTCAACACCCCCCTATCTAACACCAAGCAGCAACCAATGCCTCCTTGGCTGCCTTGCTCCTCTGTCTTCCCCTCCGAATTCGCTCACACCAAGAGACCCAACATACCACCATGAGTTCAATCCACCTGGACGAACCTCGCACCCTCCTGGTGGTTCAACCATCACCGCCATAAACAACCATCAGTTTGAGTCCCCCTTAACCCACCTTACCTGTAATTCAAACCACCCTATAAACAACAGTCCACACCGCCGTGGTAGACTGGCAGCTATCAAACCACTGGCGACCCAACTCATCATTGTTGACATCCGATGACTTCTCTCCTATAAAGATCCCGTTGCCGCATACTGCGTCAGACACTCAGGCGGCTCTGCTCTCTGTCAACCTACCTTCCAAAGACAACTATGCAGTATTATTTCTACATTATATTTATTCCTCTCGTATAAAACACCACTCACCCCCCCCCCCTCCCCCAGTCTTCTTTGTCGCCAATATCATCCTTCTAACCATATTCATCACCAGACCACCATGGTTCTCACTTACCACGTAGCACCCAAACCAAAACCCAAAGACACCACACTCACACAATAACACCCATCACAAAACCCTGTGACCACCGCACACCAGCCTATTTTCAGCTTCTCTTCTCCAAGATTAAACCTTCTCTTAGACTGTTCATATTACATGGACATATACTGAGAATACTTTATAGCAATATTGTTATTATCTTGTATAATATCTTTGCTCATCGTCTACTCCGTAGTTAGCAAATTTTTTTGTGTATAGACTAATTAAGATTTGTTTCCTTCTTGTTCAAATTATGTAGCTTAGATTTACATAAATACTCATCCTTGTCATCCATATAAATAGGCATACTGTAAGTTAATGTAAACTAAGCAATTCACTCACCATTCTCAAACTACTCCAATTGCCCCATTTCTTAAGATTTGTGAGGACTGTTATGATTAAATAGAACAATTCCAAAGAATTCGAGGGAGTATCATTTAACAACAGCAACTTAGCCCTCACTAACAAACACTTCTACATTAAGCTCAACACAAATCAGGCAAAACTATCGCAACCCACTACTTCCTCAGTTCCATTTACTTGTACACATTACTAGAAAATACGCGAGCAATTTTGAAAAACGTAAACAGTAAACAATCAAAAGGAATAGAACAAATATAACTTACGAGTTTCGGTTCGGATTAAATAAAATCAATAACAATTGAAATATATGAAAACAGTAAATAAATTAGTTACCTTGAGCGCGAACAACGCGAAGCTGAGGAGTGCGGCGTGAAGGAGGAATAGATGGAGAAGAAATGGGAAAGCTGTAAGCTGTTGAAGCTTGAAGAGCTTTCATGGTGATTTAATTGATTAATTAATTAATTTAATTAGAGAGAAGTGTAAAAATATCTGATAAAATTTGATGATAAGTATTTAAAGAATCGAGTTCTTGATTAGGATATTTTCTGGAGAAAGTGTGTGTATGTGTATATCTGATCCATACTTCGTGGTTGACCTTTGTTCCTTTGTTTCCTTTCCAAGTTCTATGCTCCACTCGATAAATTTCGATTGTTTGTTTCCAATAGATTCTAGGAAGATTGTAGCCATATGTCGTTTTGAAAAAGCGGTTAAACTTAAAACGGATTAAATCTAAAATGATAGATTTATCTAGGGATTGGTCTTGACTAACGAGTTAACTGAATTGGGTTTGAGTTGGGTTAGATTAGACCAAGTTATTTTGGATATTTTGGGTCGGTTATTATTATCATGTTATTTAATGATAATGGTTGGATTACAACAATAAAGATTAGAGCAATCATTTTGGTTTCAATCAATTTATTCAATTAAATCCAGCTCACTCCAGCTTATCTCTACTCAACATGTCTCTATAGTTTATTCAATTAAGTCCAACTCACTTGAGTAAATTGAGTTTAGTTCAACTCAATACAGTTCAACTTAATTCAACATAATTCAGTTTAACTATTTTAGGCCGAAAAGAACAAAACCTAAAAAATAGTCTTCTCAAACCAACTCAAACCTCATTTTATCTTCACCTCTCTCCAACAAACTTCACGCAAACACCCTCATCTCGTGTTAACCATCACCCCTTGCCAAATGCGACCACCCCTCTAATCCATTGCCCCTCCCTGCCTTAGCCAATTTCTTATTATGTAAACTAAATAGGAGTAAATTAAAGTAACAAATGTATTCTCTAAAGGCAATTAATTACAAAAATAATCTCACACTCCCGAAAAGTGACTTCCTCTTATTTTAAAAGTAAGATTATATTCTTTCAAATTTCAATAGTAAGGATGTAAGCACGTTAGTCATCATTAGACCTGTCAAACAGGTCGGGAAGATCGATTCAGAATATAAGTCGGGTCATACTAGTCTCGCGTCAGGCTATGGTCAAAATACGGGTTAGAGATGAGTTTATGACGTCTTTTATTTTATCTTTTTTCAGTCGAAAAAACATATTTTTTAAAATTAAAGCATATTTAATATTAATAATATTAATATATTTATTATTTTAATATTATTTTATTATGACTAAATTATAAATAACTCCCTTATATAATCAACTATTTTGAAATAACTCTCTTTTATAATTTTTTATCCACATAACACACTTTTAAAACATATTTGTATACAAATCAATGTCTCTTCATCGGAATGAGACTTATTTTTGAACTTACCGGCCACAAATTCATTTTTTCCTTCATTTTTCACTTACATAAGATGTTAAATTACTATTCTACCCATTTACTCACTATGTTGTTCTTTAAAATAAGACAAAATGACGAATTTATGCTTGATTCTTCTTCGTTCATAAAATCATAATGCATGATATGCTGAATTAGTAGTAAACTGTGTTTAATAGATTTGAGAGAAGATTGGAATTGATCAAGATTACGAAAAGAGAGTAGAGCTGTTTAAAATAAGACAATTAAGATGACAAATTTATGCTTGATTCTTCTTCGTTCATAGAATCATAGTGCATGATATGAGTGAATTAATAGTAAACTGTGTTTAATAGATTTGAGAGAGGATTGGAATTGATTGAGGGTTATAAAAAGAGAGTAGAGATGTATGGATTATGTTATAAGGAAGGGTAAATCGATCAAATTATATATAAAAAAAAGATCTAGTTCCGGAGGAGAGACATTGTTTTGTAGAAAAACATGTTTTATAAGGGAGTTAGACCCTGTTTTTTTTTTTACTGAAACGAATCTTAACTGAACTGAACTTATAGGATCTAAACTAAATTTATAGGATCTGAACTGAACTGAACTTATAGGATTTGAACTGAACTTATAGGATCTGAACTAAAATTATAATAAGATTTGAACTAAACTTATAGAATCTGAACATAAATTAACTTAATTTAATTTAATTTAACTTAACTATTGTTGTTGTTGTTGTTGTTGTTGTTGTTGTTGTTGTTGTTGTTGTTGCTGCTGGCTTGTTTCTACTACTACTACAGTACTACTTGCCAAGAGAGAACATTGATAAAAAAAATAGTTTAAAACATAAGGTAAGATAATAACATTTTTCCACTTTATATACATTGATTTGTTCATAAATTATACTACGATTACATTACGATAAAAAATAAATCACATATTACATCTTTTTTTCTAGCCATTTATTTCCATATTATCATCATCCTCATCACTTTCATCTTCACTATCACTCTCAACAACGAATCCAATTCCTCGCCAAATGTTTTTGACTATTTTGTTCGTATCTTATACATGGTCTTCTTCCGCTTTTTATCAAACATGCATTCCCGAATCTACTGTTCTTTGAATGTTCGCGTCATGTTGTATAATGGGTATTCCAAGAGTGTGCATCTTTATAAAATTATGCAGTATGAATGTAAAAACAATGATCGACATTTGATACTTAGGTGATATTTGGGGCATATTTTTTAACACCTTCCATCTTTTCTTCAATTGACCAAATGTTATTTCAACTTTCATTCTCAATGATGAACATCGATAGTTGAAACACTTTGCCATTCCTTCGGGCGGTCTATGCTTATATTCGAGCATATGGCATCTAGCATTTTTTGTCGCTGAAAATAGAAGACAAATACCCTAGCTAGTGTATTCGGGTACCTAGAGTCTACTAGATAATACTTTCTCTATGGTGGATGCGTGAAAATATATTTTTAATTAGTTAAATATCCTGCCACACCGTGATGTCATGGGCACTCCTCTCCCATCCAACACGGATAAATGTGAAAATTCTATCAAATGAACAAGAGGCTAACACATTCCAGCTTTTTCCACCATGACGATTTGGAAATGGCGCAAGGTTTTCGTCTCTTACAATTGCTTGTATATAAGTTCCATCCAAAGCGCCAATAGCATTCTGAAATAGTATTACAATTATAGTGTGTACTGGCAGCTTAGGTAGCACGGACACTCCTCCTAACCAGCTGTCCCGTGTCTGAAACCGTGTCGGACACTAACACTCGTCGGACACACGCGGACACGCCTAAATGTTCGGATACCTATAAACGAGGAATGAGATGTTGAAAGACTGAAAGAGATTGATCAGAAGACGGATTTAAGCGGGAAATGAGAATGAGTTATAGTCAAAGTCAAATCTTAACTTCAATTATTTAAATTTAATATCAGATAAATTTACAAAAATAAAATGATACATTAATTATAGCTATAAAATATATATATTTTAATAAATTTAAATAACGTGTCCCACGTCCTAAATTTCATAGGATGTCGTGTCACGTGTCTGTGTCCGTTTTGGTGCTACCTAGCTGACAGCTACTAATTTTTTTTTATCCAAGTACTACTTCAAATGTAAATTGACAAGTTAAAGAATCTACCTCGAAATGAGAGGTGATATTAAATAAGATCAAAACGTACCTGAAGGGTGAGATGAACAATGGTGATGAAGGAGGTGATTAATGAGAGGTGATAATTAGGTGAGGGAGGAGCGTGTGGTAAATGTATTGAGTTTATGAAGGAAGTGAACAATTTGTGTTATTAATGAGGGGAGTCACGGTGAAATTATTAAGGAGTGTTCTTTTTTTTAAATAATAATGTATGGATGGAAAAATTAATGTCAAATATTTTTGTATCGGTTTTTAAAAATAATACTCCGTATATAATTTTTCTTAAGCGAATTTACAGGATCTAAACTTTTCTGAGCTGAATTTATAGGATCTGAACTTTTCTGAACTGAACTTAAGGATCTGAACTGAACTGAACTGAACTTATAGGATCTTAACTTAACTAAACTTATAGGATCTGAACTGAACTTATAGGATCTGAACTTGAACTGAACTTATAAGATCTGATCCGAACTTAAATTAGGTGACTTTAAATCCAAAAGAACATGACCTTATTTTGATAAAAATTATATAAGGGAGTTATTTCAAAAAAGTTGAATATATAAGGGAGTTATTTGTAATTTACTCTTTTATTATTTAATGATATAAAAGTTAAAATTGACTTTCAAATTAATATTTTAATTAATAATATTTATTATATTTATTATTTCAAATATAATATAAAAATATTAATATTTTAATAATATTCTTAATTTATCTTTGACCTATCGGATCAAACGGATCGGGTCGTGTAATAAATAGGTAGCTATTTAAACAATAGATAGGTAACTACTTAAACAATTGTAATATTATATAGTTATGTTACCTTATGTTATGTTTTTTAAGTAACTTTGCTTTTTGATATGATCTCCACATAATATTATAGTCTCCATCTTCAAACTAGCAAGCTAATTTCCGAGAAACATGTTTCGTTCTCTTTATTTCATCGAAAAGCAAAAGTAAGAGAAACACGCAATCTTGTAGTTTGTGGATCGTGATTCATGAGACGGACAACTAGTGGTGGAGCTGGGGCTAGTAGGGGAGCTCGGCACTCCCCTTCCTGGCGGATGAAATTTTCAAATTTTTAGTTAAATTTTTTCGAGTATATCTTATAAAATTAGTCTTTTACTTTCTAAATTTTTTCACCCTCAAAGTTCAAATACTAACTCCGTCATTGCGGATAACCCTATCTTTTGATTCACGTGGTACCTTTGTGTTTTGAACATTATAACGTAATTATTTATCGTATGTGCTCTTTGCAAAAATGTACTCGTATCACCATATGTTGACATGATGACAATCCCATCAACAATATATTGCACTTGTGACTTACTTTACCCAAAAAAACCACAAACACCATAGAAGAGAAAAGTAAAAATAAAATAGGGTTGGCTCGCATGTGTTATACATGCATTTCGTGTGCATTCTACGTGCACTTTTATGCAACGCGTGTGGCTCGCATGCCACATAGACACACAATAAAAATTTTGATCATCTTAAGGTATAAAATTTGGCCTAGTGAGTAACTATCTTGACATATGCATGCTAGCTAGTCCTATACAAAGTATATAATAATCAATCAAAAGGTCAATAATTAA
Organism: Silene latifolia; assembly: GCF_048544455.1. Classification (NCBI taxonomy): domain Eukaryota; kingdom Viridiplantae; phylum Streptophyta; class Magnoliopsida; order Caryophyllales; family Caryophyllaceae; genus Silene; species Silene latifolia. The sequence continues at coordinate 5,919,840 of NC_133537.1, read as the reverse complement.
TAGTAGTAAACTTTAAAGACGTAATTTGCCCTAATCTCAAGTAGGTCAATAGTAAGTGACCACTGAACTAATGGATTTCCTATAAGACAACCAACCAACCAAAAACTCCAAGAAAACATAATGGTGACCTAAGATAGCATATGAAATTGGAAGTGTGTATCCTTTACTGAGAAAGCTAAATAAAAGTATTGACATAAATGGCAAACAAACCACATGATAAAACAGTCACATTTGCTTGACATTATTTGGCTATTAATTCTTGCAGTTTGATCTTATGATTATTACTCATTATTATTTCTTTCTTTTCATCATAATCTCCTAAATGGCTAGAAAACAAAGACCTATTGCTCTTAACAAGTCATGTTGCATGCTTATAGGTACATACCCTCAACTTACTAAGTCATTGTTGATATATACTCCCTCCGTCCCAAGATGATTAGGACGGAGGGAGTATTAGTCTACGATGAGAGCTTCATCTTTCATACACAACCCAACAAGTAATTAAAATGTCTAATTTTGAATTGGTTTGTGTCGTCTTGGCATGGATGATTGTAGTGATTGCAGGAATGGAGAGGTTTGCGTTCAAAGGGGTGGCATCAAACTTAGTGACATACCTTACCGATGTTATTAGCATGAGCAACTCAAAGGCAGCTAAAACTGTCAATGCTTGGTGTGGATTTACTTCTATCATGCCTCTCTTGGTGGCTCCCCTTGCCGATTCCTTGCCAAATCCGCTCTCCACCATCCTCACTTCTTCGTTCGTCTATATTCTGGTGAGTTACGACTGTGACATTAGGTTAAATGTCGATGCATGTTTTCCTTAAAAGCCCGTTGTAAATTTAAAGACGTTTTGGCTTGAATCGCAAAATATGTGTATGATTCGGTTGGCTAGCTAGTGACGGAAAGAATAGTCGTTTTCTTCACCCTCCTGTTTACCATGAACTCAAGCTATATAGTGTTACACGAACGACATAAATCTTTTCACTAAGAAGTGCTAATTTAACTTATTCCGAATGATCTTTTACTTTCTGACAAAAAAAAAAAAAAAAAATTATTCCGAATGGTGCGACATAAATTAAATTGTCAACTAAAACTTACTATTTTTCCGATTATGAAGGGGCTAGCAACATTGACATCAACAACTTTTGAATGGGCATGGCCGGAAAACAAGAGTGTTTCCACCACCTTCATGTTTTGGTCACTCTGTCTAATTTCGTTGGGCCAAGGAGGGTACAACCCATCTTTGCAAGCTTTCGGGGTAGAGCAACTTGAGGACGAAGACTACTTTCCCTCCGATCAAACGGACAAGGCGACCTCAAAATCCACGGGAAAGACCTGTTTCTTCACTTGGTGGTACTTTGGTGTTTGCAGTGGCAGTCTCTTGGGGGTCTCTTCTATGTCCTACATCCAAGACACTTTTGGCTGGTCTCTAGGGTTCGCTCTCCCTACATTGGTTATGGTTGCTTCGAATGTGCTCTTTTCGTGTGGCAACAACTTTCAAGCGTACAATACGAGCAACAAAATGGTTTCTGATCCCAAGCCACTCATAGCTACGCTTCAAGCCCTTAAAGCTGCAGCTGTGAAGATGTTCAACTCTACCATTCAATCCAAACCCCAAGTCTCTGTTTCCGATCTAGAGTAAGGGTCCTTACTATTTTTATGCAAAATTACTTGCAAGTTGGTAACATTTCGGATCAATTCGTGTTTTTTCTTGTACTGGTCAGTTTTGTCGATATCAACAGTGGTTATTTAGTGCTCTGATTGTCCCGTTTGTTCAAGGCTGCAGGAGGACTATCAAGCCAGCGAAAAACTAGTTGGATTCAATGAAGCAAGAGAGGAACCCTCTGTGCGCATTTGCCTCTCGGACAATGTCAAGGTAATACTACGACTCTTGCCTATATGGGGAATGCTACTGCTATTTGCAGTAATCTTCCAACAACCAGCAACATTCTTCACCAAGCAAGGCATGACAATGAAGAGGAACATAGGCTCAAATTTCAAGATCCCACCCGCAACTCTCCAAGGTGCCATTACTATCTCAATTATCCTCTTGATGCCCTTATATGACAAGGTTCTCATCCCCCTGACGAGAGTTGTCACGAGGAATGATAGGGGTATAACAGTCATGCAGAGGATGGGGACGGGAATGGTCCTCTCCATCATTGCTATGATTATTGCGGCATTGACAGAAGAAAAGAGACTTAAAACTCCATCACTAAGTATATTTTGGTTGCTACCCCAATATATACTGCTAGGAATATCGGACATCTTCACTGTCGTGGGAATGCAAGAGTTCTTCTATGGTGAAGTCCCTGATAAGATGAAAACCATGGGAATAGCCTTATATACTAGTGTGTTCGGAGTAGGTAGTTTCCTTAGTGCCTTGATGATATCTGTGATCGAATACATCACGGCTAGAGAAGGCAGGCAAAGTTGGTTCACTGACGATATGACGAAAGCTAGACTAGATAAGTACTATTGGCTACTAGCTATATTAAGTTCATTCAGTTTGCTAGTCTATGTAGTTTTGTGTAAATTCCATAAGAGTAGGAGTGACACGGGTGATGAATATAATACTCCTAGTTCATAAAGTTTCGATATCCAATAACCTCATCCTTCAAACTAGTTTTCTAACATATGCTAAAACCCCCGATCTCATCCAATTCTTAACATTTAGCTTCGGCTTAGGTGTTAGAAAGGGGAAGGAAAGTATCGGAAGTTCCACACAGATTTATTCAAAGCTAAAAAACTTGCCAAATAAGAAATTATACATAACTCGTGAGACATCTAAATAACGAAAATGTAACACACGTAGAAATTTTGTAAGGCAACAAGCTCTGCAGCAAGAATAAAGAACCAAGAGACTGCACAAAACTAGATGGCTGGATTGATTATGCAGCACTAAAGAAGATTCGCGGTTGCTAAATGCTTCATATATTGTCAAGTAGGGGCATCATTTCAGTCACTCAATGTGTTTGTCATCACATTTCGGTATATATGGATTAACCACAAATAAGAGAACTTTAAGGTTAAATTACTCACAAAAGCACATATAAAAGCGCAATGAAAATTAAAATGTTCTTTTATATAGATCATTGACAAAGCTCATATGCCAAGAAAGCTATATATATACTTGAAAACAAAATGTGCAGGTACAAAACAAGCAACGTAACGTAGAGCCACAAAGGAACCAGGAATTGAAAGATTTTTAAAAAGTGCCGTAGGCGTCATAGGCATCCGGGCTGTTATGAAAGGGAATAGCTAGGTACCAAGCCCATCCAGGGTAATGTAGCCAATATATTTTCAAAATACAAGAAGATTCGATGCAATTGAAGCGAACAATCATAGACGGAACTATGTCCTGATATGATAATAATCATGATACAGAGTATAATTTCTTTCAACTAAAACTTTTCAAACTATCTAAGTTAGTAATGTACGGAGTAGTACAAAACAATTAAAAAAACAAGATCATCCATCATGAAAACATAGAGCACTAACAAAGGATGACTACAAATACATCAGTTATCAGTTAACTGAAAAGAAGTACGAGTTATCATTACCGAATTCACAGGTAAGAACCATAGCCATTGACTTCCAACTCTACAGCAGCATTCCATCTACAAAAGCCTGCTCAATAGAACCCAATTACCTTGTCAATTTACGACAATCATCGCAACCAAAATCCACCTAAACCGCACCACATTAATGCACACCATGACCATTAACAACCAACTCCACAGAACCATTACCTCTCCTTGACCCCACATTTCCATCTACCTGATCAATCTCATTGACCCCACCCTCATCAGAATCCGAATCCAAAGTAAACTTTCCCTCATTCTCTACCGTTTGCATCTCTCCACCAATCGGCCTATAACTCCGGTAATCGCCCTCAACCACAAATCGCTTCCCTACAATTGAATACACCCCACAAACCACAGCTACAAGCAAAGCAAGATGGCAATTAAACAACAGCACAGCAATCGCTCCGCCACGGTGCAAATCCATATGACTTTGACACTGAATTGTAAAATTCCCTCTACTTTTCCTATGCAAATGACAATTATTCGCAATCAAATCGCTAAAAAACGAGAAACCCATTTGCACAAACCAAGTACCCTGCAAAATTAACCCTAACCCACGTCCTAATTTAGCAAAATTAACACCCCCTTTTGCCCTAATTGATTCAATTGATTCAAAGCTTGAATCTTTAAGCTCAACAATGGTGGAAATCACACAAACTAATATCGGTACCATCATTAAATCATAATAACGATTCTCAACACCATCAACATCCTTAAATTGAAGATGAAACAGCAAGAATTCCTCAATAAAAGCAAACAAAAGAATCAAATTAATCAATGGGTACGGAAAAATTAAGGTTTTGGAGAAATTATTGAAAATCCCCAAAATTGAGAATAACAGAAAAAGAGATGAAATTGCGAGAACTTGGAGTTGAAGAGTTGGACCCATTTTGTCATGAGAAGAGAAAGAATCGAAGATTGAGAGAAGAGAATCGAAGATGAAGAGGAGGGAAAGAAACGATGCGGAAATCAAGGTGATTGTAGAGAAACGCTGCGTTTTGGAGGTTGAAGTTAGGGATTCCCATGATCCTAGTAAAATTAAACCTCCACCTGCAAATGCCATGGAGAAAAGAGACATCTTTTCGTGTTAATTTCAGGATTTGATGAACAAAATTAGGGTTTAATTTTGATTGAAGAAAATATGGTTTGATTTTGATTTTGATTTTGATTTTGATTTTGCGTGAATGAGTTCGGAGTTGAGAAGGTTTGTTGACTATTGAAGTAAATCCTGGCTGCTCTAAAGGGAATTTGACAACGAAAATCATTTGGCAATGTCGGAGCGTCGGCATGTCGGTTGGTATCGAGTTTTGGTATTATTATTTCACATGAACAATGTTGAGAAAATTAAAATTTTTTTATTGAATTATAATTATGGTTCATATAAAGAATAAGGTTCTATTCTAAATTCTTTTCGCTTGAAAGGAGTTTAACTAAATAGAGTTGAACCGAACTGAACCGAACTGAATGGAGGCATGTAGCTGAACTGAACTGAATGAAACTGAAATATAAGTTAATTTGTCAAGAGATGAGCCGAACTAAGTTAAACTGAACTAAACTAAACTGAACTGAATTAAGCTGAACTGCACTAAACTGAATTGTTGAAATTAACCCAGAAAGAATATGGCTTAATAGTATGGTAATATCTCGGTAGCGCTCTATATAAAGTTTTTTTTTTTTTTTGCGAGGACTAGTTGATACAGAGTAGTACATTTTAAAAGTCATCTCGAAATAATATTCCATAGTTGCTGCTTACAAGGTCTTTTGGTTTGACGGACTGATTTCGTTAGAAGCCCTTTTTTTCGAGTCAGATAAATTCAAGGCCGGTTACCAAATTCATCAACATTTAGCAAAATACAAATCACATATTGGTTAGAGCATATTTACTCCCAACATTCTTTTGAGTTTTGATACTCGATTTAAACCGTGATCTGGTCAGGCTGGCTGTAATATCATGTGAGAAGACCATCTAACCTAAACTTTAGAGTGATAGTTGAGGCTCATCAATTAGGACAAGCCGCGGGCCCCGGAGGGCCACCTTAACAATTATATATACCCACCTCTCTAATAGGACTAACCCTGTTTGGTAATCAGCAGATTGATATTAGTAGAAGCAGATTGGTCAAGCTGATTATAAATGACAGATTGGATTAACACGTTTGACTAGTATATTTCAATTAGCAGATTTAGTAGAAGTGTTTGGTAATTAGCAGATTTTGGTTAATATATTGTTGTATCTATGTGCAAATTGTTGACGGATTCATATTTCACAATCTACTAATGTGAATATGTTGGGTAGAGCAACATATTGGAAAACAGTAGATTGACTCCAATCTACTCTTTCAATATGTCATTTACCAAACACTCAAAATAGTAGATTGATGAGTCAAACATGCTAAAAGCCTTAAATATACTAAAAATTTCTCAATCCGCCGTTTACCAAACACCCCCTAAGTAAGAACACACACCTATTCTAAATAATCTTTAGCGACTTTATCAACCCGTCTCTCCTAACAATTATATATACCCACCTCTGTAATAATACTTCGTTGATTTTTAATCCTTTAAAAAATGCGTCTTATATCGAATAAGCAATCCTACTCTAAACAAAGTCACTCATATTATTGTATGGCGAATTATCTTATATGCTTGGCAGAATGTATACAGCCTATACATACAGCAAATCATCATTACTAATAATAACATAGCAGTATAAACTGGAATGTATACATACAGTATACATTACTGATACATGATCATTTAGGTGCAAGAGTACTTATTTGCGAATTGCAAAGGCGATGAGAGGATCTCGCCTATTGACAATAAGTCCCGGATGCTCAGGCACATTAGAAGGATTACATTCTGCTCCATCAGGTAATTTCCAGTCAAAATTATAGACAAGATTCGCTAACGTCAGTTCAGCACTAGCAAAGGCGAAAGATATACCAGGACAACCTCTTCTACCTCCTCCGAATGGAATCAAATTGAAGTCAACCGTTGTTCCCTTAACGTCTACTGAAGACTTCAAAAAGCGCTCGGGTTTAAACATGTCAGGATCTTCCCAGTAAGACGGGTCTCTTTGTACGGCCCATGCGTTGATAAGTACCTGTGTCTTTGCTGCAATGTCATAGCCGTGTATTTTGACATCTTTCGAGGATTCTCTAATTAGTAATATCGGAAGTGGAGGATGTAGCCTAAGTGTTTCCTTTATCACTGCTTTTAAGTAGTTCAGCTTTTGTAGATCGTCTTCGTCTACCATTGGTTTTGGCGTAACTGCTTCCCTTACCTCATCCTGTAGCTGCTTCATTACTCGGGGGTGCCCGAGTAGCTCTGTCATTGTCCATTCTAGCAGTGTATACGTTGTGTCGGTTCCAGCTACGAACATATCCTTTATAGAATCACACATGAAAATGCATTCTAGCAACCGTATCTCAAGAATGGCGTTGAATGTAAGCAGTTTTACCCTTATTTATAGAAAATATATATATGCAACCCAAATATGACTTGAAATCGGAACTGACCCATAGCTAGAGCTGGCCAACAGCACGGGCCAGCCCGGCCTGGCCAGGGCCCTCCCCCGACCAGCCCGGACCGCCCCTTCCCCTGGCCTGGCTCGGGTTCCATTTTCCCAGCCCGGCCCACCCTAGCCCGTCTATTTCGAAAAAAATAAAAAATTAGGTTAGGCCCGCCTGCCCGCCTCGGGCCCATCCCCCCTGGCCTGGCCCGGGTTTGACCAGAAGAGCCCAGCCTGCCCCTGGCCCGGCCCGAATACGGGTCTACCCATAGTTGGCCTTGGGTCGATCTTTCTTGGACCTAATTTGACCTGACCCAAAACCGCTCGACTCAAAAATCACCCAATTTAATGTAAAACGGATTAAACGAAAGCAGGTACATACCAGTATAATAGCTTTGATGGAGTCATTTGGCAGAGCATTCGGGTTTTCCTTCTGAACACCAAGTAAGATATCCACAAAATCCTTGTTCTCATCTTTGTTATCATCCTTAAAACGATCGACATGTTCTTGAACAACATTTTCAAGGAAACAATCAAAATCCTTAGCGACATTATCAACCCGTCTTTCCAGACCAGAAACTCGATCAATCCAACCGAGCCAGGGTATGAAATCGCCAAAACTAAACACTGCCAATACCTCTCCAAGCTCAGCCAAGAGATTCTTAAAATTAATTCCATTGCTTTCACCGCCGTATTTTCTTCCAAATGCTACCCTACATAACACATCATTTGAAAGCGTCAAAAGAATCTCCGACAAGTTTACAGGCGACAAAATCGATCTTTTGATCGTATCAACAGCAAGAAACACCTCTTCCTCTCGTACATTACGAAAGGATTGAACTTTTTTGTTACTAAAGAGTTGTATCACGGATATGCTTCTTATTTGTTTCCAAAAATCGCTATAAGGCGAAAAGACTAAGTCTCTGCAACCATAGACGATTTTACACAAGGTACGTGAGTTAGCCCTGTTTGCGAAGACAATATCATGTGTCTTCATGATCTCACGTGCAGCATCGGAAGATGAGATAACGAGTGCCGGAGAACTACCTATTTGCATGGACATGAACCCGTTTTCACCATATCGGTTGGACAAAGTTTGCAAGGATCGGTGTGGGAACTTGCCAAGCTGGTGAAGGTTTCCTAAGATTGGCAACTTTGGTGGGCAGGGTGGCGGGTTTTTGGTTATGTCGCGGTTTTTAAATAATATTTTATAGATAAAGATTGTAAGAAGAAGTAATGGTAGTGAAAGTGGATGAAACAAGAGTTTATGTAGAATATCGAAAACATTAGCAGAGATTGCCATTGCTGATTTGTTTGTATAATTGATCGATCTGTAACGCTGTTGAAACCTGTGATTTTATAGGCAGAAGAAGAGGAAGAATGAAGAGTAGCATGTTAGAGAAATAATAGAAAAAAAAAATGGTTACAATATATGATAAAATAGGTACGGTTATTAGGCCATGTTTGATAAACGGCAGATTAATTGACCAATTTTTAGCATATTCAAAGGTTTTAGCATGCTTGACCCGTCAATGTAAATGGTGATGAATTGAAATGACTAACTATAAGGTAGAATTTGAAATCCTCAAATTTTAATTAGGTTGGAATTGAGTCCAATTCCAAATATTAGGAGTTCCCAAACGCTTGAAATGTCTCAATTACGGAATTCAATTTCAATTTTGAATTCCCAAACATACAATGCATGATTTAACTTTGTTATTAGAATATAATAATGTACAATATATATTTCCATATATGTCGAATTTATGTATCATTGTATTCCTTAATTGTAACCTTATATTAGGTAGAATATTATCTTATTATTACCGTAGAGTATCTCTCTAATTAGGTGTATATAACTTTTAACATTTCTATCAATGAAAGATCAAACAAGCGTACATCTACTTTGTTGTACAATACTCTCTACATAAACACATTCTCATTTGTGACGCATCACAAGCTTATGGCGTCTCACAATCGGTTAAAATCCCAAAGTGACCCATTGATCTTGCTAAAATTAATATATATAAAAAATGTCCGGTTCAGGGCCAGGCACGACTGTAGAGTTGGCGAACTTGACCTACACGAAACTCAACCAGACATAACCCAAAAATATAGCAACCCCTAATCAACCCCACTCGACTCCTTTTTTTACCCAACATTAGATACAACCCGGTAATCAGTTATTTACTCGAACACGAACTGACCTGACTCGACCAATTATGAACTCGACTCGATATTGACCTGATAAGATTGATGACCTGACAATTATTAAGTTTAATATTGATCTAAATCAGTGTGAATCATTGTTTAGCTTGATACGTTTAACTTGATAACAATGTAACCAAACCAAATAATGATCGGAAACTAAAACTATTAGAACAATATTAAAGTAACTCGATAAAAGAAATAACAAAATCAGACCGAAAATGACCCCAACCTGACCTGACATATCATTTGATCCAAAATTATTTGAGCCCGGAGAGAGTAGTGCAGCGGGTGATTACGAGAAGTTTATGGTCGGGTGCTGGGCTATATGGGAACACAGAAATAAGGTCGTGTTTGAGGGGGTGCGGGTGAAGCCGGAGAGAGTAGTGCAGCGGGTTAAGGACATTTTGCAGGAGGAGGCCGTGAGCGTGGGGTCTGGTAGGGGACGACGATAAGGGCAGGTGGAGGACACGGGTGGGAAGGAGAATGATGGCTGGAGACTGGCATCGGAAGATTATGTTAAAATTAATGTGGATACGGGCGTTAAGGAGGAGGAAGGGGTAGACACAGGGGTAGTGTGTCGAGATGACCGCGGTATGGTGATGTGGGGACAAACGGTGGTGCGTGAAGTTGAGTGGGAGCCACGGTTTGCAGAAGCTGTTGCGGTGTTCGATGGGTTGCAAGAAGCTCAGGCACGTGGACATCGACGGGTGGTGCTGGAAAGTGATTGCCTTCAAGTGATTGACGCGCTTCTGGAGAAACGCAAAGGGCGGAGCTCGTTCTTGCTTCTAGTAGACGATATTTTATCTTTATGTAATTCCTTTGATTCAGTAGTTTGGTCGCATATGAGTCGTATCAATAACTCTGTAGCTCATGTTTTAGCTCATGTGTTTCCTAGGGTAGTCGGCAAAACGGTATGGTCGTCTGTCTTACCTTCTGTTGCGAATTCTGCAGTGGATTATGATTTATCGTTAATGAATTTAATACCCTACGGGGCGTTTTCCTCCAAAAAAAAAAAATATTATTTGAGCCTGAATCTACCCAAAGGGGTATGTCAACTTCAACCAACCGGACCCACCTGACCCCGACTGCCATCTATTGACATGAGCCAGCTCGACCAACCCTTGCCATTTGCCAAGGTCTGGTTCAGGGCCTCTGAGACCTGAGTGACTTGGTCCGGCCCAGCCCTAAATCGGCTAGTGTCCAGGTCTATAATTTTCCTTCAATTTTTTTTTTTGAGGGAAAAAACCCCGTAGGGTATTACTTCAATAGAGATAAATCAAATAACACAGCTGAGTTCGCCTCAGGCGGTAGCACACTCGACCAAACAAACTTACTAGCTACTCTAGGCACAGCATGAGCTAAGACATGAGCCACACAGTTGTTTATACGGCTCGTATGGGACCATAATACAGACTCGAAAGCATGAGAAAGAACTCCAATATCATGTATAATCAAATCGAAAATGTTCCGACCCTTACTCTTCCCGCGTATTGCCTCAATAACCTGCAAACAGTCACTCTCCAGGACCACGTGCTGATGTCCTCTTGTCGCCGCCTCCTGTAACCCATCCAACACCGCTACTGCCTCCGCAATTCCAGGCTCCCAATCCACTTCTCGCACCATCGACAACCCCCCGCAATTTTCCTTCAAATTTTGGTGTAATGGACAATGTGGCCTCTAATTAATACGAGTAAGTTAGTTAACCAAATACTTCAACACGGTTGTTATTATACTTTAGCTCAAGTTCATGCTTCCGAATTCCAATAACATTGAAAGTTTTGTTCACTGAAGTATCTTGTTTGGGGAGAAAATGATGCAAGCAGTAGCGGAGTCAGGATTTCCTAGGGGGAGAAAAATCTCAGCGGGGATAAACGAGTAATTTTATAAGTCCACATTGGAGTACATCAGAAGTCACTTAGAAATGAATAGTACGGACTACGGACGTCAAAAGGAAGTGTAAGGCATGAGTGCATAACAAATAAATCGGCTCATTGAAGCCGCTGTAAAGGGCAACGGTTTTAAGTTCCGCAAAAGATTTCACAATATTTTTCAAAGCGGAAACAAATCGATGTAAGGACTGCGTGGCTCACTTGTACTCCGTAATTCAAACAGAAAATGTGTTTTTGCTATCACCATTTTTTTATCCCCCCATTTCGGGAATTGAACCTGGGCCTTTTGGCTTCTTGAGAGGAGGTGATTACGTTGTCAAATGTCAACACTCTCGCCTCAAGAGTTTTGATACCACGTGATAGACTGAAAAATGAGAGGACTCAGCAAAAGCGTATGGAAAAGTTATGCTTGTAAATTAAACAGTCTTAAATAAACCAAATACTTGGACTAATATTTTGGATCGTAAAAATCCAACATACTAGTAAACATAAACATAAGTAGTTGCTTCAGCAAGAAGTGAATATTTTTGCCTTCAGACATGTCCAACGTATTGAGAGGATCTCGCCTATTGACAGTAAGTCCCGGATGCACAGGCACCTTAGAAGCATCACATTCGGCTCCATCAGGATATTCTTTCTGAACATCGAGCAAGATATCGACAAAATCCTTGTTATCTTCTTTGTAGCCATCATTCAAGCGATCGAGGTGTTCTTGGACTACTCTTGGACCAGTGTACTACAAAGGAGTGTCGGTCGCTCCATGATAAAAGTCGAGAATTCGGCTATAATTGTCCTCCATCGTTCACATGAGCATGTACGAACCGCTATAAAGAAAGCGTAAGAGACTTGCACACAACAGAACAAACAGGAGTAAATGTTTTATGTCTTGTGGGATGCTCCATTGGGTAAAATGGAATCTCAGCCTTGCTGTATACAATTAATAACTTGCCGAACAGCGCGTAAATGATGATAACGTACGTACGTATAAGCTCTAACCATTCTTGGAGAGTTCTTAGCGGCGATTATATCATTTTCAACAAAATTCATAAGTTGGAACTATATAGTAAGATAAAAGACTCGATGCACACCTGAAAATGTGGATACTCGAGCATACTTGCAGTGTACGTCTGCGTTAATATCGCTAGGTGTTTGGCCAAAAAGTGAAGCATGGTGGTTAGCAATTACGATGACTATGTGATAAGCTTCACTTTGGTGGACAATCAGATATGAGAATCCGGCTTTCGTTTTAGCATTTTACTGATTCTAACATTTCATCCAACACCTTCTTTGCAACAATACGATTGCTCATTTTTCGCAATACCTCTCACAATTTTTCCACTTCAGCCTCATAATTTTCATTTAAAATAACGTAAGCTAGTTTTTCATGACCATCATCCTGTCTTATAAAAACACAGATTTGAAGATTTTTTCCATAAACATTGCATTAATCGATCATGAAATAAGTTTAAAGCTGTCTTTTGGACTTAAAGTCACTTAATTTAAGTTCAGTTCAGATCTTATAAGTTCAGTTCAAATCCTATAGGTTCAGTTCAGTTCAAATCCTATAAGTTCTGTTCATTTCAAACCCTATAAGTTCAGTTCAGATCTTATAAGGTCAATTCAGTTCACATCCTATAAGTTCAGTTCAGTTCACATCCTATAAGTTCAGTTCAGTTCAGTTCAGATTCTATAACTTCAGTTCAGTTCAAATCAGTTTCAGTCCAAAAGAACAAGGCATAAGTAGTCAATTCGTCATATCCTCAAAGAATTGGGTACCTGTAGAGCTGGCCAACCGCACGGACCAGCCCAACCCGCCCCCAGCCCGCCACCCCCACACTGCCCGCTTGGCCCACCCCCTGACCAGCTCGGCCTGCTTTTTCCCCTGGCCTGGCCCGTCTATTTTAGGAAAAATAAAAAAATTATGTTAGGCCCGCCTCAGGTCCAGGCCCGAGTCAAGCATATCTCGGCCGGGCCAAGCCGGCAAAGCCCGCCCCTCCCCTAGTCTGGCCCGAGTCTGACCAGAAGAGCCCGGCCCGACTCCTGGCCAGCCCGAATATAGGTCTAGGTACCTGTCATATCCTTGAGGCATCAAATCAGCAGTGACCGTGGCCAGGACTACGACCGGGACCGAACCTGAGAGACTTGCACAAAACAGAACAAACACCAAAGAAATGTTGTGTGTCTTGTGGGACGCTCCTTTGGGTAAAAAATGGAATCTCAGCCTTGCTGTATACAATTATTGCATATAATTCCGAGTTTCCGACAATGTTTTCAATATCCATCATGCAAGGCATTAACGATAATATAAAAACTCAAATAAAACCGTTGTACAGCTTCAATGTGCACTCGTCTAATGACAGAAACTACATAGACTAATACTTCATCCAACAACTAACAGGTCTTTTACTAGTAAACATAGGGATTTGCTTCAGCAAGAAGCGATTCTTTCCTGCGGACAGTGAGACCGCTGCCTTCAGACATATCTAACGTATCAGGCGTCACTCCAACTGGCAACGACCAGTCGAAGTTATACACAAGATTAGCCAACACAAGCTCATTGTTCGCCATTGCAAATTGTATTCCCGGGCATAACCTTCGCCCTGCCCCAAACGGAATCAATTCAAAGTCTTGCCCTTTGAAATCTACTGACGAATTCAAAAACCTCTCAGGCCGAAACTCATTTGGTTCCTCCCAAGTAATCGGGTCTCTGTGAATAGCCCAAGCATTGATAATAATCATGGTCTTATCGGAAATGTCATATCCGTTTAATTTCAGGTCACTAGTCGACTCACGAGGTACGAGCAGGGGAATTGGTGGGTGTAGCCGTAATGTCTCCTTGATTACTGCTGTCAAGTAGCTCATATTTTCCAAGTCATCTTCGGTTATGAACTGTTTCCTTATCGCCTTGTTTCGCACCTCTTTCTGTAGCTCTGCCATAACTCTAGGATTTCTTAAGAGCTCTGTCATTGCCCATTCTAGCACTGTCGACGTCTTATGGGTGCCCGCTGCAAAGGCTTCCTACATGAATTACATATTGCCAAGAAGGTTAGTACAATCACTGAAAATCTGAAATCAGGTAACACCATACTAATTACTAATGATTTCAAATGGCGGGTAGGAGGAATCGGAGAGACTGTTTCCGGATGACAAATAACAAAATACTCCCTCCGTCTCAATCATTTGTTTACTACAACACCTGCAGGTAAAAGGAACCAGAGAGACTGTTTTCGGATGACACATAACAAAACCATTGGCGGAGCCAGGATTTTAAGTCAGCGGGGGCGGAAAGGTAATATTATAAGGGAACCTCGAAAAAAATCGAAAATTTTAACTAAAAATTTCGAAATTTTCAAACGCCAGCGTGGGCGAGCGCCCCTGCTACCCCCCTCCACCACTGAACAAAACACTCCATCCATCTCAATCATTTGTTTACCTTTGATTAAAATACTCCTTACAACAAATATAAAACGTAAAAAAATGACTGAGACGGAAACAGTAGCATCAATGACGACTAACTTACCAATATCAAAGCTTTAATGCCTTCTCTTTCAACAGGAAAACCAGCTGAATTATCCCTCTGAACATCAAGCAAAACATCGACAAAATCCTTAGTTCTCTCCTCGCTATTATTCGGCTTCTCCAAATGCTCCTTAAGTATCTCCTCAAGAACAACATCAAACTTCTTAGCAACCTTATCCATCCTCGAATCCAACCCACTAACCCGATCCACCCAACTCAACCTCGGTATAAAATCGCCGACTTTAAACACGCCAAGAAGCTCCATTAGCTCACTCAAAACCTCCCTAAAATCAGTCCCTCCACTATACTTCTTCCCAAATGCCACCCTACAGACGACATCATTCGTCAACGTCGTAAACAAATCACTCAAATTACAAACTTCTTCACATTTCCTAATACTTTCGATTAATAAACCCGTCTCTTCCTCTCTTATAACCCTGTAAGATCGAACCCTTCTACTACTTAACAACTGAAGAACAAACAAACTCTTCATTTGTCTCCAATACTCCCCGTAATAAGACGCACCTACAACCCTACTATTATAAAGCAACTTATCATTAATACTCGATTTGGGTCGGTTCGAAAGTATCGAGTCGTGTGTTTTCATGATCGATTTAGCGATAATAGACGACGAAACGATTAGTGTAGGTTTAGTCCCTAAGTGTATAAGCATGAGCTCGCCATATCGAGTCGATAACGATTTAAGAGAACGATGAGGATGCTTACCAAGTTGGTGAAGGTTTCCTAAGATTGGTAGCTTAAATGGAGATGGTGGTAATTGTTTGTTTAAGCCTTGATTATTTGAGAGTTTTTTGTATATGAAATACAAGAAGATGAACAAAGGGAGAATTGAGAAAAGATTAAAAGGAAGATTCAGCATTTTTATTTTCTTGGTATATGATTGTTGCCTTGGTTAGTCTTTTGAATTGGAACTTTAGATGTTTGGAAGACGGTCTTAAGTAAATAAAGACGGTATTTACAGCTGATTAAAATAAGGAAAAAATGAAATAAGTGTTGGGATAATAGCTCTCAGCTTCGAATCTCTCACAGTCAATATTATATTGCCTTTTGATTCATTTGACAACAGGAAAAAAAATTAAAATTAAGACGGTTTAAACAAGGCACTCGAATATTTTATTGATTACGGTCGAAATCGACAAGTGTTTTTGGTTTTTGTTGATAATGGGTGATGTCTATCTCCACACACTCTCTTCCTCGATTTCCATTTTTTGGTTTTGTTAATTGTCAATGCATGCTGATCTGATGATGATCTGTAACTCTGTAAGTTTGGGATCCAATTCTAACGTAGAGGATTTGGATTGTATTGTTTTATGGGGTCCAATTGTTAATCGATCTAGTACCATTGACATTGACGCACTAACAAAGTTGTTTTTTTGGATTAAAATAATTCATTTAAGTTCAGTTTATTTTAAATCTAAGAGTTAAGGGCTAGAACATTTAAGAGGGGAATGGGATGAAATAGGTGTTCATTTAAAAATTTACTAGTGTAGTTCCCGTGCTACAGCACGGTATTTTCAAGATGAAATTTATAAAGAAAAACTTTTAATAAAATTATTTTGCATAAATTAAAGCTACTTTTAATTTAATGTTATAATATACTAAATATAATATTAATAAGGAGCTGGGGACGATGATCACTTGGCCACTGCAGCCCCCGAAGGGGGTGGCTTACATGGTCCATGTGGTGGTGCGGGAATGCATGGGCCCGGGGGATTCAACCCCCTCGTCATCAAAAAAAAATATTAATAAGGAGATAGAAAAGAAAGTTTACTATTAATAATAACACTATAATGTTAAAACGATAATGGGAACTAATTTATGAAATTAAGTTAGATGTAAAATCTAGTTAAAAAAAACTATTAGCCTTATTAAAAAAAAATGGTAAAAATAATATACTACGCGTCTAAAAAGACGATTTTCAAATTATTAAAACTAACATTTTCACTTTCTATTTCCTATAAGAAAATACATAAAAATCGTTATACATTATTTAAAAAATACTCCATACTCCATATTACTAAAATAAAGATTTCATAATTTGAGAGTGCAATTGATATGTTGTAAAATTGCATAATATATCAAAGTAATTGATTGTGATTGTATATTTTCGGGATAATATTGTAAAGCTTGCATAATTTGAGAGGTTGTTTCCATGTATAGGATTGCACTAGTATTGGTGCCCGGCTTCGCCCGGGTTACCTCTATTTACCATTAATTTTTTTTTTCATTACATAAAATTACTTCAAGTTGCATAACCCATAAATTTATCATTAATAAATTTTTCTATGACATATCCTAAAATTACGATGAAATAAATTTTGAGACAAATTCATTACTCCCGCTACTAATATTTTACTCTTATTAAGAAAACATTAGTAATAACATTTCACTATAATTTGGTAATTGGTACGGAGTATATATTTAACTCATCTTAAGATTTAAGACGTCAGTCTTAAACAAGAATATCATAGTTAACCTATTACAAACATGGCTTTTAGGGGTAACAGATTTGGATATAGTAAATTTGAGATAATCTATGTTAATATTAGGGCTTTAGGGGTGTTTAATCGGTGGCTCGGACCAAGGATTCTAGCCCATAGTCTATTTATTTAAAGTACTTTACTATGGTCTTAGGTTTGGTGGTAGATCAAGCTTATATAAAAAAAAAAAAAAAAAAAAAAAGAGTTAGGATTTCAACAATATCCATTTTTGTCCCTACTTTGTCAACAGTATATGAGATATATACTTGAATCTAATAAGAAGATAAAAAAAATAATGATGTCATTTAAATTCATTGTCAGCTAATCTCCCTTTGTGACGGACACATCCGTCACAAGCTTGCGACGAGTTAAGTATTACCCATGTGGGCAGATAAGACAAAACAGATTGCTATTCCCTAGGCATTCTACTTTTGTCTTATCAACCCCACATAGGTAATATTTGACCCGTCTTGTTTAAAACTTATTGACTGACACTTCTAAATTTAGTACTCCGTATGATACATCGTAGTGATGGCAATCATGTATTCGTGGTGGTCAATTTGGTCTGTCCGTCCGAGTTAGTCCATGTGATTTTTCTCGTAAAGATCAGTCCGAAATAGACTTGTCAAATTCTGACCTCATTCGAAAACCCGACCCTTTTTTCCACGGTCAAGACCCGGAAATCTCGACTCGTGGCTTGTTCAACTAGAACCCAAATGATACGCTAATTTACGGTCGAAACCCAACCCTAACAGACCGAACGTTGGTTCAAAGATATTATATTTAAAATAGTAACTGAAGAGTTAAGAACGATTAACACCTAAGAGGGGGAGGGGGTGAATTAGATGTACCTTTTAAAAATTTTATCCTTAACTTAATTAATTAACTACTTTAAGCTAAGAATAAAGAAGTACAAGACTTGAGAAACTTAATTGAATGTAAGTTCACAAGAAGGTACAGCAGTTGTATGTCACAGTATAGGTGACTGTGACACAGAACTTGATTAGGTACATGCGAGAAATAACAAAGTGGAAGAACGTAAAAGTAAATGAACAAACAAACGACATTTTAAAAATTGGTTCAGCCTCTACTCCGAGGCCTACGTCCAACCGTTATTTTATTGCTTGTTTAGAAATTTACTCAAACTTACTAAACCCCTTACAATGAAAATAACTCGCCAACCTACTCCGGCTGCACTCAAACTTAAAGCTACTCCGCTTCAAGAGTTTATGGGTTCTATCTCAAGGTGTTACAGAATCTTGAATCTCAAGAGTTCACTCAAATGAACATGGAGATTACAATGAAGATCTAACACGAGAATCATGGAACAAACTCATCATGTCACAGTACAGCGAACTGATACTTGGAGGTTTTACAGCTTTTCTCGAAAACAATTTTGAAGACTTAAAATCAGAAAAACGGTTTGCAAACACTTGAAGAACAAAGCTTTAAATGCACAAATGATTTGCAAGGTTTTTACAATAAATGATTTGGAAGTTTTAAGAAATAAATGTGACTAAGACACTCTATTTATAGTGGATTTAGTCTTAGGTAAGTACACTTTGAAGAATTAAATCCAATATTAAAATGATAGCTTTGAGTGATGGTAAGTGTTAGACTTATAGGCTTGGGGCTTAAGAAATCAGAAAACTTAAGCTTCTACACTCAACATGTGACAATTTACCAAAATGTCAAAAAACTTTTCTTACTTTAGAAGTTTGACAAGTCCTTTTTGCCATTTTAGTAAAAGGTGTTTGCACAAATCTAGAGGCTTAGACAAGTGGGCTTGTGACTCCAAAATTTCAGATTATTTTCAAGCTTTTGAAAATTCAAATGTTTAAGATTTAAAGTTTGCAAAGTTTTGACACTAAAAAAACATTTGGTCGAAAATTCCTCCTCCGTATGATAGTACCAGAAACCACAGTACAGCGTACCGTTGCATGGTTTTGCCATTACTTGACTTAAATGAGAATGTTACACTTACTCTTACATATATCGACTAAGGCTTTGGAGAGTATCATTGTCTTGACTTCCTTGATTTGGCTTGATCATCTTGAATCATTGTTGAAAGTCCATTTGATTGCTTCATTCACTAATTATTTCAACTAAGAGCAAACAATCAAATAACAAAGGGACTTGGCATCATCAATTCAATGTGTTCTAACAGTAACTAAAAAACACTAATTAGTTTTGTACTTTAAATAACAAAAATAAATAAAAAGTCAATATTATATAAATTTTGTAACCTTTAATAATAGAATAATTACGATAATAAATGGAAAAAGATAACCATTGCAGCATTTGTTTGGGATACATATACAAGCTCCGCCATGATTAACCCACAATCAGAAATTACTGAGTACTGTACTTCTATCCAACTGTTCAGTAACAACATACCCAATCGAACACTATCCAACTGTTCATTCATCCCAACACGGGCCGAAACCACACACCGAATTGAACTCCATGCATTCCAAGCACTCAAAACCTGGCCTGTTCATTCATCCCTTAACTTGGCCTGTTCTTTGACCAACCGATTCACAATTCCAAGGAGTTCATCCAACTTTGCTAACACCACACCCATTTCAACAGTAGAACCTGCTGTAGAACCGGACTGATTCTACCTTTCCAATTTTCCATTCTTAATCTCCAAGCTCATCCGAGAAAGAAGGCCCGGGGTCATTTCATCACTCAATTTCTCAATTGCAGGGCTTCCCTTCAACACTAACCCCTCCCACATAAAAATGATCGAGAGCCACATACCATAAGGGACCACGACATTTTTGTCAAAGTTGCCGCTTTGGAACTCAGTGGACATCTCAAGAATTCGGTGAAACATAAGGCGAGGAAGGTTAATGGGTTTGTGCTTGACAATGTGATGAATCAGGAGCATGTCAAGGAGAGAACATCTCCCACGGCTATTGTTGGAAGGGACAAGGTTACGAAAAACCAGGTTAAAGATGAACCGGATGGGTGCGGTTAATTCAAAGGCATATATGTTGGTAGGGCCATCATCATCATGAGGTCGAAGAACCTTCATGACCTGGGTAGAGGTAACCTCATCAACTTCACCCCAATCACGTTTGGGGAAGGAGGTAAGCCCGACATCACAAATATCCAGATGAGCAGCAAGTTGGTCGATGGTTAGGACAAAGGGTTTCGATTTATAAAGGTCGAGAGAGTTCCGGTTCAACATCTACCTTGACCGTTGCATAGAATTGGATGATTTCGGACAAGTACATGGGACTATATTTGTCCAACAGATTCACCCAACCCTGTGCATACATAGCCTCTTTGAAGTATTTGAAAGCAAGAGAGGTGTCATACCAGGATTTCTTATAACGCCTTCCACTGTGGAAGCAACAAATCAGCATACCGTGGCATATCTTGAAGATCTCCTCCGGGAGATCGAGAGAATTGAGATGGTTGAGGATATCATTCTTGAATGATTCGGCATAAGGAGCAATAACAAGGTCCATGCATGTGTTGAGAGGAACCTTCTCCTCAATGATCTCATTCTCATCTATGCTCGGCAAATCCCGCTGATAACGAGCCCTTTTGGATGCTTTGGTTTTTGATCTGGATCCCCTTTTTCTTTGAGTGACCTTGGGTTTTGGAGGGGATGCCTCCGGTGTCACATCCTCATCATCATCACCGAATATTTCAAGCATCTTTCGCTTGGACCGGGTTCGTGATGCGGGTTTCGAAAATAATGGGTCAAGCCCATCATCAAACACCACTGTGGCATCATCATGATCCTCGACATCAACAACTTCTTCATCAATTTTTTTCAGTATTGGAATCAATTTCCCTTTCAACAGTGGAAGCCACCGTTGCATCAATCTCACTCCTCTCATCCTTCTCTAAAGTTTCACTCACCAAATCTTTTAAGAGCACATCATCATCATTCTTTTCAACTGCAACATCACTATCCTCCTTCCTTTCCTTTTCGTTTGAATCCCCTTCATTCTCATCTAATTTTTCTTTTTCTCCCTCTGATTTTTCTTCACTTTCTTTTTCTTTGTTTCCCTCTAATTTTTCCTCACTTTCTTTTGATTGCTCTTTATCTCCCTCTGATTTTTCCTCACTTTCTTTTGATTTTTCTTTACTTTCTTTTCCCTCTTTTGATTTCTCACTTCCAAGTTCCCCCTCTTTCATTTCACTTGATTGATCTTTCTTTTCATTTGTTTCGGCCACATCACTTGATTTTCGAATGTCTTCATCCTTTTTGGTTGCCTTAGAACCGAGTCCTCTTCATCGGTGTCAATGTCCACTTCAAAGATCTAGTTGAAGAGAGATAGGAGGATTCCTACTTCTTCCTCCACTGCCACGACCACCGCCCCTTTTGGCGGTTGTCTTCTTTCGTGCAACGGTTGGTTTGGCAGTGGCAGAGATGATTTCATTTGGTTTGGCAGCGGTTTTGGGAGCCATCTTTTTCTTGGCAATGTATTTTGGATTGAAGGTATTTCTGAGTTGAAGAACTTCTTTTGAAAATCTTGGAGGCATTTTAAGAGAGTGGAAAGAGAGAGGTTAATGGCGGTTTTGGGAATCCGAAAAAGGTGAGGGTTGGTTGTTTATTTAGTGGGTAATAGGAAGTGTTAGTGGAAACATGGATATAAATGAGGGGTTGGTGTAATTAATCTAGGTGAAGGGACGGTTGAGTGTTGAAAGAGTGAGGCTAGGGTGTAGGTTTTTAGGAGTGATGGGACATAAAGTAGTTTTTGGAAGCTCAATGCAAATAACAACTCAAGTGCACATAGACATTTGTTAATTTCATTTTGTTCGACATATGCATGCATTTTAACCATATTGACTGAAATTTAATTACACGTAAATCCTCCTTCTAATCAATCATTGGACAAAGTAATCTAATTTAGCGGTATGTCACCCAATAAACCAATTTCCGACCGAAATCTTTCGAATTGTTCTCTTTCTAACGGTTTTGTAAGAATGTCCGCAATTTGATTTTCCGTTTTACAAAAGCTTAAACAAATATGACCTTTCTCATCTTGATCACGTAGAAAATGATCTCGTATGTCGATGTGTTTAGTTCGTGAGTGTTGTATAGGATTCTTTGATGATTTAATTGCACTAGTGTTGTCGCAAAAAATAGGGGTAGTCTCGAAAGTAAGGCCATAATCATGCAATTGTTGACGTACCCAAAGAATTTGTGCACAACATAGAGCGGCACTCACATATTCGCTTTCGGCCGTGGACAATGCAACGGTGTTTTGCTTCTTCGAAGCCCATGAAATGAGACACGGTCCTAGGAAAGTGGCAATACCCTGCAGGGTGTTGTACGTCCGAATCACCTGTGAAATGAAATGCACAAGTGCAACATCAGGACTAGACTGAACGGAGATTGATAGAGGGAAAAACAAAATAGACAATTCGAACCAAGGGAGACTTTTCACCAACATACCATAATCCTCAGAATCCAGGATACAACAGAGAATAATTTTATTTTCGCTGTCCACCTCGGCAAAAAAGACTTGTTTAGGTCCTGGTTCTGGTCTAGATTCGGTGACTTTGAGGCGAGCATAGAAGTTCAAATGTATGAACTCTTCAAACTCCAATATATCACACTGCCCCGTATATTCGTAATCCTACTAGCACCATATTGATAAGGAAAACACCCAACTCATGAGAAATAAAACGATTATTAACGAGTACAAGATAGATAAATTAAACGATAGGGTTAAGGAGAAAACCTTGGTACAATCACCAGTCGCGTTGAAATAAGCCAAAGCAAGCTCACCGTATCTCTTGTTCTTTTGTTCCGTAGTCTCCCAATAATCATCATCACGAGATGGTTCAGTCCCTTCAACCACGAAATAGTGGTACCATGTACAATAGTTGTGCGGATCTAGGATCACATTCGCCTTAGCTTCAGTTCCTAATGTTGAAAACCAGTCACAATAATTTCGCGGGTATAAGATTTCTTCGATTTTGGATTCGGATCTTGACATGAACCATTCAGCGTAATCTTTCAGCTCTAAGACCTCACTGGCAACAGATTTTAGGTCCTCTAATTCTTTAGCCCTGTATTTTGCGGAATATACAAGCGAAACTTAAAACTTCCGACCACATGCATATGACAATTGACAAATATCATTGATCAGCTAACAAGCAAACAATGATGTTGCAAGGGCAAAAATTTCTCACATTTTAAACTCAAGAAGACGACGGAGTCGCTTTCGTGGAGAGAAACCAATGGAGCTGCAAAATAATTAAGAAAGACATAAGTAACGAACATAACATAACATCTATAACTTGAATAATGATTCAATTCTTGTTTAAGACGTCAATATCTGTCTTAAACATAAAACGGGTCAATTATGGTAGATGAGACAAAAGAATAATGTTGAAGACGGACAAAAGATACAAGAACAAACGAAAAAAAAGAGAGAAGATTACTCTGAGCTATTAGTAGAGTGATCTGAATCTTCGTTGCTATCATTTTCGATCTGTTTAGTAAGACATTCCCAAAGTGTCTCCCTCGCCTGAATTATTTATTGTTAAATAGTGAGTATATATTTTACAGTATGTTTGAGGATGTTTAGAAATTTTTTAAGAGGTTGTTTACACGATGGATCATGTAGGTGTAGGATTGTCAGAAATATACTCAAATACGTTTTACCGCAAATTGCAATAATATTTGTTCTGGAAATCTACGTTAATTTTAGGGTTTGTCTAACCTACATACAACTTTGAGTTTGGATGGGTAATGATCAGTTTCATAGTTCATACACAAGCAAAACAATAGGATTAATATTTCCGATAAAAGTATAGGTATGATGAATAAGAATAAATATATGCTCATCGTGTAAACAACCTTTTAAAAAATTTCTTCGTGGTCAAACAACCGTAAAATAAAACGTCTCGTCAATTTCACAAGCATAAGTAATGAAAAAAAAAAACACGTACCACCATATTGGTGAGGAAGGTAGAGATTGTCGATCGTCAAGGCCTCTTCTTTTAGGGTTTCTAACTAAACAAGATGTTTTTTGTGCGCGTGTATATAATCTTTAATTGATCTATTACACATAGGCTTTTAGGAATAGTAGATGTTTGATAGAAGTTTTGGAAATCTATGTTAATACACAAATTCTCATTGAAGACATGACATATCCGTCACAAGCTTGTGACGGATACCATTTTACCTCACAAAGTACCCACTTTTTCTCTCTCTGCAACATTATTCATGTGGTCCCCTTTCTCCACTAACCCATTTTGTTACCATTTTATCTCACAAAATATCCGTCACAAATGGTAACCCGTCACAAGGGAGACCAATTGATGTTAATATTAGAGTTGTTAAATTGGTGGTTCGGAACAAAGACGAGACCGAATCGCATAATTTAATCCAGATCGTATTTTAAATGTCTCGTCTATAGTCCACCTAGTTATGCTACTTTAGCCTTCATTATCCGGGCCGGTCGTGGTCTGAGTCGGCCCATACATTTTTTTGATAAAGACCAGTTTGAACCAATATTATGTGAAAAAGTAATTCCATATTAATATGGTATGATCCCTATTCCCTAGTCCGCCATTTTATCCTCATTATATCTTCG
Source organism: Silene latifolia (assembly GCF_048544455.1). Classification (NCBI taxonomy): domain Eukaryota; kingdom Viridiplantae; phylum Streptophyta; class Magnoliopsida; order Caryophyllales; family Caryophyllaceae; genus Silene; species Silene latifolia. Next base: position 5,895,048 of record NC_133537.1, on the reverse strand, counting down.
ATCCACAAAAGTTGGTCATACCAGATCCTATCTCGGACCAATTAACACCCTTAGTTAACATGTAACAAATACGCCATTGCCCATAGCCATAAGTTATAATGACGGGAATTAAATTCACGTCAACAATCTCAACCACGTTCAAAGAAACTCAAGTGACTTGTACCAAAATGATTTGGTTAAAACACAAAATAATCTCGAAAATTGATTTTACTCAACCCCTCATTTGTCAAATCAAGTGCCAAGTCATCAGTTCCAACCTATAAAACGGAAAACAACCAAAGTTGTCTTCAATACCCCGGAGGAAGGAGATTGTCGCAACTGTGTTAGGGATACTTCTTGTCAACACATGAAAAACTACATACACTAAAAACAAATTAAATAAGGTTGATACAGTGAACATATAAAAAAAAAAAAAAAAAAATTGTGATTCATCACAAATTTCACAATATATAGAGATTTAGGGCATAAGATGAGTAAAATACAATACTCTGTTTTTTGTTGGTCAATGGTTGCCAGGTTTGAAAACCATTGCAGCATTTATTTGAGATACATGTACATATACAAGCTCAACAGCTCAGCCATGATTAAACTACAAGAAAGGAAGTGAAAAATGCAGAGCAATCAGAAACAACACCTTTAGTGACTAACAAAAACATTTCCGCGACGTGACCCAATCCTACAAGACCGAGAAGGTCTTGGCATAATGCATAAAACCGAGGCACGATGGTATGCTTAGAACTTCTTCCCCTGATTGTATATTTGTATGGGCTCCTGTGTCTCGTTATAGGTCAACCAAACAAACAAAAAACAAAACTCGTTTTCCACTGTTCTCCAGTAACAAGGGCATAATCTTCTAGCCTGTCAGATATTAAGCAAATTTCTTTTTTTCAGGAGCACCTGTCCGAGCCAACAGAAGCGGTAAAAATGTTGGACTTTCTGGTGATTAATTGTTTACTGTCGAATGGCAGATCTGATGAATTAGCTTCTCTGGCAGTCGTCGGTTTGCCTGGACAAAGATTGCAAGTCAATATTGTTTTAAAACATTAAGAGGTTTAGTTCAGAAATCAGATTTTGAAGTTCATGTTATAGAACTTATACGACACCATAGACATGTCTAGCTTACCAAATTAATGTTCAGATTATAATGACATTATCCAAGTGCCTTAAAGGCTCACTCATATACGCAGGCTTACTATAGAGTTGAACAGATTGAGTCAATAGTTATTCAACAATACAAGAAGCGTAACAATCTTGTGAGTCATTTTGTTTTACCCACTCTTATTGCAAATCTATGATTAATAGCGAGTCCTTGCCACCGTTTATATTTCATAAAATAGTTTAGTTTCAAAGATTAGATGTCGGGAGTCAAGATATCATCAAGTGTAGAAAGAAACCTGAAAGTGCCTCATGTGAAGAACTGGTTCACATCCAACATCAGCAACTGATCTTCCACTCACCATTTGTGAGCTGAATCTGGCAGCTTTGTAAGCAGAGAGCATATGACCTTCATCCGGAATAGTTTTGCAAATCCTTAGAAGTGCACTGAGAGAGTTCATCTGGTATAACATGGCATGAATCCAGTTCAGTGGTGATATAAAATAGATATGTCGTGAACACAGTGAAATGCATAAATTGCAGGGTCGTGATATAACTACCAGAAACACAAGCTGAAGAGTTTAATTACATAAAGGAAGTATGAAGAGTATAATGGCACGAAAAAATACAGAATAAGGATGGCAACGGAGGCTAGTCCCTTGTCCAGATTGGTCGGAGACTTGGAGGTGATACTGATGGATTGGATGTGGATCTTAAAATTGTGACCTTATGATCATTGGCAAATCTGGATTTGTGAAGTGCTATTTTTAGCACTCCGTCTATTGGCTCTTATTAGCAGTGTTATAAGGGAAGTTTAGGGCGATAAATCCGATAACTGCATATTTACATCGTCCTTGGATTAGGATAAGAGAATTTTGGATCCTATGGATACTGTTCGGATCTGGATCTTGAGGGAAAAAGAGCAGAACACAAGCTGAAGAGTAAAATGGCAGGGAGGGCTAGAGACAGGAGACATTTTTTAACACAATTGTAAGAAGCTTCTAACCTTCATGTACGGACAAGATGCACATCCACCGTGAATGGAGCATCCTTCACCACTTGTAACTCCAGGTACAACAGTAAGGTTCAATGAATCGTCAACTCCTGCTGAATTTGAGCTGTCACGCGAACTCTTTTTCGTGTTTGTGACGGAATCTGACGACACGGGAAACACAATCTCAACTTTGATATCCGCTTTTTGGGAAGTGTTTTTTTCAGAGGTCAACATTTTGCGGACTGCAGCAACTATAGCTGTGATCATCCCTGATTCTGTTCCTAGGATAAACTGAAGGTGGTCATCTACATTTCTATCCAAGGACTCCTGCAGTCTCTCAGTAATGAAATCCAATATGTTCTTAGTGGAGCCGACAACTCCCATCCCTCGTCTTTTTGCTTTCATTGCCAATGAGAACATTTCTCCAGGGACCTCGAAATGAGCAGTAAGGAATGCATCACAGTACATCTCATTTATTTTATCAACAACTTCCTGTCCGAACATGTCATGTACCATGCATGTACCATCCTGGTGCAAAAAGCCATCGAAAGTTAGAATCACTTGCAAGCATATTAAGTCATAAAGGAGTACAAAAATGCATGAAAATGCACAGAAGATACTATTCTGATAACCATATAAACATCATCCCCTAGATGGGTCATAAACCGGAACAAAAGAATATTGAGTATTTGACTCAAGTGCAAATGAAAACAGAATTATAGAACCGTGGTAATATGAATAATTTCCATTTCATGATAAGAGCATTAATCATGTGCAGATGAATATCAAATGAAGTTATGTAAAAATTTAAAGAGCACCTGGTAGTAGTGCAAGCGAGGAAGCAAAGATTTGATAGACTCTCTGTTATGTTGTGGATGTACTGCAGAAATTTCTTCATCTGTCATCATGGTCATTTGCTGAAACAGTTCCGCAATATTGGCACCCATATACGAGTCTGGCCCATAATACACCTTTAAGTCAGGAACCTGTGCAAATGCCTGTGAAAGAGAAAACAGAGAAGTAAGAAACAAAAGAAAATCTCACAATAAGAAAAAGGAGGGCACCAAAAAAAATTATACACCCTAAAACTCTTGAGATCCTTAAAAGAGAAGTTCAAAAACGGTCATCTTAGGAGGTCGCATATATACTAATCCCATCATATATATTGGTGTGGTGGCTGGTGTGGTGAATTTTCACACAGCTGGCTTCGCATTGACGACTTACTAGTGATCATAGATTTAACCAACATTGTTCCTTTCGCCACTTTCTCAGGTCACGTTCACTTTTGACTTCCATTTTTAAGTTTATAACCTTGTTTAACAATTAATAGTCACGCCAGCCACGTATAGATTAGCCTAGCTAAGCACATACTCTATTAGTATTTTCAGGAGACGAAATAGGGTGTTTAGCACATGACATACGATGATACGAATGTACGAAATGGCCAATACTATATAAGAGAAATTTGAGAGAGTTTGGCTAACCTGCAAAATTGTTTGCACAACATTGGAAGAAGTACATGTTATGGTTGGTACAAGTTCATGAGCAAGAGCTTTTGTCTCAAGTGAAGTATTTATGTAGACTACATGTAAAGATGGCGGAGCTAAGGATGCATCCTCGAGATATTTCAGATATTCTGGTGTAGAGGCAGCATCAGCCAACGAACAACCGATTCTTTCATCTGACATCCTGTAAACACCAACCTGAAACAAGCATCACCATTAATTTATATATGTTCACACTGATGGTAAATCATCACTAGACTTGCATAGTACGAGTAAATACTACAGTACATTGATTCTAAGTAGCCAATTGACCAACTGGTACAAAAGTAAAAGTGAAGAATAATCATCCAAATGGAGCTTAAATTTGATGTTAGCTCTATTGCAACTTGTGAGTTATGTTACTTGCAGAAGAACTACAGGAGAACTATTGTGATAGGAACTTTAGCATCCTGCTAGCACCAGGGTCAATGACACCTTAGTTTAAAAACACGGGAGGCACGTCAAGGCGACAAAGGTCGTGGCAATGAGGCACAAGGCTAGTTATGCCTTAAGCAGAAGGGGTACTTAAGCGAGGGATACTGGGGCAAAGGGAAGGTCATAATAAAAAAAATGGACAGACAAATAGGGAAACTGCATAATAGTCCCACCTCCCTAGCTGCGCCTTATGCAAAAGGGGCAATTAAGACGCCTCCAGGCTAGTGCCTGAAGATACATTTACCTTGGTGCACCCCGATTTTCATATCTAAGAATAAAACTCAGTCTTTAAGTTCGAGTTACATTAGATAATATATTGGGTATATCATGTTATGGGCGTTTGGAACTCTTTGTATTATATGTATACTTTGCTAATGGATCAATGAAAGCCTGTCTTTCATTCAAGTTTAGGCACGCATGTATGCCAACGATTAACTCAACTTTAACAATCTCAAATCGATTGGACTGGTTGCAGTCTTGCACAATGAACATCAATGATTAATGTATCAGACAACATGGTGGAACTTAAACCGTAATGAAATTTCTGATAATATACACAAATAAAACCATATAATTATACACATTTCAGAAAAAAGGACCACAAACTATGAGATGTGCAATTATACTCCATACATTATGCTAACAGCAACTAAGCATATTGTCACCACTCACCACTGCTGGTCCACCAATTTATTTGTAGTGTCCTCATTGTGATCGACCTAAGTTATTACTTTAAAACATAACAGTTTCAATACTCCGTATGTATTTTTCTGGTGGAATCGGATGCTTCTATGACAAAGATGTATATTATCTCCAATCCTTTTCGAATTATTCACTCTCATCTCTCATCATGATAAGGATACTACTTCATTTTCAGCATTATGAAACAAATTCGCATAACAAATAAAGTAGCTAGTGGCCTTACAAGCTAGCAAAAGCCAACATTACCTTGTCATGGCCTGCCTGATCAAGAATTGCACGGACGTTCTCCGACATAAAATCAACACCAAGAACAGCAATATTTTGGCATCCGGCTTCGGCCATTTTAACAGCTTTATCAGCCATAACCAAGGAATCTGAGATATAGATGTGCGGCCAACTTTGCTGAGCAGCAGTTAAAACACCTTGAACTTCAGGATCCATGTAAAAATGAGCCACAATGCCAGTGTTCTTTTCTTTAAGAAGATTAACAAGTTCATTGACTTGTGATTGATTAGGGTTCAAATATCTTGCCTACAATTAACATACGAATGGTTTACTGAGTAATCAGACAATCTCAAAATATCTGTGTATTTAGCGACAAATGAAATCAGGACAAAAATCACATTCACAAGGAAATGTCCCTAATATCCACACTATAGATGGTGAAGTCCGTACCACAATATGTTCACTTAGATACTTAAAACTTAAATTTTTAACCCAAAAATCATTTGAAAAAAATGGTCAAATCCAACACTTGAAATTCACTTGTAGTCTACTACGAGCAAGATAGCTAAGACATGACTAGTGAATCGTAAACTACCCAAAACTATTGTAATCTTTGAACCCTCGAGATAGGATCCTCTCCCTTACCTAAAAGAAATATGTAAGGTCCACTTCCTAAGCATTTTATAATACTTACACCATGTCGTATAATTTTCCATTACTTCTTAGCATGGATTTAATACCACTTACATCAATCCTGAATAAATTCTAAACCGTTCAAGATAAATGAACGAAATGGAGACGATCCTAATTCAAGATAAATGAATGAAATGGAGACGATAATCTAACAATATCCGGCCCATGATCCATTGTCATTCCTATAATCCTAGTTATGCGTGCCACCCATAATGCAACACATTAAAATCAACAATATACACAATCTTTCTCGAAACACTAACTAAAAATATACCCTCTCCGTCTCAATCATTTATTTACCTTTAATTAAAATACTACTAACACGAACCAAATCACAACTACACAATCTTTTATTTTCCCATTAAGTCGTATGCTAAACAAATAATTGGGACGTAGGGAGTAAAATGAATGATTAAAATAACTCGATAACAACACATCCAAAACAAACCCAATACCTGAGCTTGAGCAAAGGAACCATGTGCTGAAATTCCGCCTTCGGAAATCACCAAAGACGGAAATTCTTCCCCAACACCACCCCCTTGTTTCTCCAACAACAACAATTTAGTCTTCTTATGCATAGCCAACAACACATTATGCCAAGTATTCCCCCTCGACCGCGACGACAAACCATTAACCACTCCATTAACATTCAACTCCGCCAAATCATCCACCGTCACAGACAACACTTGTTCCGGCGTCGCCCCGTCAAGTAACCAAACAAGACACCCGCATAACCCGCGAGTCACCTCCGAGTCACTGTCAGCAGTGAATCGGACTGAGTCACCGTCGAGGTGCGCGTCGAGCCAGACTTGGGCCGTGCAGCCCATGACACGGTTGGACCGGGTTCGAATTGAGGAGGGGGAGGTGAGGATGGTGGCGTAATCGAGGACACGGGTGAGACGGTCGATTGGTGTGGTTAGTGGTTGGAATTCTGAAATTAGTTTCGACAATTTTAATGACGTTGATGATGACGATGACGATGACGATGACGATGGAGAAGGTGTAATTGGTATTGAGGTTGATGCGATTGGTTTGAAGTGTTTGAAGTAGCTGGTTTTGGTGGTGGTGGTGGTGGTGGTGGTGGTGGTTTTGGTGAAGGGTTTGAGGGAAATTGAGGGAGAATACATTGTTGAATACAAAAAGTGTTGGAAATGAAATGAAGAAAGTGAGAGAAAGAGGAAGTAGAAGGCACGAATGGAAGGAAGGGGAGGTCCTCAAGAGTCAAGACTGATAATAATAATAATAATATAAAACGAGTCGGTTTTTTTTAAGACGGTTATATCGATTTTAAGTGTAAGGAACGGAAATGGAAGTCCGAAGGGAAGGAGAATGGAATAAGAGAGAGAGTTGGGTCCAAATTTGAGTACTGCCACTACTTTTGTTTTTGGGGTTGGTTGCTTTTACTAGTGCTACTTTTAATAGTCTTGGTATCGCTTTGGAAAGGTACAGGGACTTTACTAATCTACTTTCTCCATTCAACTCCACTCTACCTATTTCTATTTTCTACACTATTCACAAATACACATACAATTTCGATTTTCTCTCAATACATAAGTGAAAATACATTCATGTGGGATCTTGTTTGATTAAATCTTTTTACGAAAGATAAAAATATCTAATTTTTATTATTTTTGCAAATACGTAGCTAACGATATTAACCGCGTAAAACACGCATTGACAAACGTGAAAAAGCAAAGTGGTAGAGTGGAGTTGAATGGAGGAAGTATGATTCAACAACTTGTTCAACTTGTAACTTGTAAATGGGTGAATCACACAAAACATATTATCTTATACTCCGTATGTTGGAGTATTAAATTTGGACCATATAAATTAATAATAAAAAAAAATAGGGAAGAAGACCCGAATAACCGAATAAGTAAAATAGGGAAGAAAACCCTGAATATGAGGGAGTGTATGTATGGGTTAATAATACGGAGTATATAAGTTGGGGTGATACTTTTTTTTTTTATAAGGTAAGAAAACTAGGTTGATCCCTAGGATAGGACCAACTTATCTCATCCTTTCAAATGAGTGAGGTAAGTTGAAGCCATCGGCTTTCAAACCACCTCAAAAGAGTTGGACATGAATGTCCAATAGAAGCCATGAAGTCAACAACCTTGTTGGCTTCACGAAACCAATGTTTAATTATCACTTCATCGAAGAAATGAAGGTCTAATTTTACATCTTTGATAATACTAGAGATTTCCCAAGAAATTTGTCAAGTACTACGAGGTGAGTTAATAACACATAAATTATCACCATCCACAATTAACTTTGAAATTCCTAAGTGTTTAGCGGCTAAAATACCTTCTTTTAAAGCGAGAATTTCCGCAACAAGAATACTATTTGATTCGCACTTTTTTGCTCCTAACAGAACGACTTTAGCATTATGATCTCTTATAAAATATCCTAAAACAGCTTTATTGCCTTCTGTTCTTGAACCGTCAAAATTTAGCTTTAGGAAACTGTTTATAGGTTTCTCACACCAGATTTCTTCCTTACTAGAATTGATTCTAGTTGACTTGTCTTTTTCGGGATTGTTGAGATCCTTATGACTAGTCTCATTCCAGATCTTAATGCTATTATATCATAAAATAATAATTTTGCTGTTATTGATATGAACATTGTTAAAGATAATGTCATTTCTATAAAACCATGCATTCTACCAAATAAAGATAATTTTAATGACATTATCTTTTGGAATTAAGTCTTTGAGATAATTGAGTTTCATAAGAAAACTTTGACTTGTAATATTATCATAAATTGACAAAAAATTGTTAAGCTAATAATATTCATATCTTGGATAACCGAACCAATCAAGGGACATTCGTAAAAGAAATGATCTTTGTTTTCAATATGATGGTTGCACAAAACACAAATAAGTGGGACATTAATATGACTTTTAAGAAGCCCGCTTTTCGTTGGGAGGCCATCAACACAGGCTTTTCAAAGGAATCTTTTTGGGTTGGTTGCTTTTACTAGTGCTACTTTTAATGGTCTTGGTATCGCTTTGGAAAGGTACAAGGACTTTACTAATTCATGATTCAACAACTTGTTCAACTTGGTAAATGGATGAATCTCATTCGAGCTGAATTATATATCTTAAATAAATAAATTACTTTTAATGGTCTTGGTATCGCTTTGAAAAGGTATAAGATTTCGGGACACTTGGTTTATCGAGTCAAGTTCAATTGTTCAACTCATTTTCTAGATCTAGGGTCAGCTTTGCCACGTCCGACTACAAGCGTATTACTATAGACTTGTGTGTGGCTTATATTGATTTTTAATTTAGATTTAATTTCAGTTAAGTTTATTTCGAAGTTTTTAATTACTTTAAATAATGGAATCGAATTAAGACTACTGTAGTGTATTAATTGTATTATAATGAGCACACAAAAACTTTGAAGAGACGATATCTCACTAACTTATTGATAGACCATTTTATCATACCTCTTTATGTAATTTTCGTACTCTTTTATTTTTGAATTGTTTCCCATAATTTGGTACATGAGTTACTTGCGCCTTTTCGAGTTTTAATTAACTACTTGCCCCCGATCTCTACTATCGTTTATTGCACGGATTAAAATCACATTTACAAGGAGTGCTTAACATCCATCAAATCCAATTGAAATATTTTTAAGTATATTGTATAGTATAAATGAATCGGATGGACAATCCAACACTACTTCAATATGAATCGAATTGTAAAGAATTTTATGAAAATAGAATGCGTAAACAACTATTTGCAGATGGAAAAAGAATACTTTAGTAACGAATATTGTTGTCGTCTCTATCACTCTATGTATGTCCACCATAATCAAGATTCAAGATCGTCTGCCCAGAATGTCCCAGACGGAAAATACTACTTTTCAAGAGAAGAGTAGAGCACATGGACTCACAATGAATCCAGTACCTATATTCACCTGACCCTCTACTTCCGTAAGAGCCATCAAAAGTTCCATTCCCAAGCAATGAATGATTATATTCCGTATTTTCACTCATTCTTCTAAATCGTTGTCTACGAGACCGTCTCATATTAAAATTCATCCATTATTATTCATAAAAAATAATATGCGACTCATTTTAATGCTTGAATATATTTTTGGATGAAATTTAATGTCATCAAACCATAGAACACCAAAACCAAACCTCAAATTAAGGGCACAAATACTCGACAAAATTACATTAAAAAAAAAGACGGTTTTTATTTCACTTGAGCAACTCCGATTTGGGGCACAATTGGACCGTAAAGTATTAATACATCATCAAAAAAAAGAGTTATATACAGCAAATAGTTCTATCGTCTCGTATCGCCTGCACCACTTGCTCCTGCAGAGTACTTTATCTATTATGAATTACAAACCTACTGCACAGAAGACCCTAGAGCTATTTTCAACCATATGGTTTTACACAGCCGAAATCGGCTTTAGCATTGTTACAGTGCCGAGGGAGGAACGAGGTTTGAGTCTCGTCAGCCCCAGAGCTAGCCAGCCTTATGCGGCCCCTTACACCAAAAATGAGGTTAGAAAAAAACACCAACATGAAGAAATCATCGCCGTGACTCACGAGAGAAGAAAGGGTGTCGGAGAGCCTCGCGAGCTGTGAGTCGCTCTAATGGGTCGTATCTAAGAAGACCTTGCAAAAGGTCGATAAAATCGCCACCGGAATGATCCACGTGTTGCATAACGAGGTTCTGCAATGTTTTTAAATGCTATTGTCAAAACAAAGAGCCTAAATGTAAAACAAATATACCCATTATGATCAATTCAACTGACTATATGTACCTGAAGGCGTGGCAGCTTTGTCACTGCACGTAGACTGTCCCTGGAGGTTGCCCCATCAGGCCAGTCCAACCTCCCTCTCCTAACATACTTCTCTGCATGTCGACTGAAAGAAAATGGCACTAACCGTAAATCAACCAGTATACTGCTGGAGGCGCAATTATAGGGCAGTCTCCTGATAAGTTTATCAGAGATGGACATAAAAGGATATAGGACACTTACTCTGCTCTCTTCAGCATATGCTGAGGTAGTGAACCAAGCACCCTCTCCATCATGGCTAGGTGTTCCAAGTCCTCATGTGTTTGAAATAATGCTTCGCCCTAAAAGCAGAAAGGTTGTCAAGTCGAGAGTTTGTGGTAATACCTAATAGACAATCCACTATGAAGCATCGGATAAGTATACATACCGAGCAAAGTTCAATTAGGATACAGCCGATACTCCATACATCACATGGGTAGCTCCAGCCAAGGCCTACAAATTCCGAATAAAGTGGTTTAGGACATGAGGCAAATACAAAATCACATACAGAAATTATATAATCAAAACTGTGTTGTACCTAGAATAACCTCTGGAGCCCGATAATGGCGGGTTGAGACTACATAACTCTGGTCAGAACGTTTATAAGTCGTGCTACCAAAGTCAATGACCTTTATCGCGCTGGACTTAGGAACCTTTTTGTAGTAAGAGCTACCTCTAGGTGAACGATGTGATCCCTGCAAACACACGACTTCCAATCAATACAAATGTGAAGGGCATGCAAAATCAGAGTCGGTATTATGAAAAGGTGGACACCACAACGCAAAGCTACAACAAACTGCGGTAAACAAAGAGGAAGAGTAAAACTAGATTCATTGCGTTAATACAATATCAACATATGGAGTATAGACCTTGTAATCAGGGACCTTGACATAGTCTGGTGAGACTAAAAGCACATTCTCAGGCTTCAAATCAGTGTGTATAAGATGGAGCTCATGCATAACTGCGGCATTATTCACAAAGATCAATGTCATGAACAAGAAAAACGATACCCAAATCCAAGTAGAACTACTAAAATCTAATCAAACGATATGATTTAAGAGAACAGAATGCACACATATCCTACTGACAAGACGAAAACAACAAAAACAGTGAACACTAGTAATAAACTAAGGGAAGATAATTTCATATTACACACATGCTATACATTCCAAGAGTTGTCTGCCAATCTCTCGAACAAGATCAATGGGAAATGGGCGGTAATTGTTTTTGCGAAGGAAATCATATAAACTTGGTCCAAGCTTCTCAAAGACCTGTTAAGATCATTCAATTCACTCATGATTCTTAACCCCACAATGGTTACGCAAATGGGGGAAATCCATTCCAAATTAATTATTGAACTTACAATACAAATATGGTTACGATAGTCAAACCAGTTCCGTATTTGCACACAACTGCAAGGAAAAACACATTTAACAACGGCAATAAAGCTACCATGAATAATGCTAACATTGGCACTACCACAGCGATGCAATGGCAACATGGAAAGAGAAACTCACCGATTGCCGCCTTTATCATGTTTACCGAGCTTTTGCAGCATATCAATCTCAATCATTGCTGCTTCTCTGTATTTCTTCACACCACGCACAATCTTAACAGCCACCATTTCTTTTCGTTCACGATCCCAGCATTCTAATACCTGTCCAAATGTACCTACAGAAGCAAAGTTTGTATGATTAACGAATCTCTGATGATACCATCTGAAAACTTATACTCGAAAGCTTTTAGAGTTAAGCATACCTTCACCCATTTTGCTTTGAATCTCATCTGAAAGAATCAACACAAAACAAAACAGAAAGTGAGAAGCCATACAAGAAGATAATAAGTAAATACTACTCGGAGACCAAAACCCTATATCTCACTCTAAATCTAGATATAGTCACCAAACCATATTCTTTAAGTTGCATACACTTCAGAAACCTCGCATAAAAAGCTGTCGCTGAAGCATATGCAACCTTACAATTTTCTCCTTAACCGGATTGGCACCACCCAATAACAATAAGAAACAACGGACGGTTAGATGACTAAAAGGAGTGAAAATTACAGCGCGAAGTTAAATTTTCTCCAAGCTCAAAAATGTAATGTCCATCTTTATCATCTTCCCTGCGTGGGGGAGAACCGTTTCGAGTAGTAGCACCCTTGTGATACAGGGAACTAGAGGTAGTAGTATCGGAATGTTCGGCCGAAAGTGCATAGCTTGTAACATTCCCAACATCTTGTCCACAAAATAAACCTATCTGAGCCTACACACAACCACCCATCCATGTTTTACTCAAAGTTAACACAAATCCAAATATCTTTAATCTCCTTTTTTTAATTTTAATTTCCCCTTTCATCAAGCTTCACAATCCCATATCATTTAACATACAATACCAACAATTTCACCCAACTTAATCCTTTATAATCAATTAATGTTACAATACTCAATCTTTGTGAGGTATTTTAATCAAAGGTAAACAATTTTTTTAGATCGTCGACAGTAAAACCAGATCTTTGTGAGCGTATGTTTAAGCAAAGGTAAATAAATGATTGAGACAAGACGGAAATATAAAACCGATGATTCGAGATGATAAAAACTCGATCTCTTTCCCTATATACATCAAAAATTAACAAAATCTGTCGAAAATCAACAAAACAATCCAAGATCTTCGCAAAATGAATCACGACAACAACAGCAACAAACTTATTAAATCAATCAAATTAGAAAAGATAAATTAGGCGAAAACCCTAGAAACCAAATTAAACACCGAACTTTAGCTAATATACAATTAAATCAGACAAAATCAAATTAAATCGGATCAGATCTTCAAAAACAGTAAAAAAAATACGAAAAGAAACAAAAGAAACAATATTTGATGAAGTATGAAAATTTATACCTTAGAGATTAAAGGAGCGACATCCCAACCTAAACGCGGTCGTTTTCTGGGTCGACGATCGAGTTGACTCAGTGGAAACTCGGTGACTCGTTCCGTCTCCATGATAACTCGGTGAATGACTCGGTGAGAGAAAAAGACAGGGATTTTTTTTAATTATTATTAATTGTAAAAGTGTGATTAAGAGGATTTTTAGACCATTAGAGGTGGATATATAAATAAAGAAAAATAAAGAGGGGATATGATACCAAGTCGGTTAAGGAGATCTGTCCGTACACGTGTAGGAATCGGTGTGGTTTTGCTTTTTTATTGCTTTTCACGTTTAGGTTAGCTTGACTCAATGTTTATGTTTGTATGACTACTACTGTTTTCGGTCCCGTGCAAAAAAAATATTCGGATTTGTCTTTAATGTTCCGTTATATTCTCTCCATTTTCCTATTTTCACACCATTTTCCCTTTTTGGCAAATTATTATTTATTTTCACCTCATTTCGCTTATTCCGTTATTTAGAATACCTTTTTCATTCTTTAATTATTCTTTTCACCCCACTTATATCTCTTTTATTACTTTTTCATTCTTTAATCATTCTTTTCACCCCACTTATAACCTTTTTATTACTTTTTCATTCTTTAATAATTTTTCTTAATATGTGTAAAAAAAAATGAGGCGAACAAGAAAAATGGAAGGAGTATAAAATAAGTTTTACTCCCTTTGATCCAGATAAGTGGTAACATAAGGAAAAATGGGTTATTTAAGATGTGGAAAAATAAGGGGTAAAGTTGGAAGCTTTGAATGGGGTCACAAGAATAATATATTGTGTAATTAATCATTGAGTGAGTGGATGAGTGAAGTGGACCATTTGATGACAAACATTACCCCTCACTTTCAAAATCATTCAATCATTTGTAAAAATCGTAAAATTACACCCAAATCACATAAATCCCCAAATCCCCAAACTAAATCCCCAAATTCATTGATCAATTGTTCATAATCAACTGAGACCCAAAACCATCGATAATTGCCCACAATCTTTCAACCTCGGTCTGCAGAAAGGAAGAAATTGAAGGTTATTGGTTGAAAAAAAATGTGGGACGAGAAATCAACACAAACTTGGACTAATACATCTCGGTTTCTTTTCCAAGCTCGACCTTGGTGGTGCTCTAATGATGTTAGAAGAACATCTTTATAAAAATGGGTTTTGTCCAAATTATTATAATTGAATTTGTGATGGAGAACCATATTTGAACAAGAACCATACCACAAGCAAAATCGTTTTTTGAAATGTTAAAGGTTTCTGAAAAACCCTTATATGAAAGGAGCAGAATGTCATTGTTACAAGTCGCCTCTAGGATAGTAACCTTGAAATGTGAGTTTAATATGCCATTTAATGTCGTTGATGGTATTACTTCTTTGCTTGAGTACGCTATCCCCGATAATAACGTCATGACCCGAAGTTTTTACAATACCAAAAAAGTAGTTAAAAGTTTTCAGCTTCCGCATAAAAAAGATTGATACATTTCCCGAAGGATGTATGCTTATTTGGGAATATGATGCATTACCTGACAAGTGCAAGAAATGTCAAAGGGATAGATATGTAACAAGTGAGAGATATATTGTTTTGAAAGGAAAAAAAGGCAAGAAGAGTAATAAGAGGGGTCAAGAGACTAACTAGAAACCATTATCACTAAACGCATTAACTTATTTTTCTCTTGCTCTAAGACTTCAAAGAATGTATGCAATAAAAAAACATTGCGAACAAATGAGATGACACAAAGAAAATCCTCGAACACCGTGAAAGATGTGTCATCCGAGTATGGAGAGGAATGAAAGCATTAATTTTGATAAGATTTATCCTGATTTTGCCGAGGAACCCTGCAATGTGCGACCTGGCTTGTGTACGGATGGATTTGCCCATTTCAGCCAATTTGGTAAACCTTACTCGTGTTGGCCCGTAATGATGACACCATACAACTTACCACATTGGTTATGTTTGAAAAGACAATTTATCTTCTTGTCACTAATTACCAATTTTATTAACAAAACAAAGAGCTAATTCGTTGCACTAAGTAATGTATTCGATCGATGATCTCATGTTAAAAACTTAAATGTTATCGCCACGTTCATTGAGTGAACATATTGAGCTTCATGTTTTGTAACAAACCAAGTAGAACCAAATCAAAGTCTTTTTGCGGAATAGCTTTAAGCATCGAAGTCTTCGAAGCAGAGTAGCTTCTCTTGGAAACGGAGTAGCTTTTAAGCAAATAACAACTAGAGTAGTTTGGGGTGTTGTTTTATTGTTCGGGGTTTTAGTTTATATGAATTTACTTTCTGAAACGTTATAAAATAACGCTGAATGTAGGTCGCGGAGTAGTGGCCGAACCAGTTTTAAATACATCGTTTGTTTTGTCTATTTATATTTTATTTCCGCTGCACTTTAACTCTCAAATCTTATTTCAAAATCAACTGTTGATTACACTATGATTTATACTTGCTGAATTGTCGTTGCATACTTCTAACTCCGTAGTTTTAAGTATCAACTTGTCCTTTCATCTAAGTGTAGTCAAAAGTGATTAAAGAGTTAAAAACTTTTATTAAGCATCTCCCTTACTACTAAGAGAATAAAATTCTCAAATAGTTTTCCCGCCTAACTTACACTACTCTTTGATGGGTCAGTCTAAGTTGGGCCGTCGACTTTACTAAATCAAAATTGCTTTTACGTCAAGTCTAACGTATGATTTGAATCAATTGAAAACCTATACATGGAAATAAATGTATGCTTTGACTTTTCGAGTAAATCAATCAATACTATATATTAAATCCAGAAACCAAGGGACTTCAATGTAATTAAAGAAAGTTATACAAATTAATTATACTATATAGTTTTAAATCAATAGCACCGTGTGACGCACCCGATTAAGGGATCTCAATGCAAATATTATATAGTTTGGGTTAAATTTAAATTATATAAAAGCTTGGTACTTTTTCTAAACATTCGTAAAAAACTAAAACATGGTCAATTTCCTTAAAATAAAATAATTAATTAAGATGGTCAATTTCCTTAAAATAAAATAATTAATTAAGATGGTCAATTTTCTTAAAATAAAATAATTAATTAAGATGGTCAATTTCAAAAAGACAAAAAAAAATGCTTGATAATTTTCCTAAATATTTATAGAAAATTAGAAGATGGTCAATTTCCTTAAAATAAAATAATTAATTAGTATAAACATGCACACTTATGGTATTAATTATTATCATCATAAAATTATATATTAAATTTAAAATTATGCAATTTTATTAAACTTTAGTTTATTAGATGTATAGAGATGTTAATTTAACATGCAAAAATATAATATAAGTAGATTATAAATAATTCAAGTTAAATTACATAATATATAATATTGCATAATTCTTTCAATTTGATTTAATGCATATATATATAATATATTTATATAAATATATAATCCTCTTAAAATTGCATGCCTAAGTAGTAAAAGTAATTTCGTGAGTAAAGAAAAGAATTGTAGTAACATTGCATATAGTTATATGAAAGTAATCACTCATTTGAATAGTAAAGTAACAATATTATCAGCGAGATTAATGAAAGTGGTAAAAACAACAACGGGAGTAGTGAATTAATCAATATTTATAGACCCGCACAAAGAAATCTTATTTTAAGCACCAAACAAAAAAAAAACATAGAAATCTTATTTTTGGAAACCCTACATAAAGACTATAAGAGTCCTTCACGATCGGCAATCTGTCAATCTCTACCTTCCTCAGCTCCCCATAATAAATACGATGGTATGTGTTTTTTTTGTACCTTGACTTTTTAATAATTCATTTTCGACTTTATCCTTAGCTTTTTTTCATACTAAAGTAGTTCATTTGTCCGTGAAAAAGGAGACGTTTTATGATTGGCGATGTTAAGAAATTTTCTAAGAGGTTAGGATTATGGATATATTTTTATTCATAGTAACATAAGTGACTATGTGTACTCTTGTCAGACTCAAATGCGTTTTATTGCGCCAGATATTATATTTTGGGATTTACTTAATAGACAACTTTGCAAATTACGGTAGCATCACCTTACTTGATGTAATTGTTTTAATTGTTTTACGTGTGTATAAAGTAGATTATTAGTATTGTACCGGAGTACCAATTAATCATCCAACAATTAAATGCGGTCCAGATTTAACTGAAGCATGGAAAAATTGAGATGGATATTGAAGTGTTTGAAACGAATTTGATTCCTCTATTTTAACTCCGATAAAATCATAGCCATTAATAGGAAATAGATAGCCTTGGCCTGACATGCGTGATACTGATAGGGGAAGAATTGCATAGAAGGGAGAATTGTATTATTGAATTGTTGTGACTTACATGATTATGGTGAGGGTATTTATAATACCACTCATCCTAGAATTTAACCCTAATTTGGCTAACCCTAATGGTAGCCGGGCCTAGTATAGGCCCAATCTCCTAATACCCTCCCGCAATCGTAAAGGCAGTACGTAGTACGAACTTTACGATTGGAGAATTACAAAATAAAATCAAAATAGGAAAAAAATACGGTGTTACTTTTTCACATACGCGTTTTACTTTTTCACATACATTTTGTCATAAATTTTCCATAAACTACCCTTTCTGAAAAAATTATTCTCTCTTATCATTTCCTCTCAACTAATCAATTTTATCCCCAAAAACTTCAATTACTCATCTTTGTTAGTATATCAAACAAGCAATGTTCCTTCTTGTTAACTAAATTACACAAAAAACGTTTTAGATGAATTGATTTGTTATTTTTTTTTTTCAATTAAGGCTGTATTTTCATAGGCTTGATTTTCAATTCAAAAGTGCTGGTAAACTTGTGTTGGAAGAATAATCCTTGAACGAAAATATATTTTCTGAGCAATTTTCCTTTTAACATATTTAATTGTACTGCCAAATTACCCACGAATACATTTCATTATAGGTAGCGAACAACAAGTTTGATGAACCTGTTATTTGCATCGAACCAAATCCCGTACTATGTAGCACTGTTGTGGCCGCATTTTCATGTGGAGCAGATTCATTTATAGTGTAATGAAGGAGATCAGGCCACTACCACCAATTCTGAGATCAAAGCCTCAAATGGATTTGATACCATGAGTAGCATGCGTGAAGACATCTTTTGGCTGGATAATGCCTTTGCAACATAGTAAAATCTCATCTGTGAAGGATGATGGGTCACGCGCGGTGGCGGTGGGAGTGTCGAGAGGAGGGCGGGACGGTGGGGCAGGGTGGTTTAGGTGGTGAGTGGTGGGCAGGTGATTGTTGGTAGATGTATTCCGTGTGTTTTGAGATAAATAAAAGAGAGAAAATGTCAAGGGTAAAACTGTAAAAGTTGTATGTGAAAGAGTAAAATCCGTTTTTCTGGTTTTAAGTCTTCAAAATTGTTTTCGAAAAAGCTGTAAAAACCTCCAAGTATCAGTTCGCTGTACTGTGACATGATGAGTTTGTTTCATGATTCTCGTGTTAGATCTTCATTGTAATCTCCATGTTCATTTAGTGAACTCTTGAGATTCAAGATTCTGTAACACCTTGAGATAGAACCCATAAACTCTTGAAGCGGAGTAGCTTTAAGTTTGAGTGCAACCGGAGTAGGTTGGCGAGTTATTTTCATTGTAAGGGGTTTAGTAAGTTTGAGTAAATTTCTAAACAAGCAATAAAATAACGGTTGGACGTAGGCCTCGGAGTAGAGGCTGAACCAATTTTTTAAATGTCGTTTGTTTGTTCATTTACTTTTACGTTCTTCCACTTTGCTATCTCTCGCATGTACCTAATCAAGTTACGTGTCACGATCACCTATACCGTGACATAGAACTCGCTCGTATCTTCGTGTGAACTTACATCTAATTAAGTTTCTCAAGTCTTGTACTTCACTTATTCCTTACTTAAGTTAATTAATTAACCAAGTTAAGGATAAATTTTTAAAAGGTACACCTAATTCACCCCCTCCCCCTCTTAGGTGTTAATCGTTCTTAACTTTTCAATTGGTATCAGAGCCTTGTGCTCTTGATATTGGTTAAATCCAAAGAGTTGATCCTATAGTTATGGACGATTCAAAACACACTAAGTATCCCATTTTCAAGGGAGAAAACTATGCCTGGTGGAAACATCGCATGGAGCACTATGTCAAAAGTGCGGACTATGAATGTTGGTTAATCATTCAAAAAGGTCCCCTCAAAATCGAAGTGACTAATGCTGATGGCACTAGCTCCTTGAAAAGTGAGGATAAATATGTTGAGGCCGATTATAAGAAAATCGAGAAAAACTCTAAGGCCATGTCCATTCTTCAATATGGGATTGGTGACCAAGAGATTAATCGTATATCTGGATGTGCCTCGGCCAAAGAGATTTGGGACACCCTAAACCTTGCCTATGAGGGAACGTCACAAGTCAAGAAATACCGTATTGATCTTCTCATGCAACAATATGAGATGTTCAATATGGAACGAGATGAGTCAATTAATAGTTTGTCTTCACGTTTTTCTAGTATTGTCAATGACCTTAAGAGTTTAGGTAGGAGTTTTCAATCCGAGGATTTAGTTCGTAAAATCCTTCGTAGCCTAACTGAAAAGTGGCAACCGAAGGTTACGGCTATTGAGGAAGCTAAGGACCTTTCATTGCTCACCCTTGATGAACTTATGGGCTCACTTATGGCTCATGAGTTAACTCTCATGAAGCGTTCTAGTGAAAGCTCTAAAGGGAAAGGACTCGCTCTTAATGCTCTCTCAAGTGATGAGGAGGATGAAGATGATGAGTTTGCAATGTTCACTAAAAACATTGTTGGCATGATCAATGGTCGAAACTCTCAAAGGTATAGCAATAACTCTAGTAAACGCCGTTTTCCTAAGAGAAGATCTAACTCCACTGTTGGTTGCTTTAAATGTGGTGACAAAGGTCACCAAATCAAGGAATGCCCAAAGTGGAACGATATCAAATCTAAGGAAAAACGTGACTTTGCAAAACGTGATTACAAAAACAAGGTAATGACTGCTATTTGGGGCATGTCTGATTCTGAAGAGGACGATGTCCTTGAGGATGAATTAGACGCCAAACTTAGCATCTCGTCTAGTTCCTCAAAAAATGCTTCCAAATCATCAAAGAAAGAAGACATCAAGTGTCTTATGGCTCACTCCGCGGATTCAGACTCTGATTCAGACCATGAGGTAATTAAGCTCAAGAAAAAGGTTCGATCTTTCTCTAAAGACAAAGTTTGTCTCCTCCTAGATCAATTCATAGATAAATGTCGTGTCCAAACTAATAAGTTGGAAGCTATGCAAATCGAAATTGAGGACATAGCTGAGGAAAATGTAATCCTAAAAGAAAGTCTAAATGAGAATGATCAACCTAGTTCTATGTTGGGTCTTGAAAAAGAAATCAAAAAGCTTCGAAAACAAAATTTGTTTTTAGCCAACAAAGTCGATGAAACCAGTGCAACAGATCCCTGTACTGTTGCATCCAATTCTAAAGGAAATGTGTCATCACTAACACAAGAACGTGACCAACTTTTGATTGACTTAGCTACTCGTAACAACGAAAAGGATGATCTTGTTAAGATTGCTGAAATGTTAAATGATGAGTCTAGTCATGTCAAAAGTGCCTTAGAACGAGCTCAAAAATTAAATGATGACCTTCTTGCTCAAATTGAGATGTTAAAAAGAGCTGAACAGACTCATGCCACAGAGGTTTCTACTATGGCATCTGATTCATGAAAAGAAATAGATACTCTCTCGAAATTAGTGTCTTCTTTAACTAAAGAACGTGAAACTCTTATAGCTGTCCTCAAACTATGTCAAAGGGATAATAAACAATTGGAACAAATTGGGATGTTACTTAGTGATGAAGCAAGACTTGGAAAACAAGCTTTCGACAATTTAGGTAAATTGAATCTTAATCATCTTGCTAAAATTGAAACATTAACTAAAGAGCTAGATGAGGCTAAGATGTTCTACTTAAAATGGGAAGGAAGTCAGAATATTTTGGAGTTTCTCTTGAAACAATCACAAGAATATGAAAAATTTGCAAAGAATGCTGGACTTGGTTTCAAATGCAACAAGAGCACACACATTGTTGCACTCAAACCAGGATCCAAGTCAAACCGACTTAAGAAGAAAGTATCTTTGGTCTTCCCGAGTACATCATTTGTAACTATTGTGGCAAAACAGGTCATGAGTTTAATGGTTGTGACAAAAGAGTCCGTGACTTAGAAAGAAACACTAAAAATGCTAAACAAGTGTGGATAAAGAAAGAGGAAGTCAAAAAGGTCGTTGTCAAGAAGGAGCCCAAACTTGTTTGGGTTCCTAAACTAAATGTTTGATTTCTTATAGGCATTAGTGAGGGGCAAGTGATGGTGGTACTTAGACAGTGGATGCTCTCGTCACATGACGGGAGATGAAAACCAATTCCTCTCGCTAGAAGCCTACGATGGTGGCATGGTGACTTTTGGCGACAACAAGAAAGGTGAAATCATTGGTATTGGAAAGATTGGTAAGTCAAAGTCATTATGTGTGGACAAAGTGTTGCTTGTCAAAGGTTTGAAACACAATCTCTTGAGCATTTCACAACTTTGTGATCGAGGTAATATTGTTGAATTTCTTGCTAGTGAATGTAGAATCATCAATGGAAAAATTAGAGAACTCATACTTGAAGATAAACGTGTTAAAGATGTCTACATGACTAACTTGTATGCATTGTCGGGTCAATCACTATCATGCATGAGTGTTCAAAAGAACGACCCTTGGCTTTGGCACAAACGACTTGGTCATGTAAATGCTAAGACACTTAACACCCTTAAGAAACTTGATCTAGTTGACGCCATTCCTAACATTAAATTTGAATTTAAATCACTTTGCGATGATTGTATTAAAGGAAAACAAGTTAAGTGCTCTTTTAAATCCAAAAAGGTTGTCAGCACTTCCTTACCTCTTGAACTCATTCATATTGATTTATGTGGTCCCATGCGAGTGGTGAGTAGAGGTGGAAGTCGTTTTATTTGTGTCATTGTAGATGACTTCACAAGATTTGTTTGGCTTCTCTTCTTAAGTTCTAAGGATCAAACATTTGATGAGTTCTTAATTTGGGTCAAAAAGGTTCAAAACAAACTTGGTTATAAACTTGTCTCATTGAGATCCGACCATGGAACCGAGTTTGAGAACTCGTCATTTGAGTCCTATTGTAATGAGTATGGTGTTAGTCATAACTTTTCGGCCGCAAGAACCCCACAACAAAATGGGGTTGTGGAACGAATGAATCGAACTCTTGAAAATATGGCTAGGACCATGCTCATTAGCTCTAAGGTTCCCAAGAATTTTTGGGCCGAAGTCGTAAACACATCTTGTTATATTTACAACCGTGTCATGATTAGAAAAATCATTGAGAAAACTCCCTATGAACTACTACGAGAAAGAAAACCTAATCTTTCACATTTAAAATGCTTTGGTAGTAAATGCTTTGTGCACAATAATGGAAAAGACAACCTTGGCAAGTTTGATGCTCGTAGTGATGAAGGCGTTTTTGTTGGTTATTCCGATCATAGTAAAGCCTATAAAGTTTATAACAAGAGGACTATGAAAATGAAAGAAAGCGTTCATGTAATATTTGACGAATCTAGTCTTTTTGTGTCAAACACACAGGTTGATGATGAGGATGATGAATATGATGATGATTTTGAGATTGGTATGATACGACATGAAATGGATCAAGTGGTAGAAGAAGGTTTGAGCAACAGATTGGAGCCACTGTTGCATGAGGAGGATGCGCAAAATTCAGGGGGAACTAATCGTCCTCCTACACAAGATGATGCTACCTCATCCAGGGGGAACAAGGTTGGTGAAGAACAACCCAACCTAATCATAAACGAACCACAATCACCTCCTTCAAACAATCCTCATGCAAATCCCTCCCCCCATCACAGGCATTTAACAAACCGAATCCTCTAACTCACTTATCCCCAAGAAATGGAAACACCAAAACTCACATCCTTTATCAAACTTAACCAGTGACCTAACCTCTGGAATAAAAACCAGATCATCGCTTCAAAATTTCTGTGCACACAATGCCTTCATCTCAAAAATTGAACCAGACCATGTCACAAAGCCTTGATGATGAATCTTTGGATGATTGCAATGCAAGAGGAATTGGAGCAATTCGAAAGGAACAAGGTATGGCATCTTGTCCCTAGGCCCTCCCAACGTACTGTAATTGGTACACGGTGGGTCTTTCGCAATAAGCTAGATGATGTTGGAGAAATCGTAAGGAATAAAGCTAGACTAGTGGTGCAAGGTTTTAACCAACAAGAAAGAATTGATTACGATGAAACCTTTGCACCGGTAGCTAGGCTTGAAGCCATATGAATGCTTGTAACTTTTGCATCTTTTCAAGGTATAAAGCTTTTTCAAATGGATGTCAAAACCGCATTTTTAAATGGATACCTTGATGAAGAAGTGTTCGTTGAACAACCTCCGGGCTTTATAAACAACGAGTTTCCCAACCACGTTTTTAAACTAGATAAAGTACTTTATGGTTTAAAACAGGCTCCTAGGGCTTGGTATGATAGGCTTTCAAAGTTTCTATTGGAAAATGGTTTCATACGTGGGTCCGTGGATAAAACGTTGTTTATCAAGTCACAAGGAGATGAACTGTTACTTGTGCAAGTATATGTCGATGACATTATTTTTGGTGCAACTAACAATGTTCTTTATAAGTACTTTTCTGATTTGATGACTTCGGAATTTGAAATGAGTATGATGGGAGAACTTGGATTCTTTCTTGGTCTTCAAATCAAACAATGTGAGAATGGAACGATGATTCACCAACAAAAGTACTTAAAAGAAATGCTAAGTAAGTTTGGGTTGACTAATTCTAATCCTATGCCTACACCAATGGTGTCTAAAGTCAAGCTTGACAAAGACGAAAACGGTAAGAGCATTAGTGAA
Source organism: Silene latifolia (assembly GCF_048544455.1). NCBI lineage: Eukaryota > Viridiplantae > Streptophyta > Magnoliopsida > Caryophyllales > Caryophyllaceae > Silene > Silene latifolia. Next base: position 5,870,688 of record NC_133537.1, on the reverse strand, counting down.
AAGGTATATCGAGTTATGATCGGTTCCTTACTTTACTTAACCGCTAGTCGACCCGACATACAATTTAGTGTGTGTGCTTGTGCCCGTTTCCAAGAAAATCCTAAAGAATCTCATTTCAAAGCCGTCAAACGAATTTTTAGGTATTTGATTGGAACACAAAGGCTATATCTTTGGTACCCAACTCACTACGAACTTGATCTTGTAGGTTTTTCGGATGCGGACTATGCCGGTGATACGTTAGATAGGAAAAGCACCTCGGGCATTGCCACTTTCCTAGGACCGTGTCTCATTTCATGGGCTTCGAAGAAGCAAAACACCGTTGCATTGTCCACGGCCGAAAGCGAATATGTGAGTGCCGCTCTATGTTGTGCACAAATTCTTTGGGTACGTCAACAATTGCATGATTATGGCCTTACTTTCGAGACTACCCCTATTTTTTGCGACAACACTAGTGCAATTAAATCATCAAAGAATCCTATACAACACTCACGAACTAAACACATCGACATACGAGATCATTTTCTACGTGATCAAGATGAGAAAGGTCATATTTGTTTAAGCTTTTGTAAAACGGAAAATCAAATTGCGGACATTCTTACAAAACCGTTAGAAAGAGAACAATTCGAAAGATTTCGGTCGGAAATTGGTTTATTGGGTGACATACCGCTAAATTAGATTACTTTGTCCAATGATTGATTAGAAGGAGGATTTACGTGTAATTAAATTTCAGTCAATATGGTTAAAATGCATGCATATGTCGAACAAAATGAAATTAACAAATGTCTATGTGCACTTGAGTTGTTATTTGCATTGAGCTTCCAAAAACTACTTTATGTCCCATCACTCCTAAAAACCTACACCCTAGCCTCACTCTTTCAACACTCAACCGTCCCTTTACCTAGATTAATTACACCAACCCCTCATTTATATCCATGTTTCCACTAACACTTCCTATTACCCACTAAATAAACAACCAACCCTCACCTTTTTCGGATTCCCAAAACCGCCATTAACCTCTCTCTTTCCACTCTCTTAAAATGCCTCCAAGATTTTCAAAAGAAGTTCTTCAACTCAGAAATACCTTCAATCCAAAATACATTGCCAAGAAAAAGATGGCTCCCAAAACCGCTGCCAAACCAAATGAAATCATCTCTGCCACTGCCAAACCAACCGTTGCACGAAAGAAGACAACCGCCAAAAGGGGCGGTGGTCGTGGCAGTGGAGGAAGAAGTAGGAATCCTCCTATCTCTCTTCAACTAGATGCTGAAGTGGACATTGACACCGATGAAGAGGACTCCGGTTCTAAGGCAACCAAAAAGGATGAAGACATTCGAAAATCAAGTGATGTGGCCGAAACAAATGAAAAGAAAGATCAATCAAGTGAAATGAAAGAGGGGGAACTTGGAAGTGAGAAATCAAAAGAGGGAAAAGAAAGTAAAGAAAAATCAAAAGAAAGTGAGGAAAAATCGGAGGAGATAAAGAGCAATCAAAAGAAAGTGAGGAAAAATTAGAGGGAAACAAAGAAAAAGAAAGTGAAGAAAAATCGAGAGGAGAAAAAGAAAAATTAGATGAGAATGAAGGGGATTCAAACGAAAAGGAAAGGAAGGAGGATAGTGATGTTGCAGTTGAAAAGAATGATGATGATGTGCTCTTAAAAGATTTGGTGAGTGAAACTTTAGAGAAGGATGAGAGGAGTGAGATTGATGCAACGGTGGCTTCCACTGTTGAAAGGGAAATTGATTCCAATACTGAAAAAAATTGATGAAGAAGTTGTTGATGTCGAGGATCATGATGATGCCACAGTGGTGTTTGATGATGGGCTTGACCCATTATTTTCAAAACCCGCATCACGAACCCGGTCCAAGCGAAAGATGCTTGAAATATTCGGTGATGATGATGAGGATGTGACACCGGAGGCATCCCCTCCAAAACCCAAGGTCACTCAAAGAAAAAGGGGATCCAGATCAAAAACCAAAGCATCCAAAAGGGCTCGTTATCGCGGATTTGCCGAGCATAGATGAGAATGAGATCATTGAGGAGAAGGTTCCTCTCAACACATGCATGGACCTTGTTATTGCTCCTTATGCCGAATCATTCAAGAATGATATCCTCAACCATCTCAATTCTCTCGATCTCCCGGAGGAGATCTTCAAGATATGCCACGGTATGCTGATTTGTTGCTTCCACAGTGGAAGGCGTTATAAGAAATCCTGGTATGACACCTCTCTTGCTTTCAAATACTTCAAAGAGGCTATGTATGCACAGGGGTTGGGTGAATCATTGGACAAATATAGTCCCATGTACTTGTCCGAAATCATCCAATTCTATGCAACAATCAAGGTAGATGTTGAATCTGGAACTCTCTCGGCCTTTATAAATCGAAACCCTTTGTCCTAACCATCGACCAACTTGTCGCTTCATCCGGATATTTGTGATGTCGGGCTTACCTCCTTCCCCAAACGTGATTGGGGTGAAGTTGATGAGGTTACCTCTACCCAGGTCATGAAGGTTCTTCGACCTCATGATGATGATGGCCCTACCAACATATATGCCTTTGAATTAACCGCACCCATCCGGTTCATCTTTAACCTGGTTTTTCGTAACCTTGTCCCTTCCAACAATAGCCGTGGGAGATGTTCTCTCCTTGACATGCTCCTGATTCATCACATTGTCAAGCACAAACCCATTAACCTTCCTCGCCTTATGTTTCACCGAATTCTTGAGATGTCCACTGAGTTCCAAAGCGGCAACTTTGACAAAAATGTCGTGGTCCCTTATGGTATGTGGCTCTCGATCATTTTTATGTGGGAGGGGTTAGTGTTGAAGGGAAGCCCTGCAATTGAGAAATTGAGTGATGAAATGACCCCGGGCCTTCTTTCTCGGATGAGCTTGGAGATTAAGAATGGAAAATTGGAAAGGTAGAATCAGTCCGGTTCTACAGCAGGTTCTACTGTTGAAATGGGTGTGGTGTTAGCAAAGTTGGATGAACTCCTTGGAATTGTGAATCGGTTGGTCAAAGAACAGGCCAAGTTAAGGGATGAATGAACAGGCCAGGTTTTGAGTGCTTGGAATGCATGGAGTTCAATTCGGTGTGTGGTTTCGGCCCGTGTTGGGATGAATGAACAGTTGGATAGTGTTCGATTGGGTATGTTGTTACTGAACAGTTGGATAGAAGTACAGTACTCAGTAATTTCTGATTGTGGGTTAATCATGGCGGAGCTTGTATATGTATCCCAAACAAATGCTGCAATGGTTATCTTTTTCCATTTATTATCGTAATTATTCTATTATTAAAGGTTACAAAATTTATATAATATTGACTTTTTATTTATTTTTGTTATTTAAAGTACAAAACTAATTAGTGTTTTTTAGTTACTGTTAGAACACATTGAATTGATGATGCCAAGTCCCTTTGTTATTTGATTGTTTGCTCTTAGTTGAAATAATTAGTGAATGAAGCAATCAAATGGACTTTCAACAATGATTCAAGATGATCAAGCCAAATCAAGGAAGTCAAGACAATGATACTCTCCAAAGCCTTAGTCGATATATGTAAGAGTAAGTGTAACATTCTCATTTAAGTCAAGTAATGGCAAAACCATGCAACGGTACGCTGTACTGTGGTTTCTGGTACTATCATACGGAGGAGGAATTTTCGACCAAATGTTTTTTTAGTGTCAAAACTTTGCAAACTTTAAATCTTAAACATTTGAATTTTCAAAAGCTTGAAAATAATCTGAAATTTTGGAGTCACAAGCCCACTTGTCTAAGCCTCTAGATTTGTGCAAACACCTTTTACTAAAATGGCAAAAAAGACTTGTCAAACTTCTAAAGTAAGAAAAGCTTTTTGCCATTTTGGTAAATTGTCACATGTTGAGTGTAGAAGCTTAAGTTTTCTGATTTCTTAAGCCCCAAGCCTATAAGTCTAACACTTACCATCACTCAAAGCTATCATTTTAATATTGGATTTAATTCTTCAAAGTGTACTTACCTAAGACTAAATCCACTATAAATAGAGTGTCTTAGTCACATTTATTTCTTAAAACTTCCAAATCATTTATTGTAAAAACCTTGCAAATCATTTGTGCATTTAAAGCTTTGTTCTTCAAGTGTTTGCAAACCGTTTTTCTGATTTTAAGTCTTCAAAATTGTTTTCGAGAAAAGCTGTAAAACCTCCAAGTATCAGTTCGCTGTACTGTGACATGATGAGTTTGTTCCATGATTCTCGTGTTAGATCTTCATTGTAATCTCCATGTTCATTTGAGTGAACTCTTGAGATTCAAGATTCTGTAACACCTTGAGATAGAACCCATAAACTCTTGAAGCGGAGTAGCTTTAAGTTTGAGTGCAGCCGGAGTAGGTTGGCGAGTTATTTTCATTGTAAGGGGTTTAGTAAGTTTGAGTAAATTTCTAAACAAGCAATAAAATAACGGTTGGACGTAGGCCTCGGAGTAGAGGCTGAACCAATTTTTAAAATGTCGTTTGTTTGTTCATTTACTTTTACGTTCTTCCACTTTGTTATTTCTCGCATGTACCTAATCAAGTTACGTGTCACGATCACCTATACTTGTGACATACAACCGTCATTGTACCTTCTTGTGAACTTACATTCAATTAAGTTTCTCAAGTCTTGTACTTCTTTATTCTTAGCTTAAAGTAGTTAATTAATTAAGTTAAGGATAAAATTTTTAAAAGGTACATCTAATTCACCCCCTCCCCCTCTTAGGTGTTAATCGTTCTTAACTCTTCGATTACTATTTTAAATATAATATCTTTGAACCAACGTTCGGTCTCATTAGGGTTGGGTTTCGACCGTAAATTAGCGTATCATTTGGGTTCTAGTTGAACAAGCCACGAGTCGAGATTTCCGGGTCTTGACCGTGGAAAAAAGGGTCGGGTTTTCGAATGAGGTCGAATTTGACAAGTCTATTTTGACCGATCTTTACGAGAAAAATCACATGGACTAACTCGGACGGACAGACCAAATTGACCACCACGAATACATGATTGCCATCACTACGATGTATCATACGGAGTACTAAATTTAGAAGTGTCAGTCAATAAGTTTTAAACAAGACGGGTCAAATATTACCTATGTGGGGTTGATAAGACAAAAGTAGAATGCCTAGGGAATAGCAATCTGTTTTGTCTTATCTGCCCACATGGGTAATACTTAACTCGTCGCAAGCTTGTGACGGATGTGTCCGTCACAAAGGGAGATTAGCTGACAATGAATTTAAATGACATCATTATTTTTTTTATCTTCTTATTAGATTCAAGTATATATCTCATATACTGTTGACAAAGTAGGGACAAAAATGGATATTGTTGAAATCCTAACTCTTTTTTTTTTTTTTTTTTTTTATATAAGCTTGATCTACCACCAAACCTAAGACCATAGTAAAGTACTTTAAATAAATAGACTATGGGCTAGAATCCTTGGTCCGAGCCACCGATTAAACACCCCTAAAGCCCTAATATTAACATAGATTATCTCAAATTTACTATATCCAAATCTGTTACCCCTAAAAGCCATGTTTGTAATAGGTTAACTATGATATTCTTGTTTAAGACTGACGTCTTAAATCTTAAGATGAGTTAAATATATACTCCGTACCAATTACCAAATTATATTTATAGACCCGCACAAAGAAATCTTATTTTAAGCATCAAACAAAAAAAAACATAGAAATCTTATTTTTGGAAACCCTACATAAAGACTATAAGAGTCCTTCACGATCGGCAATCTGTCAATCTCTACCTTCCTCAGCTCCCCATAATAAATACGATGGTATGTGTTTTTTTTGTACCTTGACTTTTTAATAATTCATTTTCGACTTTATCCTTAGCTTTTTTTCATACTAAAGTAGTTCATTTGTCCGTGAAAAAGGAGACGTTTTATGATTGGCGATGTTAAGAAATTTTCTAAGAGGTTAGGATTATGGATATATTTTTATTCATAGTAACATAAGTGACTATGTGTACTCTTGTCAGACTCAAATGCGTTTTATTGCGCCAGATATTATATTTTGGGATTTACTTAATAGACAACTTTGCAAATTACGGTAGCATCACCTTACTTGATGTAATTGTTTTAATTGTTTTACGTGTGTATAAAGTAGATTATTAGTATTGTACCGGAGTACCAATTAATCATCCAACAATTAAATGCGGTCCAGATTTAACTGAAGCATGGAAAAATTGAGATGGAGATTGAAGTGTTTGAAACGAATTTGATTCCTCTATTTTAACTCCGATAAAATCATAGCCATTAATAGGAAATAGATAGCCTTGGCCTGACATGCGTGATACTGATAGGGGAAGAATTGCATAGAAGGGAGAATTGTATTATTGAATTGTTGTGACTTACATGATTATGGTGAGGGTATTTATAATACCACTCATCCTAGAATTTAACCCTAATTTGGCTAACCCTAATGGTAGCCGGGCCTAGTATAGGCCCAATCTCCTAATACCCTCCCGCAATCGTAAAGGCAGTACGTAGTACGAACTTTACGATTGGAGAATTACAAAATAAAATCAAAATAGGAAAAAAATACGGTGTTACTTTTTCACATACGCGTTTTACTTTTTCACATACATTTTGTCATAAATTTTCCATAAACTACCCTTTCTGAAAAAATTATTCTCTCTTATCATTTCCTCTCAACTAATCAATTTTATCCCCAAAAACTTCAATTACTCATCTTTGTTAGTATATCAAACAAGCAATGTTCCTTCTTGTTAACTAAATTACACAAAAAACGTTTTAGATGAATTGATTTGTTATTTTTTTTTTTCAATTAAGGCTGTATTTTCATAGGCTTGATTTTCAATTCAAAAGTGCTGGTAAACTTGTGTTGGAAGAATAATCCTTGAACGAAAATATATTTTCTGAGCAATTTTCCTTTTAACATATTTAATTGTACTGCCAAATTACCCACGAATACATTTCATTATAGGTAGCGAACAACAAGTTTGATGAACCTGTTATTTGCATCGAACCAAATCCCGTACTATGTAGCACTGTTGTGGCCGCATTTTCATGTGGAGCAGATTCATTTATAGTGTAATGAAGGAGATCAGGCCACTACCACCAATTCTGAGATCAAAGCCTCAAATGGATTTGATACCATGAGTAGCATGCGTGAAGACATCTTTTGGCTGGATAATGCCTTTGCAACATAGTAAAATCTCATCTGTGAAGGATGATGGGTCACGCGCGGTGGCGGTGGGAGTGTCGAGAGGAGGGCGGGACGGTGGGGCAGGGTGGTTTAGGTGGTGAGTGGTGGGCAGGTGATTGTTGGTAGATGTATTCCGTGTGTTTTGAGATAAATAAAAGAGAGAAAATGTCAAGGGTAAAACTGTAAAAGTTGTATGTGAAAGAGTAAAATCCGTATGTGAAAAAGCAATACCCAAAAAATAATCAAAATCTTCAACTTTTAGTCTTCATTAATCTGCATCGGCTTCGCAAGGTGGCAAGATAAACGAGTATAAAACTCGCTAGAAATATTTCTTCGAACAAGAACGTTAAGCTTTTCGAACTTGTCGAATATTAAATAATTTGTAGGAACACTAATCGGACCTAACAAATTTCAGTAAAACGGAAAATTATCCGTTAATTTCAATATTTGAAGAACGCTAAGTTTTTCGGACTCCAAATTAGATTGCGTAACTCGCCAGTCAAATTTATACCACCTTAAACGGAGTTGGATGCTTTTTAATCAAGTTTCAAGAAGAAGAAATTTCAATAATTTCCTTGGTTAACGAGAGGCTTCAATGCTTCGACTTGCAAAACTCCCTTCAAAAATCAATCTACAAATCAGGGGATGCTTCTGGCCTTGTCCATATTGCTCACGGCAGCATCTTGTACTATCATCTTCTTTATTTTTTTTTTTTTTTTTTTTTTGAAATATAATAAACTAAAAATAATAGGAACTCAAAAACTAATTAATATATCTTCACATGTAAATCTCGCCGGTGAGCGTCATGCATTTTCGCCCACCGGCAAGATGGCGGAAGCGATATTAAGAGTCCTCTCAGAAAGGAGGCTCTGATACCATGATAAGAATTATAGAGAGGGGAAGAATTGCATAGAAGGGAGAATTGTATTATTGAATTGTTGTGACTTACATGATTATGGTAAGGGTATTTATAATACCACTCATCCTAGAATTTAACCCTAATTTGGCTAACCCTAATGGTAGCCGGGCCTAGTATAGGCCCAATCTCCTAATAGATACTTAATAAACTTTATACAAAAGTAAAACAACTAGTTGAAATCAAGTAATGAATATTGTAATTTGCACGTCTATTTACTAAGTAAATCCATATATATACGCGGCGTAAATAAAATGTATTTAAACTATTTTCGACAAGCGTACACACATACATTATGATTATGTGAGATTTTAAATACATGATCGATCTATTGTGTAAACAACCTCTTAAAAATTTTCTTTACCTCCTCAAACATACTGTAAAATAGATACTCACTGATAACAATAAATAATTTAGGTGATGGAGACGATTTGGGAATGTCTTACTAAACGGATTGAAAATGATAGCAGTGAGGATTCAGATAACTCTACTAATTGCTCAGGGTAATCTTCTGTCTCTTTCTTTTTTATTTTTCCGGCGGCCGTTGTTCTTGTTTCTTTGTTTTTTTTTTTTTTTTTTTTTTTGGTTTTGATGTTCTTGTTTCTTTGTGTTACTCCTACTTTATTATTGTTTTATCCCAGCACGGCTCGGGTTATGTGTTACTCCTTTATTTCAATAATACTTTCATAAAACGTTAGTATTCGTCAGTGGCGTATCTAGGAATTGGATGATGGGGGTGCGAAATTTAAATGTACCCCAAGTCATTATGTTTAGGCCAAACGAAAATATTTACACAAGTTTCAGAAGAAGACGGGTATCGTATTGTGAGACTCACCTTTTCAATAAAATACCATCCATTTATCAATAAATTGCTTATAAGTGGATTGACGGTCTTATAGTGTGAGAGCGTCTTACCTATACTGAAATACAATACATTTATGTAAAAAGTACACCTGGTAAAAAATTATGGGGAATGTTAAACGCAGCACTTGGGAGAAATAAATGCATTTAATTTTATTGAATATATGGAGCATCATTTATAATTGTAAAAAATTGAAAATTAAAAATGTCTAGATGGAGGATTGAACCTATGACCTCTAGATTTCAATAATTGCACTTTACCATTGAGCCACTGGAACTAATATGCTTTATCTTTGCACTAAATTTTACATATCTTTGGGGATGCAGCTGCAGCCACTGCACCCCCTATAACGAAGCCACTGGTATTCGTCTTAAAGTGAAAATGAGTCAAATATACTCTTATTTGCATATATAGGACAAATCTTTTGTCAGTCCTTAAACATTTTACTTTTGTATCATCAACCATAGTTGACCTGTTTTATGCTTAAAACGGATATTAACGTATTAATAAAGAATTGATTCATTATTTAAGTTATAGATGTTATGTTATGTTTGTTACTTATGCTTGTCTTTCTTAATTATTTTGCAGCTCCATTGGTTCCCGTCCGCGAAAGCGACTTCGTCGTCTTCTTGACTTCAAAACGTGAGAAATTTTTGCCCTTGAAACATCATTGTTTGTCATATATATGCATGTGGTCGGAAGTTTTAAGTTTCGCTTGTATATGCATGATGATCAGTGGGAGACTACGGAACAAAAGAACAAGAGATACGGCGAGCTTGCTTTGGCACATTTCAACGCGACTGGTGACTGTACCAAGGTTTTCTCCTTAACCCTATCGTTTAATTTGTCTATCTTGTACTCAGTTAATAATCGTTTCATTTCTCATGAGTTCGATGTTTTCCTTATCTATATGGTGCTAGTAGGATAATTATGAATATACGAGGCAACGTGATATATTGGAGTTTGAAGAGTTCGTACATTTGAACTTCTATGCTCGCCTTAAAGTCTGCGAATCTAGACCAGAACAAGGACCTGAACAACTCTTTTTTGCCGAGGTGGACAGCGAAAATAAAGTTACTTTCTGTTGCATCCTTGATTCTAAGGAATATGGTATGTTGGTGAAAAGTCCCTCTTCTTTCGGATTGTCTTTCTTTTTAACCCTTTTTAATTACCAATCCCACTTGAACGGACATTCTTAGTAAAACCCTGTTTATTTTGGACTTAAAGTCACTTCCTTCAAATTCGAAAGCTTTTGAATTGGAAGAGTAGAGAAATTAATATCCCATGGCTTAATTATGGTTCTAATGTTTCCTATTTTCCTAATAAACTAGTTACCGTAATCATTCATGTAGCTAATCGTAATTGTTGTGGGCACTCTGCAGTAGGGGTGTTCACCGGTCCAAAACCGGACCGGATGAACCCGCGGACCGGATAACCACATATCCCAAGACCGCGGACCGGACCGGTTAGAAGGAGACCCGGACCGGACCGGACCGGACTGGAACCCTTTAGGTCCGGTTTTTTCCGGGTTTGGACCGGACCGGTACTAATTTATAAGGCAAATTTAGTTTTATTTTTTAATGTGGACCGGACCGGACCGGAGACCGGTCACCATATTTTTTGGGACCCGGAGACCGGACCGGTATGTATCCGGTCTGGACCGGACCGGATCGGTCGGTCCGGGTCGGTCCGGTTTGCCGGTCCGGACCACTTTTTGTTCACCCTTACTCTGCAGTCTGGGTGCTAATTTGGTTTTGTTGTTGCGCTGCGCACTTGTGCATTTCATTTCACAGGTAATTCGTGCGTACGACACCCTCCAGATTTTGAATGCTTGGAATGCATGGAGTTCGATACTTTGTGTTGTTCCGGTTATTGTCCAGGTTGGGACGATGAATGAACAATTGGGTAGAAATACCGTCTCCGTGTTCAATTTCGTTTATTGCTCTGGGAAAAATGCTTAATTTTACCAACTTTCAAGCATATTTGTATGTATTTTTTGTTGAGTTGTAACGTGACTCTCATGAGTCGTGACCGCCTCTTGTCGGTCTCAAAGCTGCGACGGATATTGGGTCCCTTTTCAAAGTTGTTGGCATCCTTGATAATAGATATCTTCTGATCAATGTGTGCCTGAATAAAAGAAGAAAGTATTCTATCAGCTTTATCAAAAAAATGGAAAATGTCAACCATATCAATGATACACAATACTAGTCAATCGTCACTGAGCCAAACAAAGTTTTTTGGGTGTAGAAAATATGATACATACATACTACGGAGTACATAGGCAGAGGTGATTTATTTAGGCCTCATATATGGGTCATTTAGTTTGGTTTTAGATCAGATTAAATCGGTTTAGTTTTGATCACGTTAAAACTTTAGTTTTGGTTTCAATTTAATTTCGATTTTTGATTAGCTACTTTTATCAGTTTGTGCTATTTTAAATCATGTGCTGTTTGGGTCGGGTCAAGATCATTTCAAGTGAGCTTCAGGTCATAATTTTCTTAAGCCTATGGTAAAAAATTTGTTTTAATGTTCCTTATATTTTTCAATATGAATGTGATAATTCTAAGTACCATTAATAAGTAAAGCATCAATGAAAAAACTCCTAATATAGGAGTGTTTTTTTATAAGAAAATAAAGATTTTAAAATAAAGATAATTAGTTTAGTGATTATCGGTTCAGATATATTCAAGTTTGGGTATCACTCGATTATAATGAATTTGGTTTATTTTCGGTTTGATTCGAATTGAATCGGTTTCGAGTACTATTAAGGTTAACTCCTATCGATCGAGTGTGCGGTCGTTATTAATTCAGATAAGATATTTTCGATCGATTTTTCGAGTTCGAGTTTGTTTTGCCATGTCTATTCCAAACCCACATCATCCTATGAAGTACATAATAATTCTTATATAAAACCGTTTTATACAAATATTATTGTAAAATTTAAATCCAAGTGATATTTTACCTAACCCCATTAAAATAAATTCCAACAACCACCACTTTCCATAATAAGGAAATCAACATATTTATAACATGGCTTTACCATGTTTTACGGTAAAATCATTTTACCGGAAACTTAACCCTATCTATACATAATTACATACATTTTCTATTTTCTATTGCAAGTGTCAACCAATACCAACCGACAGTCATTAGGTGGCCAATCTAACAATTAGTCACACTCGTTTAAACTGGAAATCACAAATAAAAAGATAATTAAGAACAAAAGTTAGCTCAATTGGTAAAAACTTTCTTACTTTAACCGTGAGAGTAGAGATTCGATTCTTAACAGCGACATAATTCGCTCATTTGAACCAAAAGTAAAACAAATAGAAAGACAATTACCTATCCAAATCCAAACAGAGAATCATATATATACACATAAATAATTATCCGAATCCATGTAGAACTTGGATCCAAATAGAATCATATTTATACACTTCTACGATCCTATGAATCTAATCTAATTAAAATAAAATAAAATAAAATAAAAACAAATAAAAAAAAGTATAAACCAAGGCGTTGTTCATCTCTTCCACTTTCTCCCTCAAATCACCAATATAATATCATCAAAATATTCGTAATCTGGGTTCAAATCGCGTCAGCATTATAATTGCCAAAAGTTACCCACAATTGCAATTTGAAAATTCAATTCATATTGTTTTCATACATCATTTGTCGCTACCTCAATTGGTAATTTCATCTATCTCTTACTTCAATTTATGGCGTTAAGTTTATTTCATGTTGTAATTTAATTCCAATGTTTTGCATTATTTTCTGTGTAATCTTAGCTCAGTACCAATTGGGTTTGCTGTAATTTTGTTAATTTTGCGATGGTTTGATTCAAGTTTCAATCTTTCTGTCATAATTGACTAAAATTTGAAGCGGCAAATTGACCCCAAACGTTTGAAATTACGTGAAATTTAATAAGTTGCCTTTTACTTCCCCTGTCCTAGTCAATAGTTTACCCGGTGGCGGAGCCAGAAGGGGGTTAGTTGGGGATTTGGGGTGGTCGCCCCTTGTGAACAATGCAAAAAGTTGAAAATTAGGTGAAATTTTCGATTTTTTATTTAGTTTACTCAATTACTCCCTCCGTCCCGGTCAATTGTTGTCCTTTGGTTTTGGCACAAAGACCAAGGAAAGATAAATGAGCCAATTACTAAATGATAAGTGGACTAAATTGAGTCCGAATGATCAAATTGCTCATCAAGTTCATTCTTAAAATAGAAAGGACAACAATTGACTGAGACACCCCAATATAGAAAAGGACAACAAATGACTGTGACAGAGGGAGTACATATTTACATTAGTAGTTTATTCTTGTTGAATCGCCCCCCAACGTCAAATCTTGGCTCTGCTACTGTGTTTACCTTTGTTTTTTAACAAATGGCTCAGAATGTGTTATTAGTAAGTTTTAGTTGGTTTGTAATTATTTCCAATTCCCAATTGAATGTTCACAGTCATTTACTCGTCAAATAGAGTGAATTAGCTTCGGAAAATGACTAGGATTAAGTTAAAATACATAATCGGGAAAAGTGGAAAGTGTATACATCCAGATACTTGTATCAGTGAAAATGCTGTTTTTTAAGTGCACATAATCTTGTATTAAAGGCTGAAGTAATTGAAGCTGGTTGGATTTGGATTGACCGGAACATAAGAAGAAAAGACGACAATGTTGACTAGTGTCGTCTTTTGGGGTTTGAGATGCTTCCACTGCCTGATGTAACTCGATGACGTTCATTTTAACTTTAGATCAGTTGTTGGAATCTATTCTTCCGCGACCTGAAGACACTGAGTTTTGAATATGCTTTAACAATTAACCTTTTTGCTGCTATATGGAACAATGTCCGTAATAGATCAAAAGCTATCTAGGGCTTTTGTGTATACGGACTACCATTCTTCTGTTATTCATGCTCTAGGATCAAACTTTCTACAGGACTAGCTCCGTGAATAGTCAAGTCAAATGCTTGTGAATCACAAGTTGAGAGGTATTTTAGGTGATCAGAACACATAGAAAGCTGGACTCTTAAGTTGCTGTGTAAAGCCTTTGGTAGCTTTTAAGATGCATCGTCTTTGGAAATACGAATTTGGGCGAAGGTACAACTAAAACCCCAATATGAACTGGAGAGAGCCAAAAATACTGATTTTACGTATATCTATGTATTTTCTTGTACCAGCTTGCCTCTCTGAAAGTTTCAGTTCCACAGTGCATGAATAATATTTGGAATGTATACTTCGCTTGGTTAGTGGACTTTGACGGATAATTATAGGATACTACCAAAAATCGTAGTAAACTACTTGTGAGTTGTGACCCATTCTTCCTTCCTTGACGGCTTCCACGCCAACCTACACTTGTATCATTGAATTCCAACCTTAATTATGTGTCGCTTGCCTTCCCCCGTCATTTTATCTCTTTAGAGGATATCTTCTAATCTTTGTTTTCGTATTTACTAGCAGAGCAAGATTTGATTAAATGGGTTTGATCACTGCTCACGGGAAACAACCCCTTTTCTCCTTTGGGGTCATATCAGATGTTCAGTATGCTGATATTCCTGATGGTCGCTCCTTCCTTGGTGTGCCTCGATATTATAGACATAGTGTACTTGTGCTGCAAAGGGCAGTTCAGAAATGGAATGACTCCCAAAATTTGAATTTTTCCGTCAACTTCGGTGACATTGTTGATGGGTTTTGCCCAAAAGATCAATCTCTTAGTGCTATAAAAAAGATTGCTTTCGAGTTTCAGAAGTTCAATGGTCCCGTATATCATATGATTGGCAATCACTGCCTCTATAATCTTCCTCGTGAACAGCTACTCCCATTATTGAACATTCATAGTGATAACAGTTGTGCATACTACGATTTTTCTCCAACCCCTAATTACAGATTCGTAGTTCTTGATGGCTATGACATTAGTGCAATTGGTTGGCCAAAAGACCATCCAAAAGCATTACAAGCAATGAGAATTCTCGATGAGAAAAACCCCAACTCTGAAAAGAATAGTCCTTCTGGACTCGAAGGGTTTGAAAAACGGTTTTTGATGTTCAATGGAGCTGTCGGGAAAGAGCAATTGGAATGGCTAGATCACGTTCTCCAAGACGCAACCAAGCTCAAACAAAAAGTGATCATCTGTTGCCATCTGCCTTTGGATCCCGGTGCATCATCATCAGAAGCACTTTTGTGGAATTACGACGAAGTGATGAATTTGATACACAAGTACAAGTGTGTGAAAGTCTGCCTCTCGGGTCATGATCACAAAGGGGGTTACTCGATTGATTCTCACGGGATCCATCATCGGGTTTTGGAAGCAGCGCTCGAGTGCCCTCCTGGCTTTGATGCATTTGGGCATGTAGATGTTTACGAAGACCGGGTATCACTTATTGGTACTGATAGGATGCAAAGCACGGACATGATTTTTGATTCTTGATTCGAGAATTTATTTTTATACTCCGTTTTTTTTCCTTCCCTATGGAATGTACACTAGAGAATAATCCTGCTTCAGTAGCAGCTACTATATCTCTTTAAGGTGCTGAAAGCCTGGAATCAGTTTATCAGTTACTGTAATTGAGTTTGAGTCGAGTAGTCGACAATTGTCTACTACGGAGTATATACATGATCGAAAACTTCATAAAACAACACATGTTGAGATTTGTTGATGAAATAGGTTTGCGTTAGCCATGCATGTGTGTGTACTTGTAATGACTAATGAATGTCAGCTGATGTTCCTGAGTCCTGAGTTACTGTGTGCTTTTACTCATTTTCGGGGACACATTGTAAAATTTTTGCGTAAAACCATCGACATTTTACCTTAATACTCCATACCTTTGTAGAATGTAGTTATGCATAACACCCTGATTTATCAAAGATTTAAAGGTAACTGATTGGATTTCTCTACGAGGTATCCATCCATCAGTTTTCTTATTCTCTACTACTTGTAATGGATCAAATATTACTCACAAATGACTTGTCTTTATCTACCCAAGTGGGTGATATTTGACCCGTCACAAGCTTGTAAGTTGTGACAAATATTATCAGTCATAAATGAGAATTTGTGATATGATACACCTTATTTTTTCAATTTTACATGGTATCGATACTTGCTCCGAGCTTGCTTGGATTGAGGAGTAATTTGTAAGGACTCTAGAAAAGAACCACATTTGATTCATAAGTTGAAGATGTTAATGCCCTCCATTTTTACTACCCTCTAGCAATAAGTTATTCAATATTTTGCTTTAATTTCTCTCCGGATTTGAGACTGATAGAATTATAATTCAATTCACAAGAATAGTAAAACTACAATTCAATTAATACTGCAGCATTCTCAAAGTTCATACAATCACACTCAGTACCTTTAATTATTGAGTTACAACAACCTGATGTTACCCTGATACGATCCATTGCAAATGTCCCACATAAGTCTCTTTCATGACCAATGTGGGACATTTGCAATGGATCATATCATTAGAGACTTATATGAGACATTTGCAATGGATCGTATCATACCCGTTGATCTAAGGGCTTATGTACGTATAATACAACAATGGTATAAAATGATAACCAAGAGTCCAAGAGGTCCTGCATGTAACCTTTGGAACGTATTTTGGTGCAACATATATTGGTCACATTACAGGGCTAAGAGCTTATGATGTTGTAACGTCGTACCCTTTGGATTGAAGATAAAGAGATCCAAGTAAACAATTTTCAATATTTCATTACAATTCTCATATGACGGGTATATCCGTCGCAAGCTTGTGACGGATCAGACACTATTTATGTGGGAGTAGGTAAGACAAAAGCAAAATGCCTTGGAAGTAGAAATCTGTTTGTCTTATCTACCAACGTGGATAATACTAGAGCCGTCGTTAACTTGTGACAAATATGTCCGAAAGAGAATTGGTGATTTCATTAACTAATTCCATGCAAATCAAAGGCCAAAATCCACGTAAAGTCAACGAACAGGTGTACGGTGTATGTAGGTGTACCTTATCAGGATTAGTCTTCCACTTCAATCCTTAACATACGGCATCCGCATGCAAGTTCCACGTTATTTCCTTCTTCTTAATTGTCGCCTTCATTTTAGGCTTTTCTATTTTTTTTAAACGGATCAATTTAGTCTGATTTGGGTCAAGTAAATTTGAGTCGGGGCGGCCTTCATTTCAGCCTTCATACTCTCATGAGCATGAGTAAATGAGAGTAAATAAGTCACTTTAGTCGGAGTCAAGAAGGGCATGTTTGAGTCAGGTCAGTTCGAATGTCTCATATATTTCAAATCGACTATGAATCAGGTTAAGTCGGGTTTCGTAGCTGCATAAACTATAATGTACTTGTATAGCTATATGAGCTTATGATAAAATAAAGTCTTTAACATGAGATGAGATAGTACTACGCATATACGACAGTTTCATTTAATTATTTTGTGTTCTGATTAGATTCCATGAACTAAATCACCAATGCATACGTGATAAGCCGACAAAATACACCGTACATCACTACGAGAAGTTATCAGCATTATGTCATTACTTATCACCATAATTAATAAACAACTTGGAGATGGTAAACTGATTAGGTAAAAGAGTAGTAATATACTAATATTGTATCAGATGGTCTTCCTTAACACGGTTATACCCGTCTTAATTATAAACGGGTTACATATTATTTTATATAGGTGGATAAGACAAGAGTTTGTTTTTATCTGGACAATTTGTTTTTGTGTCATACATTTATTTGAACCATTTTATTGTTTAAGACGGATAGGTGTTGAATGTTGACTAACACTTCAGGCCTTGTATAGTGTGTATTCTTGTGGGTCATTATCTGATGCCATGTTGATGTAACTAATTGCAAATTTAATCAAAGTCAACTGTTTATAATAACTAAGTAGTGGAGGTTTTATGTCAATGCTTACACTAATACAACTGTTTATAATAACTAAATACAGATATATAGCTTGGCCTATAAATCTATAATAAAGACAATATAACTAGCAAATGTTTGACCTTTCTTCCTAATTTTGTGACACTGCCAAGGATTTCAATTGCTATAACAGGTTTGGCGAATGGAGGTGGGGTAAATCGTTTCAGGATAAAATTTGTAGTGCTGAACGGAAATGAAAAGGATCCAAACTTATAAACGAAAGCAAGGTCACATACAAAGTAGTCACTCATCACCGCGTGTATTAAAAATATGGTTCATTGTCTGAATCGGTCTATAAGGCAATTTTACCCTAAGGTTATGTGCAAACGGATTTGAACTACTTAGAAATACGGTCTTAATTAAATACTATTAAAAAATACGGTGTAGTTATCAATGATTGCGATAATGAATGTAAATTAGACACAAATTAAGAGAAAGTTGAAGTTAAATTGAAGCCAATAAGCCTTTAATTGAAACAAATCAGAAGGCTACAGACGAACATTTTTCATGACATAACAAAACCAAAATACAGAAATTACAACAATATAAAATACACACCCCTCTTAGGTAATAATGGGCGTGTTCGATCACACCAGTTTAATGTAAAACCGTCTCATACAAGACCAGACATAAATTAAAACCGATTAATTAAGTAGCTCGCTTGGACTTCTTCTTCTCCAAGTAGAAGAAAAACGCGAGCGAAATAACAGAGAAACCGGAGAAAATCGCTGCAGCAATATCAATTGAAGCGTGACGGCCAGTAATGGCAGTGACGAACAAATCAATATTCTTATCCTGACCATAAGCAACTTTAGCACCAGAAGCGTCGACAGCGTAGGCTCTAATAAAGTAATGTCCTGTAGGAACGTCTTTCATGACTAAATACTCTGTAGTGTTATTTCCAGGTGCGGAGTATGGTTTCGTAACGATGTCGTGTGCGCAGGTTTTGTCTTTGAATAATTCGTCTTCTGTTTTCCTCCATGGCCGGTCGATTTGGCTCTCTTTTCTGTAGCAGAGTTTTACTGATACTTTGCTGTATTTTGTGTCTTCGCCGGGTTTGGTTAGTGTCCATTTTACTGTTATTTTGTCCACTCCAGCTTGGAGATTTCCTGTTTTAGACAAATTCGACACGTATTAATTTTGTAGCGGTTGTCGATAAGGATAAATAGCGACTTGGTGATGGGTTGGATCCTTTACTAATACTATAACTAAAAAATGTAAAACTAAGATGAGAGTATGAGACGTTTTGTTTACAAAGCTCTCACAACTTTATCAGCTAAATTAGCTAACTTCTACCATTATAACGACCCTTAGTTATTATATCACCTTTCACAACTTTACTAGTTATGTTAGCTGACATCTGCTGATCCAATTCTAATATACAATTTTTTAACAAAATTTCATGCTCTAGTAGCGTATAAAAGGGTGTTATGCATTAACTTACGGAGTAAAAAAAGATTACTTTTGCATAACTTATGCACAAAGATTGACTTGAAAATTGCACTAATTTGTCTTAAATAAGTTACATTTTAAGAAAAAAAAAGGTGGAAATTGTCATTGGATCCGTTCTTAAAACGGATATTATCGTATTAAACTAAGAATTTGTGTATATACACATCAAACCCCTTTCAACATAATTTCTTTTACTATAGAAAATCATATAGTTAGTGTCATACTATATACAAAGTCACTAATTAACTATTTCTTGATAACAATAATAGCCACCTTAAAACCTTAATTCAAAATTAATTTAGGAACGACTAATAACATAAATCTGCTTACTTTATATTTTTTGTGAGATATATATTTTAATTAAAGACAAACAAATAAGAGACGAAAATATCAAATGTTACTTCGTATAATTTAGAAAGAAAGGTAAACTTGGTTACCTTTTGGAGGAGTACTTTCAACACTAAGAGTCTCCGGAAGTTTAGACAACTTGATTTCTTCACCATAGCAAACCGCCACCAAAGAACACAAAAACACGGCAACCAATATCGATCCTCGAACCGCCATCGCTTGGTTTTCTTCTTGTATTTATGTTTTTTTAAGGCTTTTATTAGCTCCAACTAAATCGATGAACTTCTAAGGAAATAAAAGGAGAAGATATTGAATGAAATTACAAGTAAAGACTTTTTTGTGATTTTGTTTGATATGTAAAAGGTGTGTTGTACGGTTGTTTATATAGTATATACTCCGTACTTGGATCGTCCCACTTGGAAAATGTCATAGGCTACTAAGAATTAATTAATTCTAATGATTTAATTATTTTATATTACCAACTATCGAGCATTTTATGTTAATTTATTAAGGAGTTAGTCAATGCTATATTTGTTAATTAATTAACTCTTGGATTAACAGAAAAGAGAGGGTTATCAACTTATCATTTGGCCTTATTCGTATAAGACTAGATATTTTGTTTTATTTTATGATGAGATTGTTAAACATGCATGATGTATTAAAAATGTCTTAATTTAGTGGTTAAAACTGAGCTATTAAATAAGTATGGTGTATTGATGATTTTTTTTTTTTTTGATAACGAGGAGGTTGGATCCTCCCCGGCACGCGCCAATACCATGCTAACCAACACGTACCATGTAAGCTCAATCCACGGGGTTACCCCTCACTGGAAGACATGTGGCCAAGTCTCTTCCTCTAGGGAGATTCGAACCCGGGACCTCGCAGTCCATCTTCAGATGTTTTGAGGGTACCCGGATTTCCACTAGACCAAGAACACTTTAAATAATGCATGCATAGATTGGTATGCTGTTATATTGCGAAGAATAGGTCTCAAGTTTGAATCATCTCTAATCTCTCTACATTGTATGACCTAATAGCTCATTTCTTTAAATTGTTGTACCATGTAACCCTACATTTCTCCAAATACCAAGGTTGAATTGACAATGAAAAAAAAAATTGTATCTTAAAAGGTGTAACAACAAATAAAAACTTTACATTGGAGAAAAAGGTAAAATTACATTTCTTATTTAGTGTGTATCGTGACAAATGAAAGAACTATTTATGAAAGTTTACTTCCTCCGTCGTAATTATTTGTCTATCTTTTGAATATTTTTTTAATAAAAAAATATTTCAACTAAAGATAAATAAATAATAATTGAGATGAAAAAAAATACTCCGTACTAATTTATACTCCCTCCATTCAACTCCACTTTACAAATTTGCTTTATCACGTTTCCCAACGCAACTTTTACGCGATAAATATCATTAGCTACGTATTTGCAAAAATTATAAAAGTTAGATATTTTTAATGTACTCTTAAAGACGAATCAAATAAGATCACACATGAATATATTTTCACTTATGTATCGAGAGAAAATTGAAGTTGAATGTCCACTTGTAAATAGTGCGCAAAAGAGAAAGTTGTAAAGTGGATCGGAGTTAAATGGAGGGAGTATCTCTTATCATGTCTCATTTGTTTGTCGACACATCATTGTGTTTACATAACAAAGTTGTGTCAAAATACACTACTCCAGTTGATAATTTGTAAGAGAGTAAATAAATGGAACAAAATATGGAAAGTAACACAAAATGATAGGTCATGCATTGAATATATGGCTCTAGTTGTTGATGTGATAAGGTCTAATATTGTAATATTGTCGTGTATGGCATCGTTTTCATTATTTTGTTTTCACATTTGAGAGGTAACACGTTAATCTTTAATTCAAAAGGTAAATTAATAGACGTTCTTAAAACCAAGTGAGATACTCCCTCCACACCATATAAATGGTAACGTGGTAAAAAAAAATAGAGTTTTTAAAAAAAAAGAGTAAAATAAGGGGTAAAGAGGGAAGAAAATAGGTGAGGTATGTAATTATGGGTTTAATTGTGAGTTGGTAGGTGGGGTATGTAGTGACATTTTGCGTAAATAAATAACAAATGGGTATAAGGATAATTTGGTAATGTTGTGGGCCAAATAAGGATTATTATCATTAGTGTGGTACAGCCGTATTAGGTAAGTGTTACCATTGGTCTAGTACGAAAGGAGTATTACAAAATACTTACTCTCTTCACAGAGGCGTCGTTACGGGGGGTGCAGTGGGTGCGCTTGCATCCCCCCTGATTTCAGAAAAAAATGTTAATATATATAAAGAAACATCTAAAGATTAGAGATCTATATGGTGCAATGGTTAGAAACTTGGATTTTATCCAACAGATTGCCGGTTCGAGACTTTTAGTAGGCAATTTTTACTTTTTTTTATTTATCAAAGATTTTTGATCTTTCCTAGGGCCTAGAATAGAGTGATAGTGGTGTGGAAAAGTACCCAGTAGACGAGGAGTTGCAAATTGCAATAAATGACAGTTGAGGAATTTATGGAGTATTTCTGTAAACAATAATTCTTGTGAGACGTCTCACCGTGACTGTGAGACGGTGAGACGATCCCATTATATACAAAGACAACTCATTTATTAATACTAAATGAACAACTTTTTTTATAAAAATGAACCGTCTCATAGTTTGAGACCGTCTTATTCTAGAATTTGTGTTCTTTAAATTGGTCTGTTTTGGTATCTTTTAATAGTTATGTTTTTTATCATCCATTTTATATGATATAGGGAGTATAGTTTGTTTGAATTAATACATCATTCTCTCTTGAAAGAGGCTATTAATTCGAAAATTTGACAGCATACAGTATTAAAAAGACGCCTAACTTTGTAATATTCGATTAATATTTCATTTTTTTAGAAGCATATAAATTTGCACCCCCTGTAAGCAAATCCTAGATACGCCACTGTCTCTTCATTTCGTATTAAAAGTTGTTTTAGAAACCATCAAATTACATCTTTATTCTTCACTATCAGTAAAAGACTTTAAATTTAGGTGCAATTTATTCGACTTATAAAAAAATAACAGAGCAAGTATAAATTTGAATAATTGTCTTTTAAAAGAAAGTTGTGGGATAAAATAATGTAACATAGTTTTACATGTAAAAAAATCGTCTTTTTGTAATATTTCTGGCCATTTTCGCCGAGATTTGACAATGGGGTGTCTTGATAGTTTGATACGGACATTATGGAGTATGATAGTACAACGTTTTACCGTAATTATGGAAGAAGTGGCCCAATTAAAAGATGAAAGGGTATGCTTAAATGCTTAATTCACTATTTAATTAAGCTATGACTTTTCTTGGATCTCAAGGAATCTGTACTGAATCTTCGTAGACCGTACATTCCATGAAAGCTGTCCAATACTCGTATGTCTACCGTATTTTGCAACGGGAATTTCTTATTTTTAGTTGTCCTTTGGGTTGAGATGCCGGCTAACTAAACAATTTTTTTATACAATAGTAATTATTATTATGTAAGACAGTTTTACATTGTGAGACGTTCCCATAATATAAAACCTACCCGCTTATTAGCAATAAATGAATAAGTTTTTTATAAAAATGAGTTGTCTCACAGTATTAGATCATCTTATTCTAAAATTTGTGTATTAATAATACGGTCCCAAACAATTTTTTAATTAGAGTAATGATTGATGTGCCTAAAACCGTGGAGGAAAAAGCTTGGCAAAACAACATTGGAATAATTTACTCGGGTAATTTAAAGAGGTCTTAATCTATTGATTAAGATGGAGATGTAGTGGACAATAGATCACAAGTTCCACTTTCCTTTTACACAAGAAATATGGAATTAAATTTGGAACACATTACCTCACACGCAAATGAATTTGGACCACACAAATCTCCCAAAAAAAGAAAATTGAAAGAAAACCTGAATAATTCATTTTAGGAAAGTGGTAGGATGACAGCGGGTGTTACTGAGTTTTGGTAACACCCTAATAAACAAACAGAAAAAAATAAAAAAAAATTAAGAAGTAGTTTTAGTTTTTGCGCCAAAATCGAAGGGATAAAACTGTAATTCACAATCCATTATCATTGATAAATTAATAAAAGATACTAACTAAAACTAAACTATAACTAATACTATACAACAATATCATAACACACATCTTCATCTTCCTATAATCATAGGTTTATACCAATTAACAGAAAAAAGAAATACGTAGGACAATTTAGGATTATCGAATGTTTTACTTTGATTTTGGTGATTTAATTTACATCATTATTGTAAAACTTTATATGTTTAGTACGGAGTATTGATTTTTTTTTTTTGGTGCGAAGGTACGGAGTATTGATACATGTAATTAGTTCATATATTCTTGCTTGAAAATTAAACGGATGCTCTTTCACACGACCCACTCGAAGAACCAGCCCATTACTTGTGTAATTGGTGAATGATTATTAAGAGAAGTAGATCATATTTTATGAAATTGGGAAGAGATAACTTGATCATATTAAGGAGAAAAATTATTCATATTATGCAATCTCCAAGTTATAAATGTTCATGAAGTATGTACTATGTACCAACTAAATGCCTACAAAATTGGTTTGATAACAACCATAATAATATGTTAGTTATCCTCTTTAAAACAACTTTTAATTTGATTAATTAATTGTAATACTTGAATTGCCTTAATTACCTTTTACCATTTCACTTTTAAAATTTGAAAATATTTGAGCAATTTACCATTATACCCCCGGTGTTACTCAATTGAGTAACACCCGTTGTCCCATCTCATTTTCCTTTAGAAAATAAAGAAGAAAATAGAGGATAAGACTTAGGAGTTAGGAGGGAGTAACTTACTTAGGCTTGTCGTTTAACCGTTGAACATTAAAAATGGCGCAAATATATACGAATGGGCGAGTGGCTCTTATGTGTATTTTCCAACCCCAACAATTAGTAAAAGATAGCGAGAAGCCTGAAAAAATTAACAATAATGAGAATTTGTGAAAAATTAAATGAGAATTATACGCTTCATAACTTTATAATGAGAATTTGTGAAAAATTAAAGTGCCTTATTCTATAACTTTATTACTCCGTATGATATGCTCCCTAGGTCCCAAATTTATACACTTCAATTTGAACCGTTCAGGAAGTCGTGTCAAGTCACCTTTTTTTTTCTTTCGGTTTTTCTACCACGGGTCCATGGTCGATTTAGGAGTTAACATATTAGATTTCTGCCCAAATAACAATAGTATCAATCTTTTTTTCACAATTATCCGATTCTCGTCCGATGCTGGTTCATCGCATACCGACACTCTCAAATGTCCTCTGATGCTACTCAAAATTGGTGTGGCCACTTAATCTGTCCCCAAAGACGGCGTGTGTGATTTACGGAAATTTTTGTTCCGGAACCCGGTAATCCCAAAACCGTGTATTATACACTTCAATCTGAACCGTTCGGGAGGTCGTACCAGGTCACTTTTCTTTTTCTTCCGATTTTTCTACCACGGGTCCAAGATTAATTTTGGAGTTATCATAGTCAATTTCAGCCCAAATAACAAAAGTATCAATCTTCTTTCCACAATTATCTGATTCACGTCTGATGTGGGTTTATCGCATACCGACACCCCCAAATGTCCTCGATCTGTTGCTACTCAAAATTGGTGTGACCGCTTTATTAGACCCGAGAAACTGTGTGTGTGATTTACGGACATTTTTATTCCGGAACCCTGTAATCCCAAAAACCGTGTATTATACACTTTAATTTGAACTGTTCGGGAAATCGTACCAGGTCACTTTTCTTTTTCTTCCGATTTTTCTACCACGGGTCTAGGGTCGATTTAGGAGTTATCATATTCGATTTCAGCCCAAATAACAAGAGTATCAATCTTTTTTTCACAATCATCCAATTCTGATCCGATGCTGGTTGATCACATATTGACACCCTCAAATGTCCTCTATTGCTACTCATGATTGGTGTGGCCGATTTTTATGACACGAGAAACTGTGTGTGTGATTTACGAACATTTTTGTTCCAGAACCCTGTAATCCTAAAAACCGTGTATTTATACACTTCAATTTGAGTCGTTTGGGAGATCGTACCTTGTCATTTTTCTTTTTCTCCCGGGTTTTCCTACCACGGGTCCAGGGTCGCTTTAGGAGTTATCATATTAGATTTAAGCCTCAAATAACAAGTATCAATCTATTCTTCATAATTATTCGATTCTCGTCCGATACTGGTTCATCGAATACCGACATCCTCAAATGTTCACTTTTGCTACTCAAAATTGGTGTGGCCGCTTTATTTGAGCCCAGAAACCGTGTGTGTGATTTACGGACATTTTTGTTCCAAAACCTTGTAATCCCGAAAATCAAGTATTATACACTTTAATTTGAACCGTTCGAGAGGGCGTACCAAGTCACTATTCTTTTTCTTCCGTTTTTTCTACCACGGGTCCAGGATTGATTTAGGAGTTATCATATTCGATTTCACTCAAATAACAAGAGTATCAATCTTTTTATCACAATTATTTGATTCTCGTCCGATGCTGGTTGATCGGATACCGACACACTCAAATGTCCTCTATTATATTACTACTCATAATTGGTGTGGCCATTTTTCTGACCCGAGAACCCGTGTGTGTGATATACTAACATTTTTGTTCCGGAACCCTGTAATTCCGAACACTGTGTATTATAAACTTCAATTTGAGCCGTTCGGGAAGTCGTACCTTGTCACTTTGCTTTTTCTCTCGGTTTTCCTACCAGAGGTCAAGGGTCGCTTTAGGAGTTATCATATTAGATTTCGAACTCAAATAAAAAGTATCAATTTATTCTTCACGATTATTCGATTCGGCTGATGCTGGTTTATCGCATACCGACACACTCAAATGTCTTCTGTTGCTACTCAAAATTGGTATGGCCGCTTTATCTGACCCGACAAAACGTGTGTGTGTGTGTGATTTACGGACATTTTTGTTTCGGAACCCTGTAATCCCGAAAATCGTGTATTATACATTTCAATTTGAGTCGTTCGGGAGGTTATAACAGATCACTTTTCTTTTTCTCCCGATTTTTCTACCATGGGTCCTGGGTCGCTTTCGAAGTTATCATATTCGAGTTCGGCCCAAATAACAAGAGTATTAATCTTTTTTTCACAATTATCCGATTCCCATCTGATACTAGTTTATCGCATACCGATACCCTTAAATGTCCTCTGTTACTACTCAAAATCGTGTGGCCGCTTTATCTGACCCGAGAAACGGTGTGTGTGATTTACGGATATTTTTTTTACGAGAACTTTTTAGTCCAGAAAATCGTGTATTATATTTCAATTTGAACCGTTCGGAAGATCGTACTAGGTCACTTTTCTTTTTCTCCCAGTTTTTTTTGCCACGGGTCTAGGGTCGTCTTAGGAATTATCATATTCTATTTCAGCCCAAATAACAAGAGTATCAATCTTTTTTTCACAATTATCTGATTCTCGTCCGATGCTGGTTTATCGCATACCGACACCCTCAAATGTCCTCTGTTGCTACTCAAAATTGGTGTGGCCGCTTTATTTGAGCCCAAAAACCGTTTGTGTGATTTACGGACATTTTTGTTCCGAAACCTTGTAATCCCGAAAATCAAGTATTATACACTTTAATTTGAACCGTTCGAGAGGGCGTACCAAGTCATTATTCTTTTTCTTCCGATTTTTCTACCACGGGTCCAGGGTTGATTTAGGAGTTATCATATTCGATTTCACCCAAATAACAAGAGTATCAATCTTTTTTTCACAATTATCTGATTCCCGTCCGATGATGGTTTATCGCATACCGACACAGTCAAATGTCCTCTATTACTACTCATAATTGGTGTGGTCGTTTTTCTGACCCAAGAAATCGTGTGTGTGATTTATGAACATTTTTGTTCCGGAACTCTGTAATCCCGAACACAGTGTATTATACACTTCAATTTGAGCAATTCGGGAGGTCGTACCTTGTCACTTTCCTTTTTCTCTCGGTTTTCCTACCAGAGGTCAAGGGTCGCTTTAGGAGTTATCATATTAGATTTCGGACTCAAATAAAAAGTATCAATTTATTCTTCACGATTATTCGATTCTCGTCTAATGCTGGTTTATCGCATACCGACACACTCAAATGTCTTATGTTGTTACTCAAAATTGGTATAGCCGCTTTATCTGACCCGAAAAACCGTGTTTGTGATTTACGGACATTTTTGTTTCGGAACCCTGTAATCCCGAAAACCGTGTATTATACACTTCAATTTGAGTCGTTCGGGAGGTTATAACAGATCACTTTTCTTTTTCTCCCGATTTTTCTACCACGGATCAAGGGTCGCTTTAGAAGTTATCATATTCGAGTTCAGCCCAAATAAGAAGAGTATCAATCTTTTTTCACAATTATCCGATTCCCATCTGATACTGGTTTATCGCATACCGATGCCTTTAAATGTCCTCTGTTACTACTCAAAATTGGTGTGACCGCTTTATCTGACCCGAGAAACGGTGTGTGTGATTTACGGATTTTTTTTTTACCAGAACTCTGTAGTCCATAAAATCGTGTATTATACTTCAATTTGAACCGTTCGGAAGGTCGTACTAGGTCACTTTTCTTTTTCTCCCAGTTTTTTTTGCCACGGGTCTAGCCTCGCCTTAGGAGTTATCATATTCTATGTCAGCCCAAATAACAAGAGTATCAATCTTTTTTTCACAATTATCAAATTCTCGTCCGATGCTGGTTTATCGCATACCGACACCCACAAATGTTCTCTGTTGCTACTCAATATTGGTTTTACCGCTTTATCTGACCCGAGAAACCGACTGTGTGATTTACGAACATTTTTATTCTTATATCCTATAATCCCGAAACCGTGTATCATATACTTCAGTTTTAGCCCAAATAACAAGAATATCAATCTGTTTTCATAATTACCCGATTCTTGTATGATTTTGGCTTGTCGCATACCTACACCTACAAATGTCCTTTGTTGCTACTCAAAATTGGCGTGACCGCTTTATCTGACCCGAAAAACCGTGTGTGTGATTTACGAACATTTTTGTTCCGGAACTCTGTAATCCCGAAAAACGTGTATTATACACTTCAATTTGAGCCGTTCGGGAGGTCCTACCAGGTCAGTTTTCTTTTTTCTCCCGGTTTTTCTACCACGGATTCAAGACCGCTTTAGAAGTTATCATATTCGATTTCAGCCCAAATAACAATAGTATCAATCTTTTTTTCACAACTATTCGATTCTTGTCCGATGCTAGTTTATCGCATACCAACACACTCAAATACCAACTGTTGCTACTCAAAATTGGTGTGACCGCTTTATGTGACCCGAGAAACCATGTGTGTGATTTACAGACATTTTTGTTTCGGAACCCTGTAATCCCGAAAACCGTGTATTATATACTTCATCTTCAGCCGTTCGAGAGGTCGTACCTTTTCACTTTTCTTTTTCTCTCGGTTTTTCTACCACGGGTCCAAGGTCGCTGTAGAAGTTATCATATTCGATTTCGTCCCCAAATAATAACAAGTATCAATCTATTTTCACGGTTATTCGATTTTCACCCGATGCTGGTTTATCATATACCGACAACCTTAAATGTCATTTTTTTGATACTCAAAATTGGCGTGGAAGCTTTATTTGATCCATGAAACCGTCTGTGTCACTTACGGACATTTTTACTCCGGGATCCTGTAATCCCGAAAACCGTGTTTTATATTCTACAATGTGAGTCGTTCTGGAGGTTATACCAGACCACTTTTTTTTTACTCCCGATTTTTCTACCACGAGTCCTGGGCCGCGTCGGGAGTTACCGTATTCAATTTCAACCCAAACAACGTGAGTATCAATCTGTTTTTCACAACTATCCGATTCCCGTCCGATTCTGGTTTATCACATACCGACACAACTCAAATGTCCTCTGGTGTGGCCGCTTTATCTGCCCCGAGAAACTGTGTGTGTGATTTACGGACAATTTTATTCCAGAACCTTGTATTCCAACTGGACCAAACGAAACGAAACCAAACCGACCCATGGTCACCACTCACCATAACAAGACACCATCTAATTGATAAGAAACCCCTAGGCCCTCCCCTAGGTGCACAAGACTAGTAATGGGATTCCTATTTCCTACCGACAATGATCCAATTGAAATGATAAACCCAGAATAACAAATCTAACGAAAATTCCCCCTTCCCACCAATTAAACACCAACAAATTCTGTATTAACATTCTTCACTCTTAACTCCACACTTACACACTCACTCATCATCATCATCATCATCATTCCTCCATAAATCTGGGTTAAACCCGAATTCACTATTAAAGCTAGAACCCACAAAAGATCTGAATAAATAATATAAGAAGAAGAAGAAGAAGAAGATCCAATAATGGCGGTGGCGGGTCGAGGAGGAAGAGGACCACCCGGGTCGGGTATTCGAAGTATAATGTCCTATCGGATCTTCGTTACTATCGTATTCTCTCTCTTATTTTTCCTTGCTCTTAAACTCCTCTTTGTCTCACCTTCCTACCCTTCTTCAGATCCTGTATGTCTTTCTTAATCTTTCATTCTGTATTGATTATGTTTGTTTAAGTTCAATTTTAATCTTTCCGTAAGCTCGTTTATTTAGTTAGGTTCGTTGTTAGATCAGTCGCGGAATCAGGATTTATAGTTAGGGGACGAACCAGTAATATAATAATATCGGATACTCCCTCCGTCCCAATCATTTGTTTACCTTTTGTTATTCTTTGTGAGGCGTATTTTAATCAAAGGTAAACAAATGATTGGGACGGAGGGTGTATTTAACTAAAATTTTGTAATTGTTTTTTTATTGTTTTTTTGTCGGTTTTAAAACCGGGGTTTAATTGATTTGTTTGTTTTTTTTGGTAAATGATTCATCGAATTAAGTAGGGTTCTGTATTCTGTTCTCAGTTGATTATGGTGTACTACTGTACTGTTGGTTATACTGATGGTATAGTAAATAAATGTTCCATGGATTACAATAGGGAGATTGGGAGAAAGAATTCGAACTTGGGACCTATCCTTTGTAGTGGCTCCGTCTTAACACTAGGCTAAGACCTCTTCGGTTTCATAGGTTAATATCAACGTGGGCTAAAAGAATTGGGTTTGTTTGGTAGGATTATGATGCTGATGCCTGAAACTAAATGTGGGATACATTTTTAAATTACGCATTTGAAAGTGATCATGGTGGTGGTTTTCATGGAAGAAGGTGTGTGTGTGTGGGGATGCTAAAATAGTGTAATGTGGAAAATCAGGGTAAGGAGAGCTCCTGACGCTTTCGTTGAAGGATTTGTATTTGATTGTTCGTTCATGATTTAGTTGTTTCGATGCCATTGTTGAAATCATAGTTTTTTTTTTTTATATTTGAGTAGGGAAACACTATGTGGATGTATTTTGAGATGGTTTAATGTTTTGAAACAGGTGATGCCAACAACTGGAAATGCATATATTCATAGAACATTTCTAGCTTTGAAGTCAGATCCGTCAAAGACAAGGCTTGATCTAATTCACAAACAAGCCCAGGTTCATATTATGCTTGTTAATGCCTACGCTGCCTATGCGCGCAAGTTGAAACTTGAGAATTCACGGCAGCTTAGTCAGTATGAGGAGTTGGCACAAAACTTTACTGACTTGTTGTCTAAGCCTGCCTACCGCACAGCTTTGTTTGAGACAGAAGGTGCTGTTGATGAGGAAGTTTTGAGGCAATTTGAGAAGGAAGTAAAGGATAAAGTGAAGTTGGCCCGGTTAATGATTGCAGACGCTAAAGAGTCGTATGACAATCAGCTGAAGATTCAAAAATTGAAGGATACGATATTTGCAGTTCATGAACAGTTTGTTAAAGCAAAAAAGAATGGCGCCATTGCAAGCTACATTGCTGCAAAATCAGTGCCCAAAAGTTTGCATTGTCTTGGCATGAGGCTTGTTGGGGAGAGAATCGCTCACCCTGACAAGTACAAGGATGAAGAGCCAAAGCCTGAGTTTGAGGATCCTACACTTTATCATTATGCCATATTTTCAGAAAATATAATTGCTGTATCTGTGGTTGTTAACTCTGTGGTTAAGAATGCTAAAGAGCCAGGGAAACACGTTTTCCACGTGGTGACAGATAGAAAGATTGTTGCAGCAATGAAGGTGTGGTTCATAATGAGGCCTGTTAAAGGGGGAGCCCATATCGAAGTTAAAGCCATAGAAGACTTCAGCTTTTTGAATCCATCATATGTGCCATTCCTCAGACAGCTTGAATCGGCTAAGTCACAGACACTTGATGCTGAGAATCAGACTGATACTACAGTTAAAGATGCCGATCACCCCCAGTTCCTGTCCATGTTGAGTCATCTGAGGTTTTATTTGCCCGAGATGTATCCTAACTTGCACCGTATAGTACTTCTGGATGATGATGTTGTTGTGCAGAAGGACTTGACTGATTTGTGGAACATTGACTTAGAGGGAAAAATAGTCGGGTCTGTCGACACCTGCTTTGGGTCCTTCCACAGGTACTCCCACTATTTAAACTTTTCCCATCCTCTCATCCGGGAGAACTTTAACCCCAAGGCCTGTGCCTGGGCTTTTGGGATGAATATCTTTGACCTGGATGCATGGAGGCGTGAAAAGTCCACAGAGCAGTACCACTATTGGCAGAACTTGGTGAGCTAAATGCTTCTTAGTAATTGATTTATTTCTTGCCTCCTTATTTTGGTACTTAGCTACGATATTAAGGGAATTCAATGTCTGACATTTTCTTTTTCTGTTGTGATACAAGAACGAAGATCATGCCCTGTGGCAGTCGGGAACTCTTCCTGCTGGCCTTGTTACATTCTATTCAAAGACGAAGTCGTTGGATAAATCATGGCATGTACTTGGGCTCGGTTATAATCCAAGTGTGAGCATGGATGAGATAAGAAACGCAGCAGTCATTCATTTCAGTGGGAGCATGAAACCTTGGCTAGACATTGCGATGAATCAGTACAAAGAGCTCTGGACCAAGTATGTCGACAATGACATGGAATTTGTGCAGATGTGCAATTTTGGCCTGTAGATGGGTATGTTTCTACTATTTTCAGCAATGAGGGAACCGAAAGGTGTTTATATTGAAAAATTCGACTGAGTTACTTGGTACTCATACATGTCATATTTACTTGCCAGTTGCAACTCGCACAACAAAGAAACGTCTAGTATGCTAACTCGATTCTTTTTTTCCCATGAGTCATATATCTTGTATTCTTGTTTTCACTTCTATCGTATCACCATCTATGAGACACAATGTACTCCTGATGGATTGTAATGAAACACCCAGTTTGGGTCATTCTGGGTCGTTCACACGCAGAAGGATTGTTACTAAAGAAAGAAAGTGCCTTGATTAGTAATATGTGTCCCAAGTCCCAACATTATTCGATTTTCCTACTAGCTTTCTACCAAGTTGGGAGTTGGTATGTTTTAGTATGAATGTTATACCAATGCCAAATCTGTTGGAATGGACGGACATACCACGCTGCTTGAATCTTTTAATTGGCACCGTCTTTGTTTGTTTAAACTTTAAATCTTGGTTACCTGTAATGTACTCCTTCCATTTCATTTTATATTGTTCCTATTTCACTTTACTTTCAAGTTTCAATTGGCCTTTCAAAAATATCCTGTATGTCGAAACAAAAGACCTGCAGAGCTCTCAGATTACTGTGAATGTGGCTGTACTGCAGAGTGTTGACGACTGACGAGTTTTGTACTCCGTCCTACAAACGACGTGAATATATCATTTTCATTAGTGGAGTTCGAGTTTTAACATAGTGACGACTTAAAAGAGTTTTGTACTCCGATCATCAATAACTAATGTGCGCAACATTTCCTGGGTCCTTGGGGAATTAACAGATAAATTCTGAAAGCTTAAGACCTGTCTGCACTTAGGTAGTCTCTTTTAAGAAGGCAATATCCGTTTTCAGCTTGTGACGGATAGTGACCCGTCTTCAATGAGAATTTGTGTATTATCTTATCTTTATATAGGTAGATGGAACAAAAGTTTGTCATTCCCTAGATATCATGCTTTTGATCTCATCTATCTATTTGATTCATTTTATTGTTTAAAGTCTGTCTTAAACAAGAAGTTGCGGTCTTCACTACGGCTTAATTTAATAGTTAAACCTCTTGACAAAAACTTCGTACGTAGATTGTGTTATAGAGAAAGAATGTCGTCCTAACTTCAATTTGATATTAGTGTTTCAGGTTTACAAACATCATTTTTCTTTAGTGCATAACTGAATATGTGTTCCATGCATTAACTTGATCCAGGTGAATTATATGAGACGGTTTCACATGTAATACCAACTCAAATTTGGAAAAAAGGATATATATATTGGATGTATTATCCAAGCTAGACATATATCCTAAAGATTTGATGATCCGTAAATTTAATGCAAACTTTATTAAACTTAGGAGCCGCATTGACATATTCGAAGATGATTAGGCGGCGGAGCTGGGATTCCAGTAGGTGCAGCCATATAAGTCGGTTTGTCGTCGCCGGCCATGATAACTACAATATTGGGCTTGTTATCAAGCTCAACACGGGTTTGAACCGGTGGTGCAATATGGACATCGTCATCAGAGGTCGGAGAGGAAGAAGAGGTATTAGTACGCTTTGGATACGAACAAGCAAGCATTAGCAATGCAGTAACAATAAGACCGATTATAATAACTAATCCACTAAATAAGTATGATGTTGGAGAATTCCATCTCCATACTACTGCTAAATTTGTATGATTGTTTTTGCTTGTTTCTCTCATTTTTTCTACTTTCTAGTTTGTATTTTCTTTATGAATCTTGTGTTTGTAGAGAAGTGTAGTTGTTAAAGTAAATTGTTAGGGTGTCTATTTATAGGGCAAAGAGTATGTAAAATTTGTTTTTTTTTGGGATCTATATCATTCGGTATAGTCTTATTCGAGTCGGGTAAGAGTGTAAGATCATTAGGCGATAACTTTTTTTAAGAAGTTAGAGCAAGATCATGTTTTTTTTGGACTTTATTCAGTTCAGTTCATTTTTTTACAAATTAACTCTTAATTCAGTTCAGTTTAGCTCTATTAAGTTCAGTTTAGTTCAACTCTATTAAATTCAGTTTAACTTCTTTCAACCGAAAAGTACAAGGTCTAACTTTGGCGTATATAGACTAAAGACTGTAAAATTTATATAGAGTAGTATTTTGCTTATTTGAACTTTGGCGTTTTTTATGGCTTTGTTTCATCAAAGAATGTGAAAATTGCTCTCTTTGGATTTTGAAATTGTGATTCTCAAGTAGCTTATAGTACGGAATACTTTTTAGGCAATTCTTTTGTATTACATATACTTTAAGATTTTCAGGTTAGAAGCAGAGTTCTTATTTAAGACGATAATGTATGTTTAAAATTAAACACAAATTTTCATTTGTGACTGGCGTATCCGTCGCATTGCGACGGATTAAGGCTTCGTTTGGTTCATCTAGAAATTTAATTGACACCGGAATATCCAATTCATGTGAATTCTTTTCCTGTATACGAATTCACATGAATTCGGAAAAGTCGTTTGGTTGCATATGCGAGAGTTGAATTCCACAGGAGTTGTGAACTACCTAGAGGGGGCTAGGTCATTCAATTCCACCATTATGGCATTATGTAGGCATTCAAAACTCCTTGGAAAATTGAATGCCTACATTTTGCCAAAAATTGGCAACCAAACATCCTCTCATTTTTACAATTCATGGGATTTTTATTTTCCCATGAATTAAATATTACCCATATGAGATAGATAAGACAAAAGTAAAATGCTTAGGCAATAACAATTTATTTTGTCATATCCATCCACATGAGTATTACTTGACCCGTCGCAAGCTTGTTAATACTTAATTAGATGTCAATACACTTCAACGAGTTAATAGTAATTTATTTTCATTTAGGGTACATCATAACTTAAAACGAAAAAAGTCTACTAAGGTTGTTTGGTTCAGACATTAGGAATTGAATGAAATGGATTCACATTTTTTTTCTAGGATGTATGGAGTCAGAATCCCTTACATATTCACAATTGTTTAGTTCAATTCGGGAATAGAGAATAATAATATATTGGGTGGAATGAAGTTAGATACCTAAGGATATCTAACTCTATTTCAAAATGCTCAAATCAAACATTAAAATGGATGGTTTAATTTGTATTCTGAATGTTCCAACCAAACACAATACTTCCATGTGTGATGATGATTGATGCATAATTAATTATGAACAAGAAACAACATATGAATATTCCATTGAAGTTTGAATAATTTCATGCACACACACAAAAAAATCATGCCACCTGAAATTGCCATTTAGAGAGCAAACATGTAATCAAGTGAGTTATTTAATTGCATGAGTTGTTACACAAAAAGAAAAAAAATATAGCCAGTATCACACGCGAGTTTTTTTCAGTTAGAACTTAGAAGTAACGAGTTTCATTGTTTGGCCAAATTATTCGATTAGACCGTCATACGATGTGCATGTGCGCAACCGTTTAAAAGTGGTCATTTTATAATAAAAAATGACCATTTAATAATTGACGTATTTATACAAAAAATAAAGGACAATAACTCATGAGTACGTAGGGAGTCCTACTTGTGCTTAAATTGTGATGTGAGAGTGGAACTAAATTAGGGAAGTTATATGAATCTGAAAATTGAACACATGTAAATATGCAGAGATGTTGTCATTTATTGTTTTGCGTTATTTACCAGATAACGTTATTTCAACATTTGGCAATTTTTTTCAGGCAGTGCTTTAGTAAGATGATCACAGAACAACTATTTATCTTCATACATGCGGCAAGGGCCATGTAGTTTTACATACAGTATTTATTAAGTATTGGAGTGTGTACTTTCTTCATACTCCTTCCTAGTGCTAGCCACAGGTGGGCCGAGCTAGCGCTGGACATGGGTCAGGGTTCGACCACCCGGCCCTAACTCCAATTATTTGGAAGGGCGGGTTACATTGGCTCCAGCCTGATTCTAGGTGGACCTGGAACAGGGCAGGTGAGTTTAGAGACTCCCTCCCATCCACTCCAAAGGTAACATGAACCTACTTTTCCTCTCACAAAAAGTGCGTCCATGTTAGCTTTAGAGTGTATGAAAGAGAGTATTTCTTAGGTGATTTTAAAGATAAAAGTTTTTTTAAGGGCAACTCATACTCTTTACATATAAGGTTCCTACTAATATAGACCGAACCTTAGAATTGCATTGCACACAAGAAGAACTCTCCTTGTGCAGTTCTCCAACCTTTTGCCAAATCACATGGCTTAATAATAGTCCTGGCAAAACTGACTCAACTCACGCCCGACCCGACACTAGAACTGAGGACTTGAGCATGAATCGAAATACGAATGAATTTGACTGACCCAAATAATCATTATCATAAAAAAATTGATGATCACGTTGAAATCGCACATGGCCCTGGTCCGCGCCAACCGAGGAGAGAGTTTCCACTCTATAAGTCCAAAGAGGTTTCATCTCAAAACCAATTGACAATAAGTGGTAGCCCCTTGGGTTATAAGTTAAATCACTCTTCTCTATTTCTCCGATGTGGGAGACCTATATGTGATTCTCACAGATCATAAACCCCAAAACTACCCGACCAAACCCTATATGGCCCAAATTTTAGCAAACCCAAAATAACCAAACCCGAGTTAATCCAATTCGATTAACCTGTTTGGAGTTAAGGCCTTATGCTAACAAATAATCAAATAATCCCTCTTTATCAATTTGGCACATGTTATTTACAAGGGGTTAAGGCCTAGGGGCATCATTGTTCACAAAATCACAAGTCACAAACTCTTGAGAACTTCTTTCTCACAATTTGGGCTAACTCACAACACTTCGACGGCTCGACGCACATACAAATCACAGGCCTAGTTTTTAGTGACCCATATCACATACATTCACGAGTTAGGCCCAAATCAAAACCAGATTAAGGAGCTTCTGTTGTACAAAAAGTAGTGTACTCTTAACATATCACGAGTATGCGCTCTCATGACTTTACTAACTAAGGTTTCTTTGAATCCAGAGCAATTATTGACTCATGAACTACAGTTTATATCAGGAGTCGTCATGATAATGTTGTTGTCGAGAGAAATGAAGCGATTTCTTGTTTATACAGAATTTACACAAAAAAATTACAAAGAGAAAGACAATGAGATGATATGAGATTAACAATATAGTGTGGAAAATACATAAACAATTACTTAGAAGATTTCTAATGACGTCGGTTCTACATTAACTAAGCTCAGAAAGAAGGCACAATGCCATAACCACAGTCAGACATAAATCCATTAGGATACGTCTGATCTACCTCCGCTTCAACATTAGTTCTCTTAGCGAACCGGCCTTTAATCCGAGGCCTGGTTTCAGCGTACGCCTTTCTTGAAGCATAACGTATTGTCTTCTCAAACTTTCTGTTCTTCTTCTTTTCTCTGTATCTCATCACCCTAGCCTCCCTGTCGAGCGGAGATAGTTGGGTTGGGACTTGCATAGGCGGGTTTGAAAATAAGTCGATTGTACCCTTTGGTGGCCTTGTATGCGACATGGAGATTTCGCTCACTGTTGATGATTCCGGTACTACTCCTACATCCAGTGATGAAACTGATACCTGAGGTTGTCAAATTTACACTAATTAGTCATGACTCATGAATCGGTATATGAAAAGTGAAAATGTTACGAAGAAAGACGGAAGAAAAGACTTACAGAATGAGCGAGCGAAGCGTTGTAATTGTAGGCAGGTTTGGAATCACATTCCATCCCAAATAAAAAATTCTGATAATGAATCTGGTTTTGAACAGGCACCACACTGTCACCTCCACAATTCTTCTCAGTAACGCTTAATTCCGGCTTCTGCTTATCAAACTGCTCACAGTAATGATTATCCCCATTCGTATTATACTCGAAAAGGTCCAAATACTCGTCTACCTCAGTATTATTATTGTTGTTGTTGTTGTGGTTGTGGTTGTGAGTGCTGGTTTTGCCTGATGCAGGCTGGTTCAGAAGCAGCCAAGAAGCGGCCTCATCCTCGTCAGCCTCATCAGTCGTCTCATCGCCCAAGTAATCATCCCCGGACATGATGCCACTAGGGTCATGTCCGTAAATTGGGACCCTGTGGTGGCGGCGAGCAAGAGGGTTAGCTGAATGGATATCAGCATCACAGGTAGCACAGAGTGATGCAGCATCCGCCTTACAGAAAAAGGCGGCTGGCGCTCTATCACACGCCTCACACATCCAAACTCCTCCATGATTTGATACTTCCTGCTTCAACATCTGTCTGTTTTTTTAAACTGCTGAAATTCTGACAGTTTTTCTGACTTTCTGACAGTTTCTGTACTGTCTGATGATTGTTG
Source organism: Silene latifolia (assembly GCF_048544455.1). Taxonomy (NCBI): domain Eukaryota; kingdom Viridiplantae; phylum Streptophyta; class Magnoliopsida; order Caryophyllales; family Caryophyllaceae; genus Silene; species Silene latifolia. The sequence goes on along the minus strand of NC_133537.1, from coordinate 5,831,611 downwards.
TTGGTGTTTTAGTTTTTCTGATTTTGTGTTAGGATTTCTGAGTTATATGTAAGGAATCCAAGTGGGATGGAATAATCCTGCAGACGACACGTGGCGAAGGGGTAGTGGGTTAAGAAAGTCTAGCTAGCTTCTTCTTGTGGCTCTCAATGCTTGAATGAGAGGTTCTTTCATAGGGAGGACCACCCCACCTCACATAAGGCCTTGGAAGTATATGATACATGTTGGACCACAATAATAATCTCGGTTTAGGTCACGTTCACGTTCACTGTATCGACTGTCATGCCATAAAATACGGTAAAATACTAAAATCCCGTATAAAACAAACATATTTCAGTGTCACGGTCTAGATTTAATATACACGTATATTTTCGATTTTGGACCCTAAGGAGTATGGGCAGAAAAGATGCCCTGAGAAATCTGGCGTACTGACATTTTTCTGACTCGTGAACTCCACGTGGTATTGTTTTAAGGTTTTCTGTCAGTTGCAGTTGCAGTTGCAGGTAATTGTGTTGCTCTAAATAGAAGTTGATAGTTGCACTAATTTTAAGCATTCAAACTGTCCCAGTTTACATATACTGCAATTCATATGATACAGAGTTTGATAAATAAATTGCATTGTTTTAAGACTTTGCTAATCCCTTGTTCAGTTTACGGTTTCAAAAACGTTTACAATTCAGTGTTGGAGCTAGGGGGCTAGTAGGGCGCTCGCAGATGGAAATTTCAAAGTTTTTAGTTAAAAATTTCAACTTTTTTTCGACTTTTCTTGAAATTTTTCGCCCATGCTCAAGTTTGATTCCTGGCTCCGTCATTGTTTACCACACCGATTTGAAACCAATTTATCAACATTTTAGATATACATCGACTGCATTTACTACAATCTGAGGCGATATTGACTGCGACAACCAATATCGCAATCATGACCTAAGCCGAGATTTAACACTATGGTCATGATACAAAGTATGTTTAGTTTAGGACCCGAGTTAAACACACCACCTCCACCACCACCACCACCAACAACAACAACAACGGAAAAGGATCCTCTCCATTACCTTTTGGTCCATTTCTCTTCACAAGGATTATTCTATTATATACTCCTCCCGTCGATTTGTTGTCGCTTTTTGGTGTTGCACAAAGACCAAGGATAGGGGAGAGAGGCAATTACTAAAATAATGTGGAACAAATTGAGTGTGAATGATCAAATTGCTCATTAAGTTCATTCTTAAAATAGAAAGGACAACAATTGACTGAGACACCCAAAAATGGAAAAGGACAACAAATGACCGGGACAGATGGAGTATTTCACTCTCACCCATTTACCTTTTCTTCCTCAAATAAATTTACAACCATCCGATCGGCCCCAGAGTTAATCCGGACCATTAAGAAGTAATGGACCTCCGGAGGATCCTTACTCAACAACAACAACATTATCTCAGTACCTCAATGGCTCCCGCAAATTGCGGGATAACCCGAGTTAGACATATGAAATAAAATATCAGGGTCGACCATAGTATTATTTGATCAATGATTTAAATGTAGGAGCATGAAATAAGAAACTCTTGGTGAACAATGAAAGTATGACTTTAAAGACATAATGATAAGAAAACATGTAAAAGTTGTTGTTGACAGTTGAAGTACAGTTGGAGAATTACTTGGAGGAGAGAAAGCTAGAAGAAGCTGATATTATGATGCTGCCATGCTGGTAAGACCCAAAAAAGATTAGGATGCATTCTCACCACATAATACTTCATACCTCTTGGGCCTTGGACCGACCTCCATGCCCTATCAATTCCGTATCTGATCGCTTCTTCTATCAACAGTACGCCATCGCTGTCGGTCGCTTTCGTCAAAGTTTGTTTTTGCATTTACTTTTATTCTCAACTAGTCGGGTGCACCGCGTGATCCGGACTGTTGTATGCTGTACCCGATAGAATGTGGAAATGGTAAGCCAGAGTCGGCCGAATTTGGCTCGAGGCTAAACAAATTACTGATTCGTCTCAACTCTACTAGACCGAGTTTGGCATGAGATGCCTGTCAGGTAATTTTGACGTGGCTCTGTAAAACGGATCCATATCACAGGAAAATTATAACCGTTCTACAATATACTTGTGTAGGCGCGCCTCACACAAGTATTTGTTACGACCAAAAGTGCATCACAAAAGGGTAGACTTGGCAAAGTGGACTCGACCCGACCTAAATAACTCGATCCGACACCCAAACTTAGGACCGAGCATGACCCATAACCCAAATTGACCCGAACAACTATGACCCGACCCAAATGTTATTCCTTAAGTAACTTGATGATAATACTCGAAAATAACCCGACCAGACCGGAATCTTACAAACCCGAAAAAAACCTGATCCGAACTAAGCCTAACCCGTCCCATTTGCCAGGTCTACAAAAGAGGCTACAACTTGAAGTTTAGACCACAAGTTACTGTGGATAAGGTTTGTAATCTCCTTGATTATTTTGTTTCCTTTGGAAAATCAAAGTTAAATCATAGTTGTCTTTTTTCCCTGTTGGAAGCCCCTGTCAAATGAAAGGGCATTTTGAAGATAACGATCAGATCACTGTCATTGGTTTGATTCCTCTACCCGAGATTCGTCGACTCATTGTTATCTTCAATCAGTTGGTCTTATGTAAAACCGTTGTATGGTAAAATTAGAACTACTCGTATTATTTTCGTCATTATACAAGCTACAGTACATACATAACACGGTTTGGGAATGAAAACGCTGTACACCGTACAATGATCTTATTATTCGACTTAGTTTTCCCCGTTCTTTCTTTTAGAATACCAGGGTTTAAAGTACATACAAATCTTAACATGTTTATAGGAGAAAAAAAAATGTGATTACAGTGACTGAACTGTATTATTGAATGTGGAACAAAAACTGTGAAAAATTCAAAGCAATAAAATTTGACTTAGGATAACAAGGAATAACATACCAGAAGTGAAGATGAGCTACACTACAAATTTTTCGACGGTGTTACAGCTGAACAGATTAATCAGCTCCACTAGTAAAGAAATGAAGATGAGCTAAACTGTTAATTTTTTGGGGAAAATTGATGCAAAATTTCGATAAATGTAACCTAAGCAGCAACAGGAGCAAGCTTTGGCTCGGCAGGTTTTTCAGTCTTCATGCTAGAAAAGATACTGAGAACATCAGCATGGTTCCGAATGTACTTGGGGCATTTGGCAAGCAGGTCTTGGGCTTGTTTGTGTCTTCCTTCCTTGGAATAGGCCTCAAATACCCGGATAAAGATATTATTGGAAGGGTACTTCTTCACGGTCATTGCCTTGAAAAATTTCATGGCCTCATCCGGAGTTCCTTTCTTCCCAATATATGCAATGAATGGTACCACGAAAGGAGGAAAACCATGTTTCTTCATCAAACCAAGTAAGGGCAAGGCATCTTGGAAGCCTCGCTGACCAAGAAGCTTGGTGATCAGTGACTTGTATGTATCATGCCATGGTTCAAAATTCAATTTCTTGTTAACAAGGTCTGTGAGCATTTTGCATGCTTCAGCAGCTCTGTACCTATCGCAGTATGAATTCACGATCATATCAAGAGAATATCCTACATGACAAATTCCCTGCTTTTCGATCATCTTCTCCAAACAATCTCTAGCCTTGTCAAAATCGCCAGCTACGCAATGCCCTTCAATCAATGAAGACCATGTCTTGTAATCCGGGGCCAAGCCATGACCCTCGAGGTTCTCCATATACTCATCTGCTTCGTCTTTCAGATTAGAACTGCTGAGATCATAAGCAACCCTAGCTTTCATAGACCCACTAGGCGCAAACCCAGCTTCGACCATAGCATCCAAAACCTTCTTACACTCCTTCATCCTCCCAACACTAGTCAACGATTTGAGCACAGAATCCAACATAGCATCTTGCAAAGCAAAACCCTTCCCTGTAAACGCCTTCACAACTCTAGAAAACAATTCCATGTCAAGTTCCTTAGCCGTAGCAAGTTTCCGTAATACAAAGGTACAATCTTGCCGGGAAGGCTTATTCGCCTCATCCATCACAAACTCAAATAAACCAACAGCATCCTTCATCATTTTTCTATCAATAAACCGTCCCAACACCTTAATATAAGTCCTCTTCTCCAACTTAAACCCAGCATTCCTCATATCCCTAAGAACATTCCAAAACCTATCAACACAATCCTCTCTACCCAAAACAATCGCCATCGTATTATAGGTCACCCGATCATGCTTAAACAACCCACTCTCCTCCAACCACCTAAAAAAAATCAACCCCTTGTTCGGCTCAAACGCAAGCTTCTCCAACACCATCTTAACCAACTCAGACGAATACTCGATACCCAATCCCTTCAAATCCTTCTCAACACTCTCATCCCAAACATCCCTCACTACAATCCTTCTAAGCCTAGAACTAACCGTTTCAACCGACGCATCCTTCACAAACAACCCTTTCATTTTCTCCACATCACCCACCAATCCATCCTTCTCAAATCTCTCTAAAACACAATCATAAGCACCTCTTTTAATCCCAAAACCCTTTTTCCTCATCGAATCGAACAAATCCCAAAATTCCTTAACAAACCCATTTCTACCATAAATCCCTAGCATCAAATTATAAAAATTTGAATCTAAAACAACATCTTTTCCATCAATCTTAGAAACCCAATTAAATAACTTAATCCCGGTATCGGGTTCCGATCCCAGATGTTTAAGCACTTCATTGATTAAATCAATACTAACAACAACATTATTATCATCTAATTCTTTCTTAATTTCATCATGATTCAATTGTTTTGAGAAAATATCAATTACAAGTGACGTTTCAGGGGATTTACCAGTGTTTGTTGGTGAATCAGATGAATCAGATGAATAAAAGCGGCGAAAATTAGGGGTAAAAGTTGAGTAATTTAGGGTTGAAGATGAAGAAACAAGAGGAACAGTAGCAGTAGCAGTAGAAGAAGGAGTAACCTGGTGAAGGAAAAGGGGACGAGAAAATCTGGGGGTTGAGAGCAGATTGTGACGGAGAAGAAGACGCCATTGATTCCTCATTTGTTGAAGCTTTGATGTAAAGATTTGAGCTTTTTTGTGGTAAAACTGGTTGGAGAAGAGAGAGAAGAGAAGAGTGTGTAGGGTTTTGGGGAGATTTAGGAGTGAGTAAGTGAAGTATACTTGATTTGAGTAATTGGATCCATAAAATGTTGTAAAGTGAGATGGTTAATTAACCCTGCCTGCCAAAGGTCGTCGACAATTTACTAATTATCGTCGACAATTTTAATGAACTTCCAAAATTATCCCTCCCTCACACCCCCCCTTATATTTTTTCCGTCTTGTTTTGTTTTCGTAAAAAAATAATTAATAATTACTAATAAACCCCGTTCGGGGATAGTTCGTTTTATTTTAATTTTTTAATTTATTGAAACTTATTTTAATTAGCGATTATCGATCCACGCACCCAAAAGTAATTTGAGACGGAAATTAATAATTTTTTAAAAAAATAAAAAATTGTTGAAAAAAGGCCTGGATGAAGAAATTTTTCGTCCGGACAAAGAAATTTTTCGTCCAGACCCAGGTCCAGACGGAAAATATTTTCGTCCGGAAAAAAAAAAAAATTAAAATTAAAAAAAAATTAAAAAAAAAAAATTTAAAGAAAAAAAAAAAAATTCCGGACGAAAATATTTTTCGTCTGGACCTGGGTCTGGACGAAAATATTTTCCGTCTGGACCTGGGTCTGGACGAAAAATATTTGTCTGGACCATGGTCTGGATGAAAATTTTCTTTGTCCGGACCTTGGTCTGGACGAAAATGTTTTTCGTCCGGAATTTTTTTTTTTTTTTTTTTTTTTTTTTGAAAAAAATAAATCATTTTCTGACTTAGATTAATTTTTTGGTGCGGTAATCGATAATCGCTAAGTTCTCGTTCATGTTGTTAATTACAAATCCCGCTTTTTTTTTTTTTTTTTTGAAAAACCGTCTTTTTTTTTGTTTGAAAGATTTTAGTGAGATGTTAGTGAGACGGAAATTGACTTGTGTTTTAGTGAGACGGAAATTGCATTTTAGTGAGACGGAAATGGAGTTATGTTATGGAGGGCAAACTTGGAAATTTACATTAATTGTCGACGATAATTAGTAAATTGTCGACGACGTATAGCAGGACCCAAACAAATTGTAGCCCAACTCTAGGGGTGACCCATATAGCCCATTCAATGATAAAAAGTGTCGAATTTTGACCCGTCCACTTTTTATCAGGTGCGTATTGGGTAAACATCGGATATACATAAACTCATACTTCATGACTAGTAGCACAAAATCTCATTATAGACGGCACATATCCGTCTATAACTAAAGACGGGCCAAATACAATACCACATTCTTAATACGACAAAAAAAAAGTGGGGTGGTGGGGGCCAAACATGTCACCGCTTTCAAGCTATTTGACCCGTCTTTAGCTATAGACGAATATATCCGTCTATAGCAAGACTAGCGGTAGCCGGTAGTACATGATATGAGTAACTTGCAAGTTGCAAATGATGTACTCCGTATATTAAGTCGGTGACTTATTTTTACAAGGGTGACATAGTTCGACCTCAAGTTGCAAATGATGTATTCCGTATATTAAGTCCAATTGGTCTCCCTTGTGACGGGTTACCATTTGTGACGGATATTTTGTGAGATAAAATGGTAACAAAATGGGTTAGTGGAGAAAGGGGACCACATGAATAGTGTTGCAGAGAGAGAAAAAGTGGGTACTTTATGAGGTAAAATGGTACCCGTCTCTTGTTTGTGACGGACAGTGTCCGTCACAAACAAGAATTTGTGTATTAAGTCAGTGACTTATTTGAGATTCATGAGTTATTTTTACAAGGGTGACATACTTGCTACCCAAAATTTAAAAAAATAGTTAAAATTATCGTTTTATGCTACTCGAAAATCATTGAATTAGCAAAGATATTAAACGACAAGAAGAAAGTTAGTTATTGATTTCATTTCTGGCTCTGCCCATGGAATCGCAACATGTCGTTGCACAGAATAAAGAAGTCTAAAATCAGTAAACAATAAACATAGCCAGTCAAGCACCATAGAGAAACTTGTTACAGTAAAATGGATCTGTATTCTATGATGAGTTTCTGCCTAAAACAGTAGTATACATTAGGGTCTGGGATAATGAAACAGTGTAGCAGATGTTGAGCAAACCACATGGACACCAGAATGCTCTCCTGAGTACTGAGTAGTAATCTAAAGGCTCTAATGAATACTTTTATCTTGTTTGCAGAAACTTTTCAATTTAATGGATGGTGTCGAATAGTTGCCGGATAATATCGAGGAAGCAATCACAGCATTGGCAGCCTCAGTGTAATGAACGCCGTCCCAGGAAACAGAATGAGACGGGTCACTGCAAGCACTTGCTGTTGGTTCACCACAAGTCTTCTTGTCGACGTAGTTATATGGAGGCCCTCCTGTGCCGCAGCATGCCATAAGTGGCGTCTCAAACCCTGCATTTCATCAGACATATGTATATATACAATCTAACATTAAAGTTTGTCAATAATCGGAATGCCTCAGTATGATTAACTCACCATATTTGCCGGGGTTGGCAAAGAGATCATATTTAATCGCGTACATATCAGTAAGCACGACAGTAGCATTCTGGAGTTCGGATCCGAGTTTATCTGAGAGCCCTGTTAATCCCTTGTTGAATGCTTTTGTGGCATTGTTATACAGTGCCAGGCATCCCAACTCATCAAGTTCGCTATCCACCTTCTTCTGCAAGGCCAATTTTTGTGGCAAGCAGCCTATCGGCCCCATGTTGTACATCCAAAACTTTCTCGCACCCACTCCATAAAGCGCCTACACTTTTAATAGGCTGTTAACATAATTGGAATTGGACGAGACACTAATAGGCTTATGACAGGAGTAAATCAATTCAAATGACGAGCCTTTTTCACAAAGCCGGTGGCCTAAACGTTGGATACTAAGGTCATGTTATTGTTTTGATTCAGAAAAGGCGGCTAATACAATGCAAGAAGGAATCACCTTGATGCCAATTTCAATCCTGTTGATAATAGCCGGGATTTTATCAACAACTTGTTGGTAGCTTGAGTTGGAGACCAGAGCAAGATTAATGTCGTTCTGACCAATGTCAATCGAGTATACAGCATTTTTGAACTCCTTTTCGCTTATCCTTGATCCCTTCCCTGTAACATTGAGTATAGCGGTTAACCAATGTACATGCATTTATAGGTAGACAAATATGAACAAGGAAAGAACCTCGTGGTCTGAGCTCTCTGGTTCGGTTCTGGAAATGACCAAACTGTCCCGCCTGAACTGATATCGAGAAGGGAACCCATAGAGTAACTTCTGTATAGGCACCCGCCACAGCAAAGTTCACACCATGCCTATAATCGGAACCCGAAGATTCTAGGTATGGACTTAGAAGATCTATCTTCAAACTCTGGCCTACAAATTAGATGGTTAGTACATAAACCCTACGACATATCAATAATGGCGTAATATAAGCAAGGTACACACAAATGAAATCAATGTAGAGTCGTCCATTGCAGAAGCGACCAGTAGTCTTGTGGAAGAACTGCTGACCAGACGGTGGACCAAGGTAGAGTCCTAGTCCAGCCATTAAAGCACCTGTATCCGAGTTTGAGTCACCGAAATTGAAAAGTACACATTTTGAGTGAGCCAAAGTGAATGCAGGAAGTAGAAAGACTACTAACAGTAACTCGAAAACGAGCACAGGCCTTGCACATTTTTCACCCATTTCTTGTTTCTACCAATTACACCATTAGCAATATTCAGTACTTAAAACTTTTAAGTCAACCTTGACTATATGATAATTAATCAGACAAATCTAGAGATTAAGAAGGGGTTTAATCCTGATCCTAGATGCACATGCCCAAGTGGCCAACCATGCTGTTTCTAACATCTTGAGTACTCCCTCCGTCCCAATCATTTGTTTACCTTTAATTAAAATACCCCCCGCAAAGAATATAAAAGCTAAACAAATGATTGAGACGGAGGGAGTTTAATATCAATAATGTACACTTGCATAAAATTTCTGCATTTAAAATGGCCATTGTTGAGCAAATTGATTGACTTTACCTAGTTTTACACAACCAAGTTGACATTGGAGCTTGGACAGTATGTGTATATATATAGTTTATGCTGCAGCTATCAGCTTAACTGAAGGTAATGCAAGCATACAGCACATGGAGCATTTAATTAAGCACAGACCTTAACATTTCGACAAAGACCGATAAAAAAAGGCGAGGCACCACCAGAAACGGTATTGAGTCTCAATACCACCCTCTCACATATATCATGTACAATCGACATAAGTTGTATCGAGACTTGGCATCACCTCGCGCCACCATGTCATTAACATGCTAGGAAAACGGGCCCGAAGCCCAAACAAGAGTCTAATATCAAACTTGGATCCTGAAACCCACCAAGATTTGGGCTTTTAGTTTACTCATGAACACTCTACCAAGTGGCAAGTACCAACAACACATTAATCCATTTGGGTCTCCTCATTATTACATTTATTGTTCATTAATGGTTGGCTAATAATTTCCTGAATTTAATTAATGATTCAAATAAATAGAAATAAGTAGCTGAGCTTGAACATTTAAAAATAATAATACTCAAATACCTACCCATCATAAAATAATGTACCAAGTAGAAATTAGTACACATCATGTGATGAACAGCAGTAAAATAACAATTAAATGTTTAAAATAAAGTGTAGTAGTTGAGAAGTTGATGAAAATTCAATAGAGCTCAGAATGAACAGTTAGCAAACAAAAGATCCTGCATTAGTAACAAATTCTGATTCAAATTTGTCATGTATTGTTCATGACATTTCAATTTTAAACAAAGAAAATATTGGCGGTTTTTCCAGGTTTCCATGTGTCTCGCTTAACTTTTAGGGTGTGTTTGGATTGAGTGATTTGGAGGGAAAAGAAAGGGAGGGAGAGTAGGGTATTTAAAATCCCTTATTTGGATAGCAAATGAGGGTGGAGGGAAATGGAGGGGGAGAGATTTGGAGGGATCCAATTTCCCTCCTCCAAGCCTAATCAAAATCTCTCCACAATAGGCAAGATTTGGAGGGAAATTGTATCCAAACACCCACACTTCATTCACCCTCCCCTTCCCTTCTCTCCCTTTCCCTTCCCTCATTCCCCCTCTCCTTCCTTTCCCTCCACTTTTGCTATCCAAACACACCCTTAGTCTTTTATGCCGTATAAAGATCTTATGAAGAACTAAGAAAAAAGTCTTAGTTCCTCAAGCCGGTATATTTTTTCTTGTGTAAATGGCACCACAAGACAAGTATACATGTGACGAGACTGGAATCATTTTATGAGTATCACTTCTGATTACTTTATCGGCTAAACTATATCACATTTATATAATATCTATGAATGTGAATTAGTAGACATTGTTATCCATTTATTCCACAAAGACTTATACTAGTGCTTCCAATAATTAAGACAAGAACAGTGTGACTTAATGCTTTAGGAAGAAGATGTTAAGCAGTAAAAGCCATATAAAGTAAGGACAAAAATAGTAAACTGAGTGCTTTTTGCCTTTTTGACCTTGTTCTCATTGGATTTTCACAAATTTTAGGCATGCAAGTTATTTTATTCCATCAATCATGCTAAAGTTACCTCTTCTAATTGTACTCTTGATGATTATGTTTTTGCCATATTCAGAAAACAATCAATTGAATTGGTTTTTACAGTATCCATTGTCATATACACACATTCCGATCAACACAAATTCTTGTTTAAGACAGACATATCCTTCTTACTTAACATAAAACGAGTCGGAATAGGATAAACGAGACAAAAATAGAATACCTAAGGACCACCAAAAAGTTTTTCTCATTTACGCATGAAGTGAGGGCTATTTAACTCGTTTTAATCTTAAGACGGATAATACCCGTCTTAATCACCAAAGAAAGTTGACATAACAACACAGATTCACGAGTAAAAAAAAGCATGTGACTAATGAGAGCCATGAGCTGTAAAGCCTTGATTGAAGTACATGAACATATGAATATATGCTCTCTTTATATGATGGCATTTTTCTTTTAGGACCAAATAAATAAATATAGTGCTTCTTGCTATAGACATACTCCATTGATTTGATTCTATGCTGGCTCCATGATTACGATCTACAGCCAAATGCAACTAATAATTTTCGAGAAAACCATTTAACTATTTCGGTGCATTAGACATGCTCATTCATACGAATAAACTTATCATATGAATATATGAAATTACGATAATAAGGTTGTCTGAAAACAACATACTAATACTAGCATTCGCTGCATATGCTGCATATGCTCATTTCAGTTGCCCTGACTGAGATCCTAAATCGGTGCAATGGGCAACAAGACGCAATGAGACAATTTCCGACAGTCATATCACCGTGCCTTGACACCTAAAATGGTCGATGCCTATCCCCCTCTTTCTTCTAGCATTCACCAGGAAACTCCAAGATGGTTTAATTGAGTCACATACACAAAAGGTGTCGAATTTCATACAGTTGACGACTATGATGCTGAAAACTCACAAATGATACACTCGATAGTACCAAGATCATTGGATATTCAATTTGGTAAAAAGTGTTACAGACTATACAACAGCTCACACAGCTCAATTGTGGATCCTTAGGTTTAGGATTTTCCACTTCTTGTCGAAAACAAAGCTAAATCTATCATGATCTCAATGAACATGTTGTCTTAAGTGAAAATGAACAAATAACAGCTTATGAAAACACAAACAATTCAACAGCAAATAATCTACAGAACATACATGAGCGGTTGAGCCTGTATAAAATTAAGAGCTTACTCTTTTACGCTTCCCTCCAAACATCGCTTGAGATTGAAGTCTCGACTTTCCATGACTCGGCCAAGAAAGCATATCCAGTATCAGTTCACTGACCCATCTGTGATCTTTTATGTTCCAATATACTCTTCCGAAGTTGAACAAGACTTCCACCACCATCGCCTAAGCGAGAACTTGATATAGTCCTGCCCTTATCACCATATCTTTCACTCAGAATCCGTGAAGTATTACCACGATCAACCTCATCCTCGGCTCCATACTCGGAATCCAAATCCGGCTCAGCCATCAAATCCATCAAATTATTCCTAAACCCCAAATCCGAATAAACCCTTCTCGGATTCTTCAAAGGCAATGCAAACTTCCCACCAACATCATCTAAATTCCCACATTCAAACCCTCTCAACCGCGAACTCAAATTCCCATTTCCCAACCCAACAGGATGCCCAACATTCTCAACCATCAAACAAGGATTAGTCAACCCATTCCAAGAATGCAAAGGCACCAACTTACTCAACCTATCAAGAGCCTCAACAACTTCCATCATTGATGGCCTCCTCTCCTTATTACTCCTCACACATTTCGCCGCAATAATAGCCAATTGCTTCCTCACCATAGGATCCTTAGGAGGAGCAATCCTAGGATCATATATCCCTAAAAGTTTCCCTTTTCTAACCAAAGGAATAGCCCAATCCACAATAGAAGGTGGAGAAAACCCGATATCAATCGCTTTCCTACCACTTATTATCTCCAACAACAAAATCCCAAAACTAAAGACATCAGTTTTAGTACTCAAATTATCAGGAGTCACATAACCAGGGTCTAGATATCCAATTGTACCCGCCGGAGGCGTAGACAAAAGCTTAAAATCACCCACATTGCATCTCAATGCAAGACCAAAATCACCTAATCTAGCATTACAATGCTTATCAAGTAACACATTCGCCGATTTTATATCTCTATGAATTACAGGAGGGAATTGGGAATGAAGGGTTTCAACAGCTTTCGCAATTTGAAGTGCTAATCTAATCCTTCTACCCCAATTGGGTAATTTATTAAAATCGCTAATTTTATGCAAATTATCATATAAAGTACCATTACACATAAATTCAACAACAAGCAACCTATCATTTCTAACACCTTGATTATTATCATTAACATTAGAATTAGTATAACCAACTAAATTAACAAATCTAGGGCTTTTAATATGGGATAAAATGAGGATTTCATTATCAAATTCATCAGAATTTGATAAATTTGATGAATTTGATTGTTTTCTAGAGGGTTTTTTAACAGCAACAATTTGACCAGAAGGTAAAAGAGCTTTATAAACAAGTCCATGGCTTCCTCTACCAAGTAATTTTTGATCAGAAAAGTGATTAGTAGCTAATTCAAGATCATTATAATTAAAAGTTTGAATATTTTTGTGTTTTTCATGAGAATTTTTACTTGGGTTTTGTTTTTTTAATCTTGTAGGAGATGGGTTGTGTGAATTTGAGGTTTCTATGGATGATTGAGCTTTGCAAGAGAGATAGCCCATCAAGAACTAATCTTTTTGGGGGACACGATGTGGGATTTATGGATTTCGGAATTTTCAGGGGCGTAATAAGTAAAATAGAGGTGAGTCGGGTAATTTTTAGGGGCGTGATAAGTAAAATAGAGTCGAGATATCGGGTTTAGAGGTGAAGGAAGTTGTGGTTTTTGATGGGGGATTGTATAGAGGAAGATTTTGATGGAATGAAGTTTTTGGGTGGTGAGTTGTAGTGAAATAAAGGTTGGATTTTTATAATTTGGGTGGGAGAAAAGGGGAGTTTTTGTCTTTGAATTTTGGGGTTGGAGAAGTGGGGTATCCTTTAACAAATTGAGATCCCAAAATGTGCAGGTTTTGGTAGGAGCAATTATGTAATTGTCTCATTTCATTATTTTAAGGAAAAAGTTCATTATTAATTTCCTCAAAAAATTAAGCAAATTCCGATATGAAATCGGAAGAAACAATATTTACGAGAAATTGCATAAATCTACGTTGTCAGAATCGCGATTCGATCCAACGATTCTACGATTTTACGATCCAAAAATACTTGACCGATCCTGGATCCTACGATTTTATCATAGTTGTAGAATCTTACGATCCTATTAATTTGAAAATTTCTAGAGATGGGATCATAATACGATCCGATTCCATGATAAAAAAAAATTAATATATATTTTTATATAATGACACCGTAAAACCCAAATTTCGTGTAAGTTGTTCATATAATGATACTAAAATCATTAGTTATCAATATTTTATGAATAAATATTAATAAACAAGTGTTTTGATTTTCAATTATATGTTTTTACCAAATAAAAAATTATATTTAATGAGTTTGTAGAATCTTGCGATTCTACGATCCGATCTTACCCTCCCCATCGATCCAAAGTAGAATCCCGATCCTGACAACATTTTGCATTACCTTGCCTTTTGACTTCGCTAAAAGGCATTAACATAGGCATTAACACTTGTGTAAGGTAGTCTTATACAAGGGTACATCACCGTAAAACATATCATCGCGATAACTAGAATACTTTTAACATCTATAAGCCATGTTCTTTGTAAACGAGATTTGGTTTACATGATAATAGTGTAAAATTGTCTTAGAAAAGAGTACTCTAATCCGTTATTACTTATTGTTATACAAGATGACTAATTGACTACTACTCGGTATATAACTATATAAGTCTTATTCGAATATTTATGACGTATGAAAATTTGTCCTGGCGGGTTGTGCAATTCAAGATGTTCCTTTGTTATAGGTCGTGCATGGTAATGTATAATATGAATTACAAAATCTCATTGAAGACGGACACTATCCGTCATAAGCTGAAGACGAATAATGCCTCTCTCATAAAATGTAAGTGGCAATATGCATGGGTGCTCCATTTTCCCTCCCACTTGTCAACCCACTTTCTTTATTGTGAGAGGTTTTCAACTTATGCGGATATTATCCGTCACAAGCAAGATGCTTTGAATATGAATATACCTTCCCTTCACAAGAAGGTTGAAAGGTAACGTGGCACCAAATCCACTAATATTTAAAATATTTTAAATGGCAATTCCTATCTTACATCAAAATTTAAAAAAAAAAAAAAAAGAAAAAGAAAAATGACTTAAATAAATAAAGTCAAGGAGTTTGAACCTTATCTCTTAGTGTACACCGAACAACTTCGAGAAAAAGTTTTATGTCACAAAACTAACTTTATCATTTATAAATCGGTTTTCCTAACATATGCTCAATGGACACGTGATAAGAAAACCAGCAAGAATAACATAGGGCCTCTAGTCAAGATTTATAATTAGAAGGCCGGAAATTTTCAGTAAAAACAAACGAGTAATATCATAAGGTATATAAACTCAAAAAGAATTCAAAAATTGACTAAAATTTTATTTTTTTTAGCGAAAATGAGCTACTCAACAAACCCTTTTAACTTCACCTCAGAACATTTTGTCTCAATAGGCACGAAAGACAACAAGCTAGCCTCTACGTTTAGTTCTCAAGTAAACACTAGATTTTGATTATGCATGTCATATGGATAAGGGTGATTTCCTTACATAATGCTAGGGGACAAATTAATTTCGATCATATGGCTATTTAAAACATAATTCTCACCATATAGTTAAGTTAGGATTGGATATTCCAAACCAAAAGGAGTGAAAAGAAAAAAAAAAGTAAATTTTCCTTAGTATTGTCTTGTAAACAAATTATTCCCTACCTATTACTACTTTAATTTTTAATTACAATTATGATAAAAGAATTTAAAATATTTTTTTTATTTATGTGTGTTAATATTCCATAAAAAATACTCGTACTTTCTTCATAACTTTATTTATATTTTGTGTTCGAAAGTTCGAAATAGTTGGATTAAAATCTAACATCAAAGCTAGTATAAGTGTGAGTTATGTTTCATCTTTTCTTTTTGCGTCTATTCTCTTCTTTTTTTTTTTTTTTTTTTTTGCAATAAGTCATATATTAACAGGAAGTGTAAAAAATCAAAAATGTTTGGCTTATTGTAAAAAAAAAACGAATTATTGCAAAAAGAAAATGATGAAAAGTTATATTCCGGGCAGAAAAATTAAGTCTATGAAAAAGTTCTTTTTTTGTAGTATTAATATACACAAATAAAAAATAAAATATTTAAAATTCGTTTATCATAATTCTAATTTAGATTTTTTTATTATATAATATTATATGGCAAATAATTATAATATATACTTAAATATGTTTTCTTTAAAATTAAAAATGAATAAAATTTAAGTAGAAATATGCAGGGAATAATTTTCTTACAAGACAATACTTATAGAAAATCCCAGTATAATGTTCTTTCCGATCCTTTTGCATTGAGTTATCCAATCCTAGCTTAACTATTTGGTGAGAAATATTTTTCAAGTAACCATATGATGGAAATTAATTTATCTCACAGCATTATGTAAGGAAATCACCCTGGATAATAAGGTCAACTTTATCCACCATGTAGATCGTTTTTGGTTAAATCTGGTTTGCTTTTATCATCTAAATCACAAATTATAGTATAAGACGTCTAGTTCCTAATTATAACAACTAATAGCTATCTGTTAGATAGTTTGACTTTTCCGTGGTTTAACGGGAAAATTTTCACCTTTTAGAAGAACAAATAGTAAGGACAAATGAGTAAATTATTACTCCATAAAATTATATTACGGAGTAGTAACCTTTTAAGTAAAGAACCATTGCTTGATTGTTATCAATATAAATGACTTGTTTTATATAAAGGGATCGTTTTGAATTTGTTGTAGTGTGAGATTGTCTTTTTTTTTTTTTGAAATTGTCATCTCATTAATAATCAACTAGGCATAGGTTACAATGAAGATAACAAATAGACAAAGGAAAATCAAGATTGCTAACGTAAAAAATACATTCAAAATAACTATCTAAATATCTGAATGGCGCCGCGCTCCAAAATCATAAATTTCTTGAATCTATGAATAATCGATGTCTCTGCATCCTTCTTGATGGAGGGAAAGCAGATTAGCCGTCTTGATGTATTCATCCACGAAACAACTCTGATAATCTCCCCGTCGATTAAAACTTATTATATTGATAACAATCCCACGAAAAAATGGAAAAACCCCGAAAGAAGGGACGGAACAACAGATCTCACCAAAAGGGAGACTATTATTGAAAATAAGATAGATCTGCATAATATTAGATGTTTAAGAAAGCGTTTGTGGGGCTTACCATCGATGGACGATCGATGGAAGCCCCCGAATAATAATGGAGGCTAGGTTTTTAGAGAGGGTTTTTTTAGAGAGAGAGGGTTTTTTTGCTAGTGTGAGATTGTCTTGCTCAATAACTAATGCAACTAGATAACAACATTTACGCAATACGAATTTTGAAAACTAACAGAAAAGTCTGAGAAGTTGAATTTGAAGAAAAAAATAATTCAAAGATTAGGAATACTTTTTTGTAGTAAAACACTTGAAAGTTCAAACGAGAATATAAGTTTCATACTAGTCTCTTTTCACTTTCCACCAAATGCAACAAGCAATGTTGTATCACAAAATCTCATTGAAGACGGCGATATTCGTCACAAGCTTGTGACGGATACCATTTCTTCTCACAAAATACCCATGAAAGATTAATGGAAAGACACGTGGAGTCTTTGACCTCCCCCCTCTCCTTTTTGTGAGAGTCTCATGATTTAATGACGAAATTAGCGTCACGATGTTGTATTGTTGTCATCCAACTTAAGTTGAATTTATTCATGGACCAACCACCACCTTTTTTGGCCTCTTCGACACATCCGATCCGTTACACATTACCTAATCAATTATTGTTAGATTGCGTAGTTATGTTACTTTAAAGTTTAAAATAACACCATCTTCTCATGGCTTCTTTTATGACAACGACTATTTTATTTAGTATTTTGCATATGTTTTTAACATAATCATAATTATTTTATCGTTGATAGTAACCTACTCAATAAATGACCAATCCTATATATTATCCGTAATTTGAAGAGTAATCTCAATTAAGATTCAAATTAGCTTTTCACAAGTTAATATCCATGTCACACGAAACCAAATTGCCATGCCTTTTTCAATAACCTGGTATAACTCGAGGCCTTATCAAAACGCTAAAAGAGTCAAGAAAGGCATTGCTCGAACTGGTATGACTCGAGGCAGTATCACAACGCTAAAAGACACCCCTAAAACAAGAGTTAACTAGAAATGTTCTACATTAGGACAAATGAGTATTTATCCGACATTTCCCTAAAGTAAGTGGTCTGGGTGCTTGGTAAACAACAAAGTGATATAAATTTTAACAATATTAAAGATATTTAGCATGTTTGACTCGTCAATATGTTTGGGCTGTTTGGTAAATAGCAAATTGAAATAGAAGATAGTAAAAAGTTAATCTGTCGACCATTTACGCGTAGATACAACCATATATTAACCTAAACAATAGTCGCTGTTCCTGACTGCATGGCCGGATTAAAAACTAAACATTTTTACTAGAGTACTAGTCAAAGCTGCAATCCAATTTGTCATTTATAATCTACTTAACCAATCTACGTCTGCTAATAATCATCTGAGTACGAAACATGACCTAAATGAATAATCTTGTAAAAAAAATGTTTTTATTCAAATTGTCATTATTGTCTATCATTTGACTTTAACTTTTTAACCACAAACTGAAAATAGTCCAAATCGAACAACCCGCGTACTAACATAAACAGACCAAAAATGACATGCCAAGAAACCAAATAGCTAGAAAAAAAAAAGTATAAACCCAAATAGCTCAACCTATCCCACTTTAATTATATATTCCCTTCCTCTCAATCATTTATTTACATTTTTTATTTTTTATGACAGATATTCTTATAAAAAAATATTTTAATAAAAAATAAATAAATAATCGGAGCAACGGGAGTAAGATGCCAAAACCATCCAACTCAACTTCAAGCAAATGACCATTAATATTAATTAGCCAATTTACCTCCTCCCCAAAACAAAATCAAAAAGCCCAATATAGATGAGCAGCCCACGTCCATCGGCAAGTCGCCAAGGGCATCGGACAATTCATTTCACTCAGCCCATAAAACCAACATCTACTATGCACTGACCCCGGGCTTTCTAATGAACTGGACCATATACGGGCTGCTAAAGTTGCCGATGGACCAAATTAAATTCATTTGTTCGGTGATATGAATTTGAATTGAATTGAGAATAAATAAGGAATTAACCGACTGAAGCGCATTTTTTTGGACTTAAAGTCACTTAATTTAAGTTAATTTCGAATCCTATAAGTTGATTCGATTCGATTCGAATCCTATAAGTTCGATTCGAGATCATATAAGTTCGATTCGATTCAAATCCTATAATTTGATTCGATTCGATCCTCCTATAAGTTCGATTCGAGATCCTATAAGTTCGATTCGAGATCCTATACTCACTTAATTTAAGTTGATTCGAATCATATAAGTTCGATTCGATTCGATTGAGATCCTATAAGTTTAGTTCGAGATCCTATAAGTTGATTCGATTCGAATCCTATAAGTTCGATTCGAATCCTATAAGTTGATTCGATTCGATCCTATAAGTTTCAGTCCAAAAGAACAGGGCCTAAATGTAGCTAAAATGAACTAAATGGAGCTGAAATAAAAGTTAATTTATAAAGAGATGAACTGACTGAACTGAATAAAGCTGAGTTGAAATTAAGCCAGAAAGAACACGGACTGACATTTATTTTAGATTTTAGTTACTTTTTTTGTTTTCACCTTTTATATTTTCGTTAATTTTATAAAATAGTCTTTGAACCCTAAATCAACTCTCTTAATTACCCATCAGTCCCGTTCTACCATTGGAACTTTAAAATGTTCCTGCAGACACCACGCAAAACCAAAATGACACGACACATTCCTAAATCTTTTCTAAGGAGTGCTATAATTATTAGTTAGAGTCGAAAGTAACCAATATAGATGATTATTAGGATGTATAAGTAAATGGGTAGATCCTTCCAAATTTGAAATTTTCATTCGCAAGACTTCAAATTCGCAATAGTCCAGGAAATTGGAACTTTTAACTATTTGTTAAAGACGTTAAGAGTCTTTACTATTCACACCAATTAACTTTGTTTATATTTTCACTTTAAATACTCGTAATAGATACTCTGTAGATGAGTAGTAAAAATAACGCACCAAATCCAAATTTAATTGTTCCGGGTGTAATTTCAGAGCAAGTATCGTTACCAGCCGTGACTTGTAGAATAATGTCTTGAGTTGAACCCTTCTTGCCTTTATCGTTCCTCTCGGCCTCTCCTGCAACAATGAACGGCGAGGCTTGGCTTTGTGCCAAGCGTCTCACTCCGACGCTCAAGTCGATAAACTTAAAGGATTAAGGTGTGTTACTTGGCTAGGTATGTATTGTAGAGAGATAAGGAAGATATTACTGGGCAGAATGGTGTATTTAGGTTAGATTGTGGATCCTTTCCTCAATGAAGGTTGAGGAGTATTTATAGGCTTTCACCTTTTTTGTCACGTAGTGGCCAAGTGGCCGGCGGTGGAAAGAAGTGATCTACCCCTCGTAGGGACCTATGGCGGCGTGGCGCCATGTTGACTCACCGCCGTAGGGTCTTGGATATGAGTACGCGGGTATGTGTCCCCTGGCGGTAGTCATGCCGAGATCCAGGCTAACAGCCGATGGGTCGACGGCCAGGCTACTGAAATGCAAAGTCGTTGACTTGCTGTGGATATCTTTGACCTTGTTCAATATGTTAACTTGGTCAGCGGTGCAGAATATGCCCCATCATTAACAAATCCAAATTTTAACCATCCGTTATGTGTCTTCTCCAACTAATACAAACAATGAATTAGATCCAAACTCAAAATCAACTAAATTCAATCCAAATTTAAATAATGAAATTATTAGAATAAAGATAAATAAACCTAACGTGGGCAAGAATAATTGGCCAAACATACAACTTACAGATTCCACATGTAGAGGCATGTAACCTAGTTGGACGTACTCTCCCTATAATAATGACGCAGATTAAAAAAAATAAAAAATAAAAATCCTCCAAGATAAATAAGTTGATAAATTTTGACATTATCTAAAGTTATAACATCTCCCTTATCTCTCTCACATCACACATTCTTTTCTAAGAGACGGTCTTTCAAATTTTTATTATATTTCATACTAATTAATTAAGTGTAAGACGGATTCTTAGCAGACTTACTCCACCTATAATAGTCACATATATACCGTATATAAACGTTTTTCTTCAATTCATTTCTTAGCTAAGAAAGAACCATACCATACAAAAAATGGAAGGTACAAAACACAAAAAAATAACCATTCTTCTTGTTACATCAATTTTCTATGTAATATCATTAACAAATGCAAAAATGTCACAAAATTCACACCTTAGTAGACTATACAAAGCAAAATACCATGGAAATGTTAGTTACATAGACAAAAGTTCATTCGATTTTTCGCTTGCAAAGCGATTAAAGGGTAATGCGGAGCATAAACATCACCATAACCATAACCATAATCATAATCATAATCATAATCATAATCGAAATCCCGAGACAATGAAGGAAAAGGATAGGATTGAGAAGTTGCCTGGACAGCCCGCAGTTAAGTTTAAGCAGTATGGTGGATATGTGACGGTCGATAGTAAGGCTGGTAGGGCTTTTTATTATTATTTTGTTGAAGCTGATCATCCTAAGAATCATAAGGATTCTTTGCCATTGCTTCTTTGGCTCAATGGAGGTATAATTTAATTAATTATGGAGCATTTTCTTATTGCCATGATTTATAAGATTTTCAAAGTTTATTATAATTGAGTTATTCTTGTCTCTTAATTTCAATGCATATACATTGATATGGATTTACGCCAACATGTTGATGATTCTCGACGGAGTTATCTCACTTTCTGTTATTCACCTGCATCTTCTTTGTTCGGAAATATTTACAAGTTAGTTTCAATAAGGATCATCAAGTTAAATATTTAGTGGTGTAGTGGTCAGATACATAGTTTGTAATTGTTTGGTCAGGGGTTCAAACCTTGTTGTAGTCATTTTTGCACATTTATTTATAAATTACTATTTAACGCCTAGTTTTAGTTTTCGTTTCCAGAATTGTGTTGGTTTATAAATTCGTTCTATTGTTGTTTGGTAGTTTCATTAATTTTTATATAAAATTTATGTTAAGGAAATCAGGAGTTTAAGTTGTAGTTTTAATATCGTGACTTTATTTTCCATCGCCGAAATCATTGTTAAGCTTTTGCACGCTGTATGATAGAATCGCCCCTGCGTAGTATGTACATATATGATACTCCGTATAACCTAAGAGTCATGCTATATTATGTAGAAAACTTTCTTTATGAGGAAAAATAGGGATTTAAGCCTCCTAAAACATGAATAAATGACTTATTGGTCAGATTTTAATCCTTAAGGATTGATGTGATCATATGAATTTAAGTTATGTTTTGTCGACTCAAAATCTATAACATGCTGAAAAGGGTGTACTACTGTGCGATTGACCAGTATAAATGATTTGCTAGTTATTGTATATGTCAATTTGTTTCTCTACTACGCACATAGAGAAAAGTAGAATGGTTGTGAATAATCACCGTTATAAAAAGAAAAGAAAATAGTGAATTTAGACTTGATATACATATGGCATGAATGTTACATGATCTTTCTATCTCAAATGTTCAATGTTGTGCATGCATTTGGCCTGAAATTTCTTACTAACCATCATTGAAATAAGGTAAAAAAAAAAAAAGTGAAAAATGAAGTAAGTTTAATGAATAAATGCATCTATGATTGACTTAAATGAGTCATTTTCGTAATTGTCACTCTCAACTTCTCAAGTGGCCCATTATTATTACACTAGAAAATCTAGAGATAAATTTAAAACGTTAAGAACAGAAAAAATCCCTTTTTTAACGGTACAAAACGAAGACTTTCCTTCTAAGAATGCATTATTTTATGTACCACTTGAATTTAAGGTCCTTATTAGTTCAATTATTGTTTACATGTGTGTGAGTGTGTAATTGTGTATGTACGTGAATAATTGCATGTGCCCCAACAAACCCGTGATCAACTGTTGAATTGAGTAGAACATTCATTTCTTTTGCATTTTTCGAGCGATGTGGTTGTAATTTTGTAATTATATGTTGTTTAGATTATTTTTCGTGATGAACTATCGTCTCTTATTATTCATATATGGAGTCAATATACAGAAACAAACCAGAAAACATTATTTACATATTAGAAAACTGCTACGAGGTTAAAGATTAGACATGGGGCGTATTTTCACATAACCTATCACGAGCTAAGGTCCGATGTCAAACACATGACATGTCTAAAATAACCTATCACGACCTGAGGTCAGATCTCAATAACAACCTAAATGTGGAAATATTCACAAGATATTTCACGAGATATTCAAATATAAACTCATTTTTACTATGAATATCTTGTATATCTAATCACTTTCAGGTCATTAAGGACTCACATTAGACAAACAGTTACGTAATATATATGGGTGGCATCACATGTTAGTAGGTTAAAGAAAGACATAAGTAGTGTATGAAATACGTAAACTATGTTGTACGCCGTGGTACGTTATACGTACGTACAGATAAAAATTCAACGATCTTGCGATTGCGAACATTGTAATCAAATCAAAATGTTCAACAATTGACCAATTATCAGTTATCACGGATCAAAGCATGGCTTGATTCCCGCATTATCTTGATTTATTATTATTATTATTATTATTATTATTATTATTATTATTATTATAGGGATTAGACTAGACGATATTGTCTCGAGCTAAAATCGAAACCGATTTCACCAAATACTCATTAAAATAATCATCAATGGATTTATTTTCAAAACATTTAACTAGTCATTGTAAGTTGTATGTTACTTTATTTACAACCACGTTTTGTATAATATATTCATTTGTAAAGTTAATTATAATAGGAATATTTATAATAGTTGGGCCTCAACCATCACCTTAAGGTTTTGGTTGAGATGGTTTATCTATCAAATTATTGTGTAAATATCGTGGAAAATATTTGTAATTTGAATGAAGTAATTATAAATGATTTAATTTGTGAAATTCATTGTTTTGTAGGACCTGGTTGTTCCTCTTTAGCTTACGGAGCTATGGAAGAGTTAGGCCCATTTCGAGTTAAAAGTGATGGCAAATCATTATATAGAAACAATTACGCATGGAATCGAGGTATTACATAGACTACCATTTCATTTCTTCTAGTAGTGGACGTACTATACGTTTGTTCACAAATTCTTATTTGTGACGGTCACAAGATTACATATTTACTTGTGTAACAATAATGTAGCTGCAAATGTTGTGTTTCTGGAATCCCCTGCGGGAGTCGGGTTTTCATACTCGAATACATCATCAGACTACGACGACAATGGAGACACGAAAACTGCGGAAGACAATTACGTATTTTTAGTAAACTGGTTAGAGAGGTTTCCGGAGTATAAAGGAAGGGAGTTTTACATATCAGGTGAAAGTTATGCAGGACATTATGTTCCACAGCTTGCTCATCTTATTCTTCAACACAACAACAATTCTAATCAACATAATTACATCAACCTCCAAGGAATTATCGTACGCTTCTTAATTCCCGTCTTTTTTCTAACATCGATATTACCTGAGTGTCTCATATAACGATATTACTCAATCTTTCTACGTATTATATGTAGAGACTGTTTTTGAACAACCAAAATAAAACATGGGTCGATAAATAGTGAATAATTTCAATAATTGGTCGACTATTGAGATTTAAGTAAATTATACTCCATATCATGTGGGTTTCTGTACATCACAGTACAATTAAACTAGCAAATTCAATTAGTGATAATTAAGGATTTGACTTACTGCATTTAGAATAAAATTCTACAAGTAAAATCCCATTAACTGCGTCCACCACATGTGCTGTCTAATTTGACAAATTTATGTATGTCTAATCTTGGGATTGATTTCTTACAAGTTATTATTAAATGTCTACATCATATAGGAATAATAATGTAAGAGCAAACGGTAATTATTGTGTGTGACGGTATGATACGATTCATAAATGGTGATCACTTTAGAGTAACGACTAAAGACCATTTATCAAAGTTGGCTGATGTGATAAGGCTCTCGTCTCTTAAATAAGTAGTCAGGGGTTCGATACTCGGGAGGGGTCAATCCATTAAATTGTCTTCAATATCCAAAGAAGATTTCCCCAACTGTAATAAGGGATACTCCTGGTCAACAAAAAAAAAAGACGAAAGATCACTTTATGTTAAAAAAGGGTTACATTTTACATAAAAATGACCACTTTTTATACGGTCGCACCATTCGACAATATGACAATAATTTGTGAAGAGCAAAGTATAGCAAAGTTTTTGAGAGAAAATAACAAAGAGAATAATTCCAATTTCAAGCTTGTTGATTTTACACATTATTTGGATCTGACTACAGTGATAGTTAGTTGGTGTTGTTACCCTATGACATGAACATGCCACCTTCTTTTCTTGTTTCTCAGAATACCCGTGTCGAATACTCAACACATACACGTTACTTAAATAAGTTTTCCGGAACAAGTTTATATTGAAATAAACTCGAGTTGATGTATGTTTGTAAGTTGTAGCAAACTCTGATGTCGGATCCGAATGTCGAATCCTTGAAATCTCAAAAATAAGGACTCGGATACGAGGATCCAAATTTAAATTTGAACTCGGCTAATTTTTATTTTTTTCTGAAAAAATTGATTATTAGTAGTTAAAAAAATCAAAGAAAAGAAAGGAAAAGTAGTTTATTCATGTTTAACATGAATGAAGACTTTATTACAGCATTAAACTCATGTCAAGATTACTCCTGATATAGGACTGCTGTACAAAATAGAGGTTAAAAACAAAACACTCTTACACCGATTTTTCATAGAAGGATCCGTCAAAGATCCATGTCCGAATTCTGTCCACCAGATCCTCAGGGTCAGATGAAGAGTCCGAGCATCACAAGTAGCAAAGTCTAAGAATAAAACATACAGAAAATTCACGTAGTATCCCTGAATTTCGACACTTTTCCGATAAATACCAAAAAAAGATTAATCATTGACTTAATAATTGCAGATTGGAAATGCAGTGATACATGATGAGACAGATATGAAGGGAATGTATGAATATTTCTGGACACATGCACTTATTTCAGATCAACTCAGAAATCAAATAATGAAGCACTGTGATTTTTCACCCAATGTTCTTACTCAAACTACAGAATGCAATTCTGCTACTGATGATGTTGAGTTTGATATCCAGTTCTTAGATATTTATAACATTTACGCCCCCGTCTGTCTCTCGACAAATCTCACTGTCAAACCAATGAAACCTACTGTAAGTCTATCTACTGAACCATGTACTCTTGAAAAGGTATCATACTGTTCCAAACATTTTATTTACGCCTGTGTATCTGATTGCAGCAAGTATTGGACCCGTGTAGCGACATTTACGTGTATGCCTACCTGAACTCACCCGAGGTGCAGAAGGCCCTTCACGCGAATGTAACCAAATTACCTTATGATTGGCAGCCTTGCAGGTAAAACATATATATACATCAATTCATGGATTATACAACCAGTTGTACGGTATAGAATCTGAGCTTTGTAATAAAGTATCTGAGATCTATGTTAAAGAATATGAGCTTTATTAGAAAGTATCTGAACTCATCCATTTACACATTAAAAATATGAACTTTAATAACTAGAGTATGAATGATGGCGCGATTTTGCAGTCAGGTTATAGATGAATGGGTAGATAGCCCAACAACCATCATTCCTCTACTAAAGGAGTTCATTTCGAAAGGCCTTCGTGTTTGGATATATAGGTATGGTTTTCTGTCATTACACTCTTAACTAGTTCAGATAGATTCGCGGCCTCAACTGAAGGTAATACTTGTATATTGCAGCGGAGACACTGACGGAAGAATACCAGTGACATCAACCAGGCAATCCTTGGATGTTATGGGACTTAACGTCACGACTAAATGGCATCCTTGGTACATCAAGTCTGAGGTGGGAGGGTACACACAAGAGTATGAAGGGAACTTGACGTTTGCGACAGTGAGAGGAGCGGGGCATCAAGTACCAAGCTTTCAGCCTCTCAGAGCTCTCGCTATGATCATGCACTTCCTAGACGGCACTCCCTTACCCGACACTACTAGAACCAAAATGTACTAGTTCTACTTGTCATCCACGATTGTCGTCCCATTCTTTTCAATTTTTTGTATAGATGTCTATTTAGCTTTCTGGAACCGTGAGAGAGGCCGTTACTCGACCAGTCTCCTGGTTCCACCACTGCAAACAGGATTTATATTCAGGCTCCAAGCTCTACAGTGACTTATTCACGAGTTTACATTCAACGACTTGCGTTTGTTTAGCTGTCGAAACTGTAAACATTCCTTACTGACAAAATTGCATTCATTAACTGCAATCAATCGTTTACAGAATTACAGAAGCTGTATACAGTCTGCAATTGTCGACACTGTATACAGTCTGCACAATTACGAGTAGTAACTTGACCTTGAAGCTCAGGTAAAAAATGGATTTATGATTTATTTACGGTAATGAAACAACCTAAGAGCAAGAGAAAGAGGAAATTAATCCTGTAAAACAGCCATAGTTCAGACTTCAGATTGATCCGTAACTAAAATGTCATTCGCGTGTCCTTTGAACTCCTACCAAACGAGCAAAATCAACCCACCTGCACATCAGAGATAACAATTATTGACTGAGACGGAGGGAAGTAGTAAATTGGAGAGAAATTGTAATACAGAAGTTAAAGTCTGGATGATGTTACATGAGTGAGCCGAGAAACGTGTTTCCTGTACGAACTACAAAGCATGTTGCACTGAGTGCAAGCTTGTGTTGATGAAGCAACGGTTCTAGAAATCGCTGTTCTATTAATCCAGCTATTATTTGATACCTGTCAAACATTAGGTTTACATTTACGGATCCATATGTCTTAATACCGAGAGTAAACCAGCATATTATTCTAGAAATGCGTAAAAGACATACCTGAGGTTGGCAGAAACCGACATATATGTGCCATAAGCAATGCTGGTTTGCAACATCGGAATGTCTTCTGCTTCTGCAGAAAAGGATTTATCGACTGCCTTCCGTATGTTAATCAAAAGATTTGTCACTCCTGTACCAACCTGAAAATAAAAATCTCCTTCAGATGCGAAAGGGCATCTGTTATGACAATATGTAAACTTTCAATGCTACCCAAAAGACAGGTAACATCAAGTCTTATATGAGACGACCAAAAAATCAACTCACCACAGATGCACTGGTCCCGACAGCAAAAAGCTTGGCTCCATTACGCTGTGACACAAATGAAACTACGATAGTTAAAAAATGCTTTACAATTCCGGAACAAAACAGTCAGATAAGACGAGCTGCGTGAACGTACCACTAAAGCACCAGCTCTTTGTATCAATGAATAGTTAGTTCCTGCAAGAGCAATCTGAAGTAGAATTCACAGTATGTCAGTAAGAACTCCGAATAGAAAAAAATAAATAAATAAATAAATATAAGGACGCGGTTAAAACCTGGAATGCATTGTCAGGACAGGCATAGAAGAACCTTGCAACAGGTCCAACACTGATTGCAAGAGCTGGTCGAAGGGGAATTGTCGGTGCAGGAAGCCAGACTAGCATAAAATCTGCAACCAGAGCCATAATCTAACACCCAAAAAACAATTTCAACTTACTGTCATTTTACTAATCATTTTCCGAAATGAAAAACAAACTATTAATGCACTGCAATATACATTTGCATCATACCACGTCCGCTGTAACAAAGTCCAGCTCTTTGCTGAAATTTTCTTTACGCTTTTCCAATTCCGCAGCACTCTGAAGAGAACATATATAAAAATGATCATGTTCACGATTCCTCTCTTATTGCGATAGGGATTAGATGTATGCAACCTTATCCGTCTCATGATTGAATATTTTTTTTCTTAAATGGCGTTCTAAAGCAAAATATTTACAAAATTGGAGATCATTCCAAACTATTTACACGGAATGGGTCCCACCTTAACAGTTAGAAAATAGGTACTGTTAAATTGAATTTGTATAAAACCGTCTTATATAAATTAAAAAGCAAACCTTAGTGAAGATGCCAATACCACATTCAATACCAACTTTAGTCAAGAAAAGATCATCAGCAAGTAATCTCTCTTTAAACCCACTAAACTTAAGCAACCATCTCAACACGGGCGACTTCTCAAGATCAAAATACCGTCTTAAAATGGAACCCGGTATCCTTCCGGCTTCAACAGCCAAAGACAAATCCTTAGGCAAACTATCCAATGTCCTACCAACCTCAGTCAAAACCAGAATTGCCTCTCCTCTGTTTTTTTTCCCTGCATCATCATCATCACCTCCACCTCCACCTCCACCACCGCCACCGCTACTACTACCCCCGTTATCACCCCCGATGTCTCCGCCACCGGAGAATATACGGGTAGGCGAAAGACGGAATTTTGTGAAGTGGGTAGGTGTTAGTTTTGGAGGAAGGTGAGTGGTTGATAGGTGGGTAGGTTTGATGGTGATGGAAGTGTTGGGGTTCAGAAATGGAGGGGAGAGAAAGGAGGAAGGAAGGAGAGAGAAAGCAACAAGAGCCATCACTGTCTCTCAGTAAGCAAGTGAGTGAGACGGTGAAACGGTGAGATTAAAAGGAGGGAAATGAGGGGAAGGAAGGAAGGTGTGTGGATGATGTTAGCTTCAAAGTGTGGCACTTATTCTTCACAACTTTTGCACTATTTTAACTTGTTTACCCGCCCTCCCTCCCTTTATACGGAAATGAGGGGAAGGAATGAAGAGTGTGCATCTTCAAATTAGAGGTGATCATGGGTCGGGCCAGTGCGGGCTTGGGTTGGGTCTTTTTAATAAAAACGGCCCATCCTGGGCCGAGCCAAATGTGTGGGCTTATTTGACAAGGCTAAACCCGGCCCTTATGGGCTAATTTGGGCTTTTGAGTTTAAATAGGTTTTTCGGGCCCTAAAATTTACGACTTACATTAGAAAATACTTAGCATAATACCTTCAATTACTACTTTCTGGCTTAATTTTAGCTCACTAGCTCAGCTTAGCTCAGCTCTATTTAGTTCAGTTTCAGTTAGTTCTGTGTAGATATCTCTTCACAAAATTAACTCTTACTTCATCTGCATTAGGTTCACCTCAACTTCATACAATTAAGCTTAGTTCAGCTTCATTCAATTCAGTTCAACTCGTTTCAACAAAAAGTAATAGGACCTTCGAGTCAGGTTGATATTTCTATGTAGTGTCTTATTGCAAGGCCGTCGAGTCGGGTTTGAATCGGATTTTTTTAGAAATTTTGGATTCGTCTCCCATTTGGGCCTACTTTTGAGATGTATATTGATTGAGTCCATTAAATATGGATTTGAGTAAAACATGGGCCAAGTTTTACACGGATGTTGCGAACATTTGATAGTTATTTACACACATAATGGCCCTATAGATAAGTATTCAACAAAAAATATTTTCGAACTTTGAAAACCGCTGATTTTGAAGTTTCTTATCCACGGTTTTCGAGTTGACTGGACCACGGAATAAAATGCCTTGAATTTTGCACTTCAATCCCTTTATGTCATATAAAAATGACTTAGGGTAACCAAACTGACATTGGTTTGAAATAGAGAGATTTATAGACATTAAGCCAACTTTTTGGATCGTGTTGGCAATAGACGAAACAAGTTTATTCTTCATTTATGTTTGGGATCTGAACATCAAGTAGTCATTTAAACACATA